>NC_052405.1:11475068-11843193 GCF_009389715.1 Phoenix dactylifera
TTCTTCTTCTTTTTCTCAAAGTTCCTTCAAAAGAATTATTATTGGTTTGCCATCAGACAAATTCCAAGGCTCAAACTTTGAAACTCTGCCCATGTGGAGGAGGGCTTTTTTCCACTTCGTGGAACTTCGAGAAGATCTTGTGTATTTATACAGAACTAAGGAGCTCAAAAAAATACCTTCCAGCTAGCTATTTTGGGTGAGGTTTTGGGTTGTTACGCACTTTATTTTTTTTTTAGCGGGTAGTTTTATCCACTTGGAAATGAAAAAAAAAAATTAGCATCTTCTCCTTCAAAAAAAAAGCAGGCTGCATATTTATGTTTGTTGGGAATTTGGATACATTTTTTGTTCTTTTTCTCAAAGTTCTTTCATAAGAATTATTATTGGATTGCCATCAGACGAATTCCAAGGCTCAAACTCTGAAACTTCGCCCAGTGGAGGAGGGCCTTCTTCCACTTCGTGGGAATTTCGAGAATTATTCTTTCAAACGGAGATGGTGGGAATCATGCGTGCTTCATGGATGAGAAGTCATTGATTTGGACCTTGGATGCCAATTTGCATTACATGGTCAACAGCGAAAGGATAGGAGCGCATGGCAGTACGGCTTGCCACGAGGTGCCTAGTTGACTTGGTATCTTCTTTTCTTTCTAGAACAACAAAGTCAGAGACAAACCTCGTGTAAGCGCTGCCAATCATCTCACCATCAAAATTTTCAAATAGATTAAAGCTGTAGTACTTTTGGCGTGTGATGTTTGGGAGTCAATGACTCATTTTTTAATGAGAAGTTAGAAGCGAAGGATAGTGGAAGATAACAGGGTTTGACATTGGATATTTGACTATCATCCGGATGCTCTTTCCAGCCTTAAAAGTCTTGTTCTGCGCCGCCAAAACACGGTCAATATATAAGACATTGTCAAAAGATTACAAAAGTCCTCCCTGGCTAACTGTTGAATAGTTTAGGCGAGATATCGAGAATCCATATGATGAATGCCTTAGATTTCCGTATCTTTGTTTACCAACATGTTATATCTCTGTTTATCAGCTTATGTTTGAGCAATGCAAATATGTAGCATCTCTGAACTTGTTTATATGATAAAGAGTCATGGTTACACTGAAGCTCCTGCTGCAAATAGTTTTAGGGCCCTTTTTGTTAAAGCACTTGGAGTTACTATAAATTTGGGATTGCATGTTGTTATGATTTAAGCACTGGCTGTTATTTTTCTGGCTAGTTAATGCAACGCAAAGCGCAATATTTGTTTGTTTAAGAGCAACCAGCTCATGAAAATTGACCATCAGTCAGGATGTGTTGCTACATTAAACAAAGGTTTTCTGATAAGTTTGCAGTTAAGCATGATTTGAACTGTTGCAATTGCTCGGCCAATTGTGACCAAACATGAGCTTACTAGTAATGTTGATTGATCTCTCCAGCAAATTATTTGATGCGATTGCCCTTGTTATCAACTAATGAGGGATGCAGCTTGGATATAGAGGATGGTACACAGCCGAGAGTGGTGCTACTCCTTTGAAAAGTGGTGTGAAACTGGCTGCCATGCAGGAGTACCTTACATCACCGAGGGGTTGCTATTCTCCTCTTCTACAAGCAATGTGTAGATACTGAGGAATCTATCAACCATATGCTATTTGAGTGCCATAGAGCATAAAAGGGAGGAGTCACCAGAATTTGGAGGCTTTTCTTCAGCACATAAAATGGAGGAGTCACCATGGAATTTGAGTTCAAAGAGTGATTGCCTTATGTTATGTGGCCTATCATATTTGACTAGCCTCCTAGTGATTGTAATGAAAGTACTCCGCATCTAAAATTTCTTTCAGACCAAGAACTCGAAGAGGTTTTTAATAGCTACAAAACTCTAGGGTCCTAGGTTCTGCATCTTGTGTGATTCGCTTCTTCTAGGAACCTCCACCGTGATCTTTCTCAAGATCAACTTCGATGTTAGTGTAAAGAATAGAGGATAGCATGGAGGAGCCATCTTTGTTGTCTGCGATGCAGGATCAACGTGGCGGCAATAGACAAATCCCCACTTTATGACATTAATAATCTCATTGGCTGAATAAGAGTTGTGTGGAAGGGGCTAGTTTGTTGCCATCAATTCACTAATATCCCCTTGTTGGATGATGTTCAGAGGCTTATAGCAAATATTATGGTCAAACATGTTTATAAGAAGGATGATAGTTGATGGGGGGCAAAATGGATCGTCCTGCTCGCTACAGTTGGGCCATCCAATTTCAGCCAAATAGACTCCAGCATCGGTTGAGCCGGACCTTGGTCCCGCTAAGAGCCAATCCGAGCTTGAACTTCATCGAAGGCTCAGCCAATCTTAGACAGGTCTCTCCGTTGCTACAACCTGCGCTGACCTTCTCCGATGCTCATAGCAAGGCGTCCCTCATGGGACGAAGCCGTGAGGGAGAAATTGTCGTGCACGAAATGCGCACGTGTGTGCTCCCCCAAAGCGGACAGTACCTTTCTCTCCACCGAGCTGTTCCAGCACACTCCATAGACAGTACACCCTGACCGAGCTCAGGACGCCCCTATATTCACTGACGCATCCTGACCGAGCTCGGGGTGCCTTATTCAATAATGCGCTCCGACCCCCGAGCTCGGGGCGCTCTACCGAGCACATCTCGGAATCAGGGACGCCGGGCTAGCCTCAGCACTCGTCAAGCCGACCTCGCCGAGTATATGATGCGACCTCTCAACAAGCTCGGCCTTGCTCACGGCCGCATCTACGAGCATGGCCACACCCACCTACGTGGCCGTACATCGCAACACCTCCCCACCATGCCTTACCTGCTGGCCAACAACAGTCAACGACAACGCCATGCTACTCCGACTATCCCCTTCTACGACCGTCAATGCCTTACCGTTCACAAGAACGGATCGCGCTGCGTGCCACAAGCAAGCCTCCTCTTCCTCAACACTTCGGCAGCTCTCTTGACTCCTCCGACATGGTCACCTTCGGACCAAATTTAAACCACAACAATAGTATAGTGGACTGGATGACATCCTTCGTGACCGATCACAACAGCAGGAGGCTCCTCCTATTTTACCCCAATGGCTCCGAGATGTACTTAAGACGGATGCCGGTGGTTGTATCTATTCAAGGAGGCATTCACTCTGATATGCACAGGTATGCATGACAGACTAAATGTTTGGGCATTGCATACTTCAATTTTTGCAGAACATTTCACATTACGTCTCCATCTCACCCACTATTCCGACCACTCCATCTCACCCACTATTCCAACCACCGCTGTCACCATACAAGCGGCTGAAACGATGATAGATTTGAAATAGTACTGATAGGACACTATGGGATGAGTGGCTCGAATTAAGATCCATAATTATACAGCAAATTTGAAGAAACCCCCAACAATTGAACCTATGATCAGATATTAACACATCATCTCACATAAAATTACTCGATGAATGCCCTGAAGGGGTCCATAACAGGACTAAAGAAATGATCCAGTGGCTCTAACTGAAAAGAATATTGATTGCATAAACAAATGCATAGAGTTTCATAGAGCTCTCCATTATCAAAAATCACTAAACCATCTAAAATATAGTTCGAATCAACATTTTTTTTCTCGATTGCAGAATTCCTCGCTTGCTTGCAAATTCACTACCTTGCACAGTTGCACCCTCTCTCAAGGTTCCATGTTCAAGTTTGTAATGACTTCATGGCAACAAAAGAAAAATTTAAGTTCTTAAAACTCTACTCTCTGCATCGCAATTACTTGATGAACTCCCATAGCTTGTGTAAACTTATGTTATCAACAAGTTGTCCATAATAAACAGTGTCACAAATACATATAGTAGGTGAAAAGTAAGGGTACAATCCACTAAAAAAAGAGTGCCTCTCCTCAAGAATATAATGCCGTACAAATATGATACATGGAAGAAAGAATATAACAGAAATCAACTCGGGTAAAATCAAAAGAAAAACTGACCACTAGCAATTGATTGATTAATGCGGAAGCGTTCTTCATTAGAGTAGAACATTTGAATATGGCCTTTTCCATAAAATATTTAAATATGATCTTTACTCCAAACCTGCAAAACAAAGTGGCAACCCTCCTCTTTACAAAAAAAAAAAAAAAACCTCCATTGCAACGGAGAGCTCATTTGTGATCTTCCACTCCCACCACTTCTGGATTTTTCCTTCATCTGATCATCAAAGCGGCATGTCGCACCGTAATCCTTCTAGGCTCCTGATAATTTAGCCTTCAGCAATCATACAAACAACAAAAAAGGGTGACAATTGCATGCATTCGGTGCAATGACATGATATCCGAGCAATCATGTCAAGCTTTTCCCTACTACTTCTCATCCTCGTAAGCAGATGCCTTGCCAGTCCTACCAATTACATAAGATTGAGGAAGAGGATTTTCATACTGCATGTTCAGACCTTGGAACGATCGAGCTGCAAAAAACTCTGCCCCGAATCTAGCTTTTCCTTTAAATAACACAGAATCTGTACACTGGTTTTTCAAATTCAGAGCCTTCTCTGTAGCCTCCGCCAAGGCAAGAGACGACTCCTTGTGTTCTCCATTTTCTGTCAGCATACAAGCTCCAATTATTAGACTCACGAATAATAAGAGAAAGTGACAAACAGAGAGCAATTCTCGGTAGCCTATGTTCGAAGAAAATGGAAACGGGTTTATTAATCCCGACCCAGGTGCAGGCGGGATTCCCCAGGTCACTGGCACCAGCCCCTGGTGACTTTACCAACCAAGCCCGTTGGTACCCACAACATATGATTTGGATATATGAAGAAAAGTAATGAAGCCAAGGGAATGTGCAGCAAAGAAGTTGACAATGAAAGTGTCAGCTAAAAGCAGAGGTCATTAATTAAAAGCATGTAATAAAATCTATTCATGAAAAGCACTTAATTATTATGAAATTAGAACATCAAGGGGGATAATATCTGTATCCATCTTTATGTATGACACAAAGAATAACTAAGCTCATAGTTAATCATGTCCAAGTAAGTTTCATTGGCTAGATCAATTTTTTGGTGGTATAGATAGAATGGATCAGTGCAAGAATAAGGTAATCACTTCCAATCTTCCATTAGAATAACAGAAATATTCATGAATTATGTTCAAGATTGCTCAGGTCAGTGTTGTGTGGCCTTCTTCTAAAAATAGCAACAAAGTGATCAGTTTCAATAGTTCAAAGATGCAGTGAGATCGATCATTCTTGATCTAGAAGTGCAACAACTTTTTTCATTATTTTTATGTTATAGCTACATTTGTTCAAGAAAAGCTAATATTAGAAAATAAACAGATTCTTGTTTAATTATCATCCATTACATGCAGAGTCATCTTTTACTGCCCTGCACACAAAACAAAAGCATAGGATGGTAATGATCCAATTCTAGGATCCAAATGGAAATCACTGATTGCCGCATGTTGGATATCTGAATAAAATAATGCCTTTAACATGACTAATGAGTAAACTTTCATGCAAATCCAACTTTTAGCTGTAAAAGATTAATGAGCATGAAAATGAAATTTAATAATTCAACAAGCACATAATTAAGGATCATATCACAAGAATAATACCTAGAGGCTGAATATCTTCGACATAGCCTCCTTGAATAAAAGAAAACCTAGCTTCTTCTGTGTCGTTGACAACTTCAGATGTAGTAGAAGCTGTCAAATCCTGAAAATTTATCACATATTTTCCTGTCCATTTGCTTCCCCTGATAAGATCAGGACTATGATTAGATTAAAAATAAAGATGACAAATTGTTTTATGCAGAAAACAAGTTCGTTTAAGTAAGATGACAAATTGTTTTAGGCAGATAACAACTTCATTAATGTAACTATGTAAAGAAAAGGAAAGAATTGCATCACTAGACTACCAAAGTGATCCAGGGTCACAAATTCACATGACCTGAACAATTATGCATGGATAGGCCATGACCAACGACTTGAATTTTGCCTATTTATACGTGATTATGCAATTCATTACTTCAAGCAAGGAAAGCCAGTAAAACATGTTCACAGAAATGTGTGAAGTTCCTTTTAGCGGGGAAAAACAAATGAAGTGTCAGAATGGAGAAAATAACCCACCTATTCTTTTATGGTGTTTAAAATAACAAACATGGTGAAAGTAGAACTGGCATGAATCAGCAATTAGCTTTATGATTTGCCATGTTTGATCTTCTTACAGATTTCAAAGAAAATTAAATACATCATAATAATTAAAGAAAGGTGATTGAAAACTGGCCAATCCGTCCACATATAGAAAAAAAGCTAACACTCATTTACAGTTACTAACAAATATCATCTACATATAACTTAACTGCCAAAGCGGTTAAGAGCTTTTGCACTTCTGCAAGAAATATGCAACTGACTGTAATACTTATGAACGTTAACTTTCCTTGTAACTGCTGGTATCTAATGAACCATCTCATCCTTTGGTACTCTCTTACTGTATGTAAAACATCAAGTGCATAACCGCAAGGATTCAAGTCCTGATGAGACGTGGCGAGACGGGGGTGTATGCTGTTCCACGGAAAAATCCAGGACAGTCCCATCCCACAGGACTTGAATAATTGCATGAGGATGTTCCCTCTGCAATCTGCAGAGAAAGAGGAAAGAAAATTCAAGAGGCAAAAATAAACATCCAAGAAGGAGCATCATAGACAGTTTCTAACTATTAAATATATGAATAGCCAATAACCAATCGGAGAGTGATCATGGTGGTCATTGCTCTCATACATTGGAGAAAAAAATCAATGTATTCTCCTGAGTTATTCAATTATTGCAGGTGTTGTGAAGTTGAAGCAGAAGTGATGCAACATGCATGGTATGGAGGCTCAAAAGCTAGCTTGGGCCGGGCCTAGTGCTCGGGGATTTTAAGGCTTTCTGCCCTGTTTGCCTGTGCATGTATGTGCATCCGTCTGTGAACACCCAACTGCAGTCGCAGCTAATACAATGAATAAAATCAAATAACCAGTTGCAAGTGGCTGCAGAAAGTTAACATAGCTGCAAAGATGCGATGGGCAAAACCAAATAACCGGCTGCAATACTGGGACTCAGATGAATTAAGCAATTCAGCATGGCACAGATTTGGATATTCAAATAAAATTGCACCTGCTGAAAGCTAATACGGCTTCAAAAGGGGTGATGACTGGAGCCAAGAATTCTTTGCTATCCAAAAGTGCAGTTTGGGCACAAGAGACATAAACAAAAACATCACACTGCAAAACAAGAAATTTGATTGAGATAATTCAACCATGACCAAATAAAGAAGAGTAAATCTGTGCTGAGCTTGTAAACAGTAATTACCTCAGGAAAGTTGGCGAGTTTGGCAGAGTTTGGTCTTCCCATAACAAGTGTGTAGGACTTCTTCCCAGCCCTCTCAATCAGTTCTTTCATTTGTTGAATTATACGAAGATAACCAGCTGGAAAAGGCAAAACCAATTTAACATAAAATGCCCGAAAATAGAAACCTGTTTGGCATGAATTTTAAAGAATAACTTTTTTTTATTTGTTCTTATCTTGGTCCGTAACAATGTAAAATACGATGTAAAATACGCCATTCGTTCAACCCCTCAGCAGTAAGAAGGCAGAAGAAACATTGCACAAAGAGCACATTTTTTAAGAAGTACTCTTAGGTATAGCAGGGAACTTTATGATCATATATTGCAGAATAAGGAAATATTTTTGAGTCACAATAAAAGGATATCAGTTGTCTTCAAAACATTGGAGAGACATTTCAACCGTCATGACTAGATGTCAATTCAAAACCTAAGTCCCAAAAAATGTAAGTCCCTTAGGATGAGGAACAATTATCTAGGTCACAACTTGAAAACTTCCAAATGTCTGGGAAGTTGCTAATGAAGTTAAACCCTAAACAAATAGCTTGGGTAATCGACTTTAAATTCATGATTTCTAGGAATGACAGATATCATAGATTAGTCATTTAGGTCCAAAAAAAAAAAAACTCCAAATGTTTGAGAACTGGTTGATAAATATTCACTCAAAATCAAATAAAAGGTTAAACCATAAAATTGTGATACTACAAAGTGTAGATATGAGAAAACGTGCAAAGTGAACTTATCCAGTCCATAACTTTTGCAGTATATATATCACATATTTCATGATGAAGGGTCCTAGATAGAAGGTCATTTACAGGTTGACAAGTTATTGTGTTAAAGATCTTTCAGCATGTCATGGCTATGACAAGAAAAGCTGCATAGTAGAAATTTCTTTGGGTTTAAAAATTCATGGTGAATGTGTTGCATTTGTCCTGATGAGTGATGACTGGTCCACATTATGCAAGATTAAAAGTTAGAACTAAAGTTCCTCAGAAACTTTATAAAAAATAGAAGTATGGGATCATTGATGATTGAAAAAGCAATTATAATAGCATATAGTCTCAAAAACATAGCCGTTTCAATGATCCTGTAAGAGAGTTTACCCAGAGAAAACCTTTGCAAAGAAAATTAGCAGAGTAAACCTTTATTCCAATCACACCTTGTACGATAATTTAGGATCAATGTTAATTGGATCTGCAACCGACATGGGTTTTATCTATATCATCTGTGAAATGATAATGTGGCCCTATTTCAAAATATAGCATGAATATGTCTAACAGAATATATGAACGAATCTCTAAATTGAACATACCAACACCAAGAGTGCCCACCAAAATTCCAACAATGTTTGCATCCTTTGCTTTCTCCACAAGGTAATATCTACAGAAGTGATATATATCAGGGCACACTGTCGGTGAGCATAGAACAGTTCTCTCCATGTCCACAAGTTGATTGGCATATTACATGCTTAAAGAAAGGCATACAAGAAAATATTACATCAAATACCTTCGCTTAAGAATCCTCCTCTGATAAGCAAAGTCCTTCAGCAAGTTACTTTGCTCTGCATCATACCTGACTGAACATGACCAAACCTTAGAACACAAAAACAGCTCCAAAAAATATCAACATAATTATGGATGGAGAGAAGGAATTATTTTCTTATGAATCCATATTTTATGCATGTATTTTTGCATTTAAAAGGATAAAAATATAATTCTGACTTATAAGGAATTAAGAAATACTTTTAACAAATAATAAAATCTTTAAACTAAAAGGCCTAGATATTTAATTGACTTGCAGCATACACTCAAATTCAAGCATCCTAAAGTCTTTCCAGATTACAGGATCCATTGAATATAATAATGAGTAGTATTAAAAGATGAGAAGATGATGATTCAAAAACAAATAACAAAACCAAGAGTTATCTCACCTATTTCACAATTGTTGAATGTAAGCACAACATTGGTAAAGGCAGGGTTCTCAGAACCAATCCAGAACAACAAATAGTCCTCCATCTTGTGGCCTACTGGCATATTCCATATCAGTCCACCAAGACTGTATTTGGTACAAGGCTCCAATTTATTGCAATCAACAGAAATAAGACTAGAATTTCCATTTGCATACTTATGAACTTCCTCAATATCAGAAACACCATTATGAGAATATAATTGCTCCTTCTCTGTCATTTTATCCCCTGATGGATTTATACTTGAACAAGCAACCTCTGCAAAGTGGACACTAGAGTTGGACACACTAAACTGCAACAATTCAGCCATTACGGTTTTGAGATTCTCCAAAGCATGTGCATATTCCAATCCATATAGGACCTGCGCTTTCCGCACATAAAACAAAAAAAATTAAGTAATTCACAAAAATACGCATTGAAATATGTAAAATCAAATCAGATGCCCTACTTTGTACTTTGTATGTTCTGCCAGAGCCTTTTGGACAAAGTGAGAAAAGCAAATCATAAAGCAATAAATTACACTGCTTATGCACTAATCAATAACATGATTCATATCGATCATTCTATAAAACGAGAAAAATAAGTATGGCAACTAAAGTATACAGGCAATGAAGAGAATGTAAACATGAAACAAAAGCAAAGACGAGTGGCATGCTCAATGTGTTGCATACTAGTAATGACAGTGAAAAAGAATGATGTTAATAGCAAAGGCATTCCTTTCCTTTTTTTTGAAAAAATTGGGGGGCAGGCAGTTGAAGTGGGAGAGAATAGCAAAGACATTCAAAATGACGACACTGAAGAAAAAAGCGGCAAACTATGTAAAGAGATAGAAAGTAAAGAGAATTATAGTGTCTATAATGAAGATCAGAGGAGGTTCCCACACACAGAATACTTAACCTGCAGAGCAGGGTAAGGGCAGTGAAACTTAAGGGAAGTAGGGAACTTGGATAAAGGTTAAAAGAATTCCAAAAAGGAGAGCCATTTATAGAAAATAAATGTCAAAAACAAACATGGAATACATAAATCCAGCAACAAATAGATTCTAGAGGGTCTACTACTTCTCATGAATCGATTGTGCAAATTGATGTACATATCATGTTATATTACTATGGAAGTCTAAGAGGGGCAGCCCCTCTTAGACTTCTCAGGTTTAGAATAGAACGAACACCCTCGAGAACTTGGTTTGGAGCAAGCAAAGCAAGAGGCAGGCCCGCAGTTCCTTTTCTTCGGTCAGTCATTCCCGGCAAGCAATCAAGCATTCCATCGAAGCAAAGGAGGCAAAGCAGTTCCTTGAGTTTGTCCATCGAGCCAGTAGCACGCTTGCAAAGGGTTGAAAGCGGACAGATGCCATCAAATTGTATGTGAAAAAAATGCCTTAAATCCGTTCTTAGAGTTCGAGAAAAAAGCGCATTTTTTTGAATAAAGGGGGTGGGAAAGCTGCAGTAATTCTTTGGAAAAGTTCTGTCATAAATGGATATTAAGTGCAGGAATGCATGCTGAATGGTAATGGAAACAAGTGCCAAAATATGAACAAAAGTAGATAATTCAGTTCAAGTACCACAATCTAAAGGCATCAGTTTTGATTACAAAATAAAAATAGATTGCATAAGAATCAAAAAGATGTGGCAACATCCACTGCAAATATCTTTTAGTTTTTCAATTAAGCAAAAAATGTCCGTAGATAATGTGTTTTGGATCTACGTTACAGGAAAATTTTTCATATTGAAATATCTCACCTAGTCATTGGAAGACATATATCTTGGCTAAAATAAAAATACAAATGAGATTTACTAGCTTTTAGAAGTTGGGCCCTCAACATCGATATAACTTCTTTAAGGAGAAGAATGTGCAAGTTCATATTTAAAAGAAAACTTACAGAAATAACTTTTTTACTGAGATTACATATTTTTGCATGCTTTAAGATGTTCAGATGTTGGATTCTCTGACAATTACACCATAAACAAAAGGATCTTTAAGGACAAGCAAAGCCTTGTGTTGCTTGTGCCCATACCAGGATCCAATTACCTTGACCCAGGATTTCAAAGGTATCTTGAAGAAAACACATATTTCGCTGCATCAAGCAGGGAGACATGTTCTTATAGTAAACTGATTAACTACAGGAGTTCAGCTTTGACCATAAAACCTAGAGATACATAAAGTAATTTGCATTCATGACGAGCTTTTTATATATTTTTTTCTTGAGAATGATGTATGCTGAACTTATGAAGTTCACAATAGAAAATAGGCAAATATGTCTTAGGGTTTTACTTTAAAAGAACATATTAGGGTATTGGTTACCAATCATAAGTAAGTCTTGCTTTATCATGTTCAATAAATATTCTATAGCGTAAGTTTTACTTTATCATGTTCAAAAAATGTTCTATAGCATGCGACTATCTTTTCTAGACTTTTGCACAGAGCTTAGACCTGTCATCATCAAGGTTTGGTATATTGATCCATACCACCCAGTATGGGTGTATACCACTCTGTACCAGTAAGTTACGAGGCTCAATACAGTAATGCACCGACACATGGTACAGATGCGGTCTCACCTCCAATAGTATACCATGTGTTGTTATGGGGAGTGCACCATACCAACCCATACCATGCAGGTAAGCTACCAAAATGGTGCCTGATACCGGTGCAACAAACCTTGGTCATCATATGGGTTGCATGAAATATGCACTTATGCAGAAAATGATAGTGCTGATTGACTTTCATTTAAATCTAATCATCATTGAGGTAAGAGTGATAAGTTATTCAATCCATACCACTATATGCTTGCTGGCGGTGGATAAGCAGTGACGCAGAGACTCCGCACAAGCATTTACATCAATAGAGGCTTTCCCAAAAACGAAAAGAGCCGGCAGAGTTGATGTTCTGCAAGTAGTAGAAAAGAGAATCTGAACTTTGCTGACAAACAAAGCAATATGAATCAATTCAATACATCAAAGGAAAAGCCGAACAAAACTCCTAAAACCTGATACTAATGTAAAATTAAACATAAATTCAAGACACTTAAGTTGAAGAAGCAAATTTTTGAATAAACCACCACTTACAGGGGGGGAAAAGGAAAGTATGAAAGTTGATTCTTTGAAATACTGAGACTGATATAACATGACAAGCAATAGGGTTGAAAAATGGAACCTCAGCCATACAGTACAAACAAGTTTAACTAGCTGAGCCATTTCAAACACAATAATCCACAAATCCATGTCCTTTGCCACCCAAAATTACAGTCACAATTATCTATGCTGTTTATTTCCAAATCCAAAGATGTGACTGCAAACACATAGTTTCGTCCAGAAATACCGTAAATGCAATTCACACACACCATGAGCTAACATCTCAATTCAAACCCTGAAATTTTAACTAATCGAACAAAACAATCTAGGAACTAAAAGCCCCAAACCCAAAGCCTTTACCACTAATACTCTTCGGAGAACTAAACTTCTCTCCTGAGACACATCAGCCCTGAATTCCCAGTCTCAAACACCATCTCTTAAAATTAAAATCTCCAAAGCCAAGAATACTATAACTTCTGAAAACTAATCAACCCACCCAACAACATGCCACTCAAAGGTCCATTCTTTCTCCACCACTAAGGCAGTCGCTTCACCAATTACCCCTAAAGACAACCTTCTCCAACCTTAAAACTTTTAACACATCAAACGTCCACTAAAAACTAATGTTTCACCTCAAGACCATAAAAGGTTTAACTCATCAAACTATTACAGCAGGATCTAAACCCAAGTACCCACAGCCCATTACACTAAATATTTTGAGCAAGAAGCCTCTCACAGATCCCATCTTTATCAGCCACCAAGCTAAAATCTACAAAGAGCGACCTAAAAGACACGATCTTTTAGAATCAAAAGCCAATAAAATCGAAAACTCCAACCACCCAGAATCGCAGAACTCGATGAGAACTTACGGGCTCATGCACGCGTGGCCATAATGCACCACACAGTCGGCGTCCACATGCGAGGCCCCGATCTCGTCAACACAACAGCTACCGTACGCCGTGTCCGCCATGACGTACAAGCGCACACCCTTCCCGAGCTCGCTTCTCAGGGCTTTCGCCACCCTCGTCGAGTCCTTCAACAGCTCGTCCGGAAACTAGAAAGAAAGATCAAATTTTGAGAACTTTGGGTACTAGGATTGAGAGACAAAAAAAAGTGGGGGAAAGGAGGCTAAAACCCCACAATTTAGGGTTTTTCTCGTCGGCAAAGCGATTGGGGATTGAGAGAAGAGGGCGAAGGAGAACCTGCAACGCGACTTTGGTGAAGTTTCTGGTGCGTATGAAATCGACCGTGCGGGAGATCTCGTAGTTCGCTTCAAAGTCCATGGCGAAGAATCGGCGGCGAAGGCCCGGGAGAAAGAGGAGCCGAAGAATAGCGGAAGAGCAAAATCCCACCGGGTACGGGAATTATACAGGGTTGGGTTTAGGTTGGATCCGAGAATATTTCGCCCAAACGCGATAAGATTGGTTTCGGACTTTCATTAATGATCGGATTCCATCGGTAAAATCGCTACTCACGAGGGGTTTGGGATTTAATTGCTGGATTCAATTAGTTAAGTCACTTGGGTTTTGGGATTTAATTGTTGCGCTCGATGATCCAATATGTCCTGTTGTTTGGTACAAAGTCTTTCCAATTGTTCAACTTCAAATTTACCTCAATACACATTAAGATACGGCTAGGTAACAATTTTCTTTTTCCTTTTTTTATTTTTTGTTGCAATGGATGGGCATACAGTGAATGCATCCAAAAAAAAATTAAAAGATAATAAATTTTGGAGCGCTTTACACAACTCTCTCCCTCTCTCGCTTACCTAGAGGGCTCTTTTGGAATGGTCAGCCATAAATTCGCGGCCCCATTAGCCTCTCTATAGACATGCTTGGCCTGAAATGCAACATCTCTACCTACTATGGCCCGAATATCTCTAAGCAATGAGTGGTAGCCACCCATGTCACATGTGCACATCTAGATTTAGCCGATTACCAGAGCTGAGTTATCCTTAAGCAGAACTATGCTGGCCTGCAGCTTATGTCGAGCTTGACACAGCGCAACCTAAGCAGCCCTAAGCTCCGCCACAGAAACAAAGATGTCAAAAATTTGACATCCACCAGCAATAATTATTTTGAAATCCAGGCCTTTGATCATGAAGCATGCACCACCGTCCTACCACTATCTAGAACACATTTTCTTTCTCTCTCAAAAAAAATATAATTGGCGTGCATCTAATCGGTGTGTGCATCTAATTTCCGTGGAGTTATCGAACTAGTTGCATCCTTTCTTTGAGCAGCAACTTGCAATATAATGGTGACTGAGCCAGGTAAACCACCAGTGTTGTTGATAACTTGATGTCTAGCTTCAATTTCTTTCATTATTAATCAAGATTTATGTAAGTTGGCAATGTGGCCGAACGTGATAAGCCTTTTAAATCCAAATGACTGGACAAAATATTGGTGGTCTGATTAATGCTAGCTCCGGCCCAGATAGTTTAATCTTTTCTTAATCTTGTTTCGCCGTTGCAGTCATTTCTTTTTTCACTTTGCAAAAGCATGACACTGGTGACTCCTTTTTCTAGGTCGAGCCTTCCTCTGCTCCAACACAATACTAGATCGCTAGTCCTAGTTTTGTGCTAGTGGAGAATCTATATGATGTGGACATGGAAAAGGCTAGTGTTTGCATGCAGCAAAACTTGCAATACCTGGCTGTTTGATGAAACTTTTATATATTACTACTTGAATGTAAATAGAATTTTTGCAGCATTGTTAAACTATTTTCATCCTCTCTTGACCAGAAATGTATAACAGGCAAGAGAACTTTGATTATTTTTTTAATTGAGTAGAAATATCTTGGAACTCATTTGGTTTGCGGAAAAAGAAAAAGAAAAAAATATGGTCAATGGAAAGACAAAAAAATGTCTTTGATTGGCGTTTTCAAAGAAGAGAGATAGAAAAATAGTATTTTCATGAGAATAAGACTTTCGTATTTTATGCATGAAAATAAGATTTTCATACTTTATGGGAAAGAAAAATTCCGTCCATACCCACCGATTTGAAATTAGGGTCCTTTTTTCTTCTAAAAGTATTCTTAAGCCATCAAAATTCATAGGTAAGGTCTTTCCCTTTATTAAACCTATAATAGATATTTCATACATTTTTTTTAGAAAAATATAGACTCAACTAAATATAAGCCATTCTGAAAAGTACAAACTTTTCTATGATCAACTAAACATGCCAAAATGATTTTTTCAGGCATCATATTCTCAGGAATCATCTTTCCATGAAAAAAAGTATTTCAGTAAAAAAAAAAAAATTTCCGCGAACCAAATGAGTTCTTAATACTAAAGTTTCTTCTCTTTTAATTATAACTTTTTATCCCTCCTCCTGTTGATTACCAATGAACTTGGCTAGAAGATGGAATTGTTCGTTTGTCGAGCCTTATGCATGTGTGTCTTGCAGATGTCTATTTGATCGCTTGATCATCAGTAGGCTAGCTATAACACATGCAAATGAATTAATACTAGAGGTTTGCATTTTATTGCGAAAGTATACACCTTTTGTCATCATTTGCACCTACTCTGTTTCGTATTCAAACCACAAAAGAACACAGCAATTTCTACATTTCATCTTGCAGTATATTTACATGATCAGAAGCGAGGAAACGGATGCAGCTCGGTATCTTTTGGGGGATAAGAGCAGTATGCGGTTTAAATGTGCCATGGGTGAATGGCAGAAGTGTTATGAGAGTATTACCAGGAAGGAGGTGGATACAAATGATATAGAGCTTGAATGAAAGAGTGACACATTAGCCATGCAACCTTTTTTTATTTCTTCTTTTTTGCATCATATTAACTGCGTTAGCATGCAACGACTGCAAAGTCTTGGTCAAGCCATCTTAGAAGTCACACCGACTCCCACCTAACACACCGACTACTAAAGTCTTGGTCAAGCCATCTTGGAAGTCACCAAGATGCCCCCCAACTCCAAACAAACGTCATTCCACCCCCCTCTTTTAGATGGGATACGTGATAGCTATTCAGGATTGCACATTCTTTTAAGGCGCCAATCACGCGGCCCATACGTTCCAAATTTGCGTAGCTTTTTTTTTTTAAGGTACTTGTTGCTGTCATGCTAGGTTTTCATATACGTACGTACGTATGTACGTACATATATATATATATATCAAAAAAATAAGAAAAATGCTTCCTAACCAAATAATATAACGTCAAAAGCTATGACTCTTACATTTCATGATATGATGTCCAATTTCTCTCCTTTTAGTTGAGTGCTTCCTAACTAAATGGATAATTTTTTTTTTTTGCTGGTCTCCCTCAGCCAGATATAACATTATGAACTTATCAAATACTAAAATAATACAAAATCTCATCTGAAAAAATGGGGTATGTAATAGCCAATTCTAACTTTAAGTCCAACTATAACACTTATCCCAAGTTTCAAAATTTCTTTAATTTCCCAGTTATGCATACTTATTCTCCTATATATATACAGTTATAAATAATTGTGTATATATGGATATAAATGTACACAGAGACAATATAATTATGTCAAGGAAGAGTATAACTATATGAAAAAACTAGAAGTAAGAATGTGCAGAGAAAATATAAGTCTGTGCGAGACTTCAAATTTAAAAATAATAGTCAAGGATCATGTGTTGAAGTCAGGCGATAGAAATGATCAAAAATGGACATTTTATGCATGATTTCTTTACTTGGGCTCCACAACAACACGTAGCATGTACCATGTCTGTAACTTGCTGACAAGTGGCTCCATAAGAGCCATATAAGTTCTCTCTCTCTTTGCTTAGATTGCCGTGTACTAGTCTTGCAACGACTGCCAAATTGCAGCCGCGGCACGGAGTCCTCGTGATCAGCCCATCCCCGAAGCCTCCATGATGCTTCCCGTCTCCCTACGCTGCTTCTTTTTTTCTGTCTATAAATACATCTCAGCCAGAATTCTACGACTCCATCCACGTCTATAGACAAGAGCAAACAAAATGGCACGTAGTAGTGTGATCTTATTCCAGGTGAGCCTCCTGCTCGCCGGCATAATCTCCTCCGCCGCCGGAGTCTCCGTTGCCGATCTTGTCACCCAGCAGTTCTTCGACAACATCATGAATCAGGCCTCTGCGAATCCATGCCCGGGCAAGAGCTTCTATACGAGGCAGGCGTTCCTGGACGCGCTGGGGTCTTACTCTCAGTTTGCCCAGGACGGCTCCGACGACACCTCTAAGCAGGAGGTTGCTGCCTTCTTTGCCCATGTCACCCATGAGACCGGATGTAAGTTCTCTACCAGCCTGGGCTTTTAATTCAAGTTTAATTGCTGTATATTAGTGTTTTATATTTAATTTCCTCCTTCCAGTACTGAGTTAAGTTTGTCTTTTGTCCCTAGACATGTTTCTCAAAAGTATACTTGAGTTCTAAACAATTCAAGGGTTAAAATGCCAAGAACTTTCCTATGTGTCTATATATATATACCTATAGACATACATATGCATACATACATACAGAGTTAAAATGTAAAGAACTTTCGTATATATATTTATATCTATATCATTTAGTAGACTGATTGATCGATCTATCGATCCATCTATCGATCGAACGATTTCAGAAATATGACAAAAAGTGAACTAGCTAAGAAATATATATATTGAAACCCTTTTGTTTCTTCCAATAAAATCTTCAGAACTTCGAGCAGCAAAAATATATTTCTTTTGTGAATAAAAGCGAGAGATAGCAAAAGTTTTTTTTTTTTTTTGGCAAATAATATGTTCAACATCAATCTCCATGTGATACTCCATTAACTTGCAGGAAAAAAAAGAAAATGCAAAACACAAGAAGATCATAGCAAACAGGACCTAAATTTTCTTCTTTTTCTAATCAGATCTGTGCTACATAGAAGAGACGGACCAATCCAATGGCTATTGTGATGATACAAACTACCCTCAATACCCGTGTGCCCAAGGGAAGAAGTACTATGGCCGTGGCCCTCTTCAACTGACCTGGAACTATAACTACGGTGCAGCTGGACAAAGCATTGGATTTGATGGCTTGAACTCGCCCGAGACTGTGGCTAATGATGTGAACATATCATTCAAGGCTGCCTTGTGGTTTTGGATGGAAAATGTGCACTCTGTCGTAACCTCCGGCCAAGGGTTTGGAGCCACAATTCAGAAGATTAATAGCCAAGAGTGCAATGGAGGTGCGCAAGATGAGATGCATGCCCGGGTTCAACTTTACCAGCAGTATTGCCAGGACTTTGGTGTGGCTCCAGGAGATAACCTCACTTGCTAGAGGATTCACTCAAGATTTTATTCATTGCATGCAACTTGAGGGAAATAAATACTTGGAACAACCTATTCTAATATTGTACTATTGAAATAAACTATAGGGTGTGGGGTGCAGGCTTCCAGTGATTTGTCTCCACCTCTACCTCTTATCTCTGCTGTAGCAACTTATATGAGATAAATATAAAGGGAACCTAGCACAAGGTCCTTTCTTACATGCTTGGCATTTTGTCACTAGTCTACTAACGTTTTCTATATGCTTCTGCTTGATTCTGCACATAGCTATATCTATTTTGCACTTAATAGTTAAATTTTTACAGCCTTCGTCGCAGAAACATGCCGTGCTTAAAAACTTAAAAATGTGATCTTATGAACATAAATCATGATGGAATGTATTGGATGTGTCCTACTTGAACAGATCATTTGTGCTAATTTGTGACACTCCAGCTTTGTTGGGATTGGAGGGAGACATAGATGACCTTCCAAGCATTGCTATGTGGCATCTCATCAATCCAAAATTGACAGAAAAACTTACAACCATTTACAATTCTGCATTAGTAGCAATTTTGGACTATTCACGATAATTCTACTCAACGTGGACCAGTTTAACCGCTTACATATTGTGTTGATATCTTAGCGGTACAGTATGGCACATTTGGTACGGAATACTACGTGTTGATACAAAAACTTTGCCACCACGGTTGATAGTCAAAAATCTCGGCCGTCAATGAAAACTACATGCAACCTCATCAATCTAATATTTCCAATTGTCTGTTTTCTTAGTTCTTTTTTTCAACCTCTGAAGAGTCTCATGAGGTTTCCGGATGTAATTACAAACCCTTAGGATAGTTTTTCTATGACCCCGATCTTTCTCAAAGCTGTGGTTTAACTCATCAAACTATTACAGCAGGATCTAAACCTAACTACCCACAGCCCATTGCACTAAATCTTTTGAGCAAGAAGCCTCTCACAGATCCCATCTTTATCAGCCACCAAGCTAAAATCTACAAAGATAGCCACAAACTGCTGCTCTATTACCATCTCTATAGATATGCTTGTTCTAGAAGGCAATATCTCTATCTATAATGATCCAAATATCTCTCAGCAATGAGTGATAGCCACCCACATCGCCTGTGCACTTTTGGATTTCATCGATCGCTGTAACCAAGTCATCTTCAAATAGAACTACGTTGGCCTGCAGCTCTAAGCTCCGCCCCTAGAGCAGAGATGTCAAAAATCTAACACTCACCAGCAACAATCATTCTGAAGTCTAGGCCTTCCAATCACGAAGCCTACACCACTCCTGCCACCATCTAGCACGCATTTCCTTTCTCTTTAAAAAAAAATAATTGCGTGCATCTAATCCGTATGTGTATCTAATTCTAGTAGAGATATGGTACTAGTTGCATCCTTTCTTTGTGCAGCAACTTGCAATATAATGGTGACTGTGCCAGGTAAACTTGATGTCTAGCTTCAATTTCCTGTGGACTACCGTAAAATCTTTCGTTATTAATCAAGATTTATGTAAGCTGACGATGTGGTCGATCGTGATAAGCCTTTTAAATCCAAATGATTGGACAAAATTTTGGTGGTCTGATTGATGCTAGCTCCGGCCCAGATAGTTAAATATTTTCTTAATCTTGTTTCGCTGTTGCAGTAATTTCCTTTTTCTCTCTGCAAAAGCTCCTCAGCTCCAATACAATACTAGATTGCAAGTCTTAGTTTTGTACTAGTGAGGAATCCATATGATGTGGACATGGAAAAGGCTAGTGTTTGCATGCAGCAAAACTTGCAATACCTGCCCGTTTGATGAAACTTTTATATATTACCATCTTGAATGGAAATAGATTTTTTGCAGCATTGTTAAATTATTTTCATCGTCTCTTGACAAGAAATATATAAAAGGCAAGAAAATTTTGACTATTTGTTAAATAGAAATATCTTAGAACTAGTTTGGTTCGAAGGAAAAAAAAAAAAAGGAAAATGCAGTTAATGCGAATATAGAAAAATGTCTCTAATTGGATTGGAGTTTTCAAAGAAGAGAGATGAAAAAGTAATATTTTCATGAAAATAAGATTCCCATATTTTATGCATGAGAATAAGATTCTCATATTTTATGAAAAAGAAAAACCATGTCCTTGCCCATTGGTTGGACATTGGGGTTCTTTTTTTTTCCAAAAGTATCTTTAAGGCATCAAAATTTATGGATAAGATCTTTTCCTTTATTATGTATATAATAGGTATTGATGGGGGGCGAGAATCAGCCCAACCTTGGACTTCGCCGAAAGCTCCTCCAACCTCAGATATTCGCCGACGCGCCTCGGCCAAGTTCGGGGCGCCCTCCTTGTTCGCCGATGCGCCCCGGCCGAGTTCGGGGCGTCCTCCTTATTCGCCGACGCGCCCCGACCGAGCTCGGGGCACCCAATTGCGACCGAGCTCGGGGCACTTCGCCAGGCACACCTCGGCACCCGTCAAGCCGACCTCGCCAAATGCATGATGCGACCTCTCAACAAGTTTGGCCTTATTGATGGCCGCACCCATGTGCGTGCCCACGCCCTCCTACGTAGCCGGACATTGCAACGCCACTACGCCACGCTTTGTTAGCTGGCCCATGGCAGTCCAAGGACAGCGCCATGCTACTCTAGCTATGCTCTGCTATGATTGTCAACGCCTTACCGTTCTCAAGAACGAACTTCACCGTGCGCCACAAACAAGCTCTAGCTGCGCGCCACTCCCCCTCATGATGGGAACGGGTCATACCTCCGCTATCTGAGTACCCCTACCGGAACTATAAAAACCCCCGACGGGTAATATTGAGGGGACTTTTGGCTTGACCTATTAAGCTCCACTCTAACTTAATCGTCGGAGGGCCCTCACCGAAAATACCGGTAAGGCTTTGTGCAGGTACACCGTCAGTCGTAGGAGGTGGTTCCCTTTTGTTTTACTCCGCACACCGGCAGCTCCCCTGACTCCCCCGGCGTGGTCACCCTCGGGCCAGATTTGAACCACAATAGGTATTTTATACAACTTTCGTAGAAAAGCAGATGCTCGACCAGATATAAACCACTCTAAAAAGTGCCACTTTTCTATGATCAACCAAACATGTCAATATTATTTTTGCAAGTATCATATTTTCAGAAATCATCTTTCTAGAAAAAATATTTCAGCAAGAAAATTTTTTTTTCTCGCAAACTAAATAGATTTCCTCTCTTTTAATTACAACTTATTATCTCCTCCTCCCGTTGATTACCAACGAACTTGGCTAGAAGATGGAATTGTTCGTTTGTCTAGCCTTATGCATGTGTCTTGCAGATGTCTATTTGATGGCTTGATCATCGGTAGGCTAGCTATAACACATGCAAATGAATTAATACTAGAGATTTGCATTTTATTGCGAAAGTAATACACCTTTTGTCATCATTTGCACCTGCTCTGTTTTGTATTCAAACCACAAAAGAACTCAGCAATATTTCTACATTTCATCTTGCAGTATATTTACATGATCAGAAGCGAGGAAACGGATGCAGCTCGGTATCTTTTGGGGGATAAGAGCAGTATGCGGTTTAAATGTGCCATGGGTGAATGGCAGAAGTGTTATGAGAGTATTACCAAGAAGGAGGTGGATACAAATGATATATAGCTTGAATGAAAGAGTGACACATTAGCTATGTAACCTTTTTTTATTTCTTAATTCTTTTTTGCATCATATTAACTGCGTTAGCATGCAAGGACTGCAAAGTCTTGGTCAAGCAATCTTAGAAGTCACACCGACTACTAAGTCTTGGTCAAGCCATCTTGGAAGTCACCAAGATGCCCCCCAACTCCAAAGAAACGTCATTCCAACCCCCTCTTTTAGATGGGATACGCGATTGCACATTCTTTTAAGGCGCCA
This sequence comes from Phoenix dactylifera, assembly GCF_009389715.1. Taxonomy (NCBI): domain Eukaryota; kingdom Viridiplantae; phylum Streptophyta; class Magnoliopsida; order Arecales; family Arecaceae; genus Phoenix; species Phoenix dactylifera. Next base: position 11,497,593 of record NC_052405.1, read on the forward strand.
ATCACGCAGCCCATACGTTCCAAATTTGCGTAGCTTTTTTTTTTTTAAAAATGGTACTTGTTGCTGTCATGCTAGGTTTTAATATACGTACGTAGGGGTGCAAATGAGTCGGATCAGGTCGGGTCCTAGGTGACCCCGATCCAATCCGGTTTTTTGTTCGGGTCCCAATTTTGGACCCGGACCCGACCCGGTTGAAGATCGGGTTGGGTCGGGTCGGGTCCGAGTCGGGTTCGGGTCGGGTTCGGATCCGATCGGGTCTAATTTTTTTGTGCTTTTGGGAAAAAATTTGGGCAAATCTAATTTGGTCATATCATAATTATGAGGTGCTGGGTGACCCATGACTTGAAAGACTTGCAATTGAGCTCCAGTCAGAACAGATGGCCCATGACTTACTAACTAAGTCGGTCTACAAGCCAAATTTCATATCACACTATTTTTTATCTGTATGACTGATTGGACGGAACTCGGTGTCTCCCAGCTCCCCTCTCACGAGGACAAAAAAAATCCCAGACCTTCTTCCAAAATCCAATTCCATTATAGAAAACTGGCACATGACCCATATTCAGTTGCAGTGTTCCCTCACTTTCTCCCTTCAAAGTTCAAAAGTTAAAAGAAACAAAAACCAAAAAACAGAAGGAAAAAAAAAAAAAGGCAGCTACCGAGACACCAGAGGTCTCAACAGTGTAATAGATCGAGAGAGAATCCTGACGGGCCGACGTTCCTTTGGATTCTGTGAACCTATGCTTGTTGCTAACTTGCTATCCTCCCACACTGACCAACAGTACCACAACCCACGCCAAAAAAAAAAAAGAAAAAGAAAAAGAAAAGACTTTCTTTTGCTTTTCCTCTCTCTCTCTCTTCGGGTCCATTCGGGTCGGGTCGGGTTCGTTTGGTAAACCCAGACCCGATCCAGAAAATGATTCGGGTCCAATTTTAGGACCCGACCCGACCCGGACCCGCGGGTCCTAAAATTCGGGTCGGGTCGGGTCTACGCGGGTCGGGTCGGATCGGGTCATGGGTCGACCCGACCCATTTGCAGCCTTATACGTACGTACGTATATATAATATCAAAAAAATTAGAAAAATGCTTCCTAACCAAATAATATAATGCCAAAGGCTATGACTGTTACTTTTCATGATATGATGTCCAATCTCTCTTCTTTTAGTTGAGTGCTTCCCAACCAAATAAATAATTTTTTTTTACCTGGTCTCCCTCAGCAAGATATGACATTATGAACTTATCAAATACTAAAATAATACAAAATCTCATTTGAAAAAAATGGGGTATGTAATAGCCAATTCTCTCATTGATCGGACTATAATTTTGAATCGGACTATAACACCTATCCCAAGTTTCAAAATTTCTTTAATTTTCCAGTTATGCATACTTATTCTCCTATATATATACAGTTATAAATAATTGTGTATATATGGATATAAATGTACACAGAGACAATATAATTATGTCAAGGAAGAGTATAACTATATGAAAAAGACTAGAAGTAAGAATGTGCGAGACTACAAATTTGAAAATAATGGTCAAGGATCATGTGTTGAAGTCAGGCGATAGAAATGATAAAATATGGACATATGATGCATGATTTCTTTACTTGGGCTCCACAATGACACGTAGCATGTACCATGTCTGTAACTTGCTGACAAGTAGCTCCATAAGAGCCATATAGAAGTTTTCTTTCTCTTTGCTTAGATTGCCGTGTACTACTCTTGCAACGACTGCCAAATTGCAGCCGCGGCACGTAGTCTTCGTCAAGCCATCCCCGAAGCCGCCATCATACTTCCCGTCTCCCTACGCTGCTTCTTTCTTTCTGTCTATAAATACTTCTCAGCCAGAATTCCATGACTCCATCCACGTCTATAGAGAAGAGCAAACAAAATGGCACGTAGTAGTGTGATCTTATTCCAGGTGAGCCTCCTGCTCGCCGGCATAATCTCCTCCGCCGCCGGCATCTCCGTCGCCGATCTTGTCACCCAGCAGTTCTTCGACAACATCATGAATCAGGCCTCTGCGAATCCATGCCCGGGCAAGAGCTTCTATACGAGGCAGGCGTTCCTGGACGCGCTGGGGTCTTACTCTCAGTTTGCCCAGGACGGCTCCGACGACACCTCTAAGCAGGAGGTTGCTGCCTTCTTTGCCCATGTCACCCATGAGACCGGATGTAAGTTCTCTACCAGCCTGGGCTTTTAATTCAAGTTTAATTGCTGTATATTAGCGTTTTATATTTAATTTCCTCCTTCCAGTACTGAGTTAAGTTTGTCTTTTGTCCCTAGACATGTTTCTCAAAAGTATACTCAAGTTACAAACAATTCAAGGGTTAAAATGCCAAGAACTTTCCTATGTGTCTATATATATATATATATATATATATATATACCTATAGACATACATATGCATACATACATACAGAGTTAAAATGTAAAGAACTTTCGTATATATATTTATATCTATATCATTTAGTAAACTGATTGATCGATCTATCGATCCATCTATCGATCGAACAATTTCAGAAATATGACAAAAAGTGAACTAGCTAAGAAATATATATATTGAAACCCTTTTATTTCTTCCAATAAAATCTTCAGAACTTCGACAGCAAAAATATATTTCTTTTGTGAATAAAAGCGAGAGATAGCAAAAGTTTTTTTTTTTTTGGCAAATAATATGTTCAACATCAATCTCCATGCGATACTCCATTAACTTGCAGGAAAAAAAAGAAAATGCAAAACACAAGAAGATCATAGCAAACAGGACCTAAATTTTCTTCTTTTTCTAATCAGATCTGTGCTACATAGAAGAGACGGACCAATCCAATGCCTATTGTGATCCAAGCTACACTCAATACCCGTGTGCCCAAGGGAAGAAGTACTATGGCCGTGGCCCTCTTCAACTGACCTGGAACTATAACTACGGTGCAGCTGGACAAAGCATTGGATTTGATGGCTTGAACTCGCCCGAGACTGTGGCTAACGATGTGAACATATCATTCAAGGCTGCCATGTGGTTTTGGATGGAAAATGTGCACTCTGTCGTAACCTCCGGCCAAGGGTTTGGAGCCACAATTAAGAAGATTAATAGCCAAGAGTGCAATGGAGGTGATCCAGCTGAGATGAATGCCCGGGTTCAACTTTACCGGCAGTATTGCCAGGACTTCGGCGTGGCTCCAGGAGATAACCTCACTTGCTAGAGGATTCACTCAAGATTTTATTCATTGCATGTAACTTGGAGGGAGATCAATACTTGAAACAACCTATTCTAATATTGTACTATTGAAATAAACTATAGAGTGTGGGGTGCAGGCCTTCAGTGATTTGTCTCCACCTCTACCTCTTTTCTCTGCTGTAGCAACTTATATGAATATAAAGTGAACTTGGCACAAGGTCCTTTCTTACATGCTTGGCATTTTGTCATTAGTCTACTAATGTTTTCTATATGCTTCTGCTTGTTTCTGCACATAGCTATATCTATTTTGCACTTAATAGTTAAATTTTTACAGCCTCAGTCGCAGAAGCATGCCGTGCTTAAAAACTTAAAAATGTGATCTTATGAACATAAATCATGATGGAATGTATTGGATGTGTCCTACTTGAACAGATCATTTATGCTAATTTGTGACACTCCAGCTTTGTTGGGATTGGACGGAGACATAGATGACCTTCCAAGCATTGCTATTTGGCATCTCATCCATCCAAAATTGACAGAAAAACTTACAACCATTTATAATTTTGCATTAGTACCAATTTTGGACTATACACGATAATTCCACTCAAGGTGGACCAGTTTAATCATTGTATCTTACATATTGTATTGATATCTTACCAATACAGTATGATGCATTTGGTACGGAATACTATGAGTCGATACAAAAACCTTGCTACCACGGTTAATAGTCAAATATCTCGGACCGCCAATGAAAACTACATGCAACCCCTTCAATCTAGTATTTCTAATTATATGTTTTCTTAGTTATTTTTCTCAACCTCTCAAGAGTCTCATGAGGTTTCCGGATGTAATTACAAACCCTTAGGATAGTTTTTCTATGACCCGATCTTTCTCAAAGCTGTGGTTTCAGCATCTAAACAAATTTTTTCATTATCACGTGCAATCACGTGATTTCCCCCTCACATGCCATGCGCGTGCAAAATTCTAGGCAAGAGAGAGTCCAAACCCTTTTAGCCTACCCGTCTCTTGCCGATTCCCCTTTCTTCCATACTACCGGGCAGCTCTCTCAATCTCCGACCATCCTTCCTCTCTGGCGGCCGGAGACTACGGCGGTGGCGCGGGTGGAGGCGATCGACGGCGACCGAGGTCAGTCTCTCCCTCTCTCCTTCTCCCCCTCTCTATCGTTTTCTCGACGGCCACGGCCACCGCCACGAGAATGACAGGTAGCGGGTGGCGGCGGGGAGAGGAGGTACGGCTGGGCCGCCGGGTTAGCTTGACTGGAGGCGTGGCACGCGGGGGCCAGGGTGTCCCCGCGGAGCGCGGGCCACCGCCGGAACTCCGGCTACTTCGGGGGTGGTGGAGACCGCCCCTTTATTGAAGTTTTGCGCCGCATCGTCTCCAGTCGCAACATCTTCGTGGTGGCTGCGTCTAGAACACAACCCATTGGCTTAAAAATCCGATTTTTATTCCGGGAAAGTTCGATCTTTTACGTTCTTCGGTTTAGAAATATCTCTCAGAAAAATTCGATTTTTATATTCATGCTGCTGATCTCTTTGGGGGAATTTGGAGATGCCCAAGTGAAAATCTTAACTAGCCGACTGACTCGACCTCGAAGGGTGTGTTTGGCAGTGCCTATGAAAAAAAAAAAATCTTTTGCTGCTTTGTAGCAAAAGAGTGCTTCTAGGAAAAAATAAATATTTGGTAATAGAAAAAGTGCTGCTATAAGAAGAAAAGTCTTCTTCTAGGAGAAGTTAGAAGGCCTAACATCTGGCTTCTGCTTCTCTTTTTGTAAAGCAGAAGCAACATCAGACATGCCAAGCCTAAAACTTGGACTCTCCAATTCCTCTTGCTTCCAGCCGTATCCACCGTTTTAAATACCATGAAACGGGTTGGTTTTTCCATGGAACGGGACATCCTTTGGATCAACACTTGGAATGGTGGATGCTTTGTCCTGTTCTGGTCCATTTCCTAACTTGTCCAGTCCCAACACTGGGGATGGTAGGATGCCTTGCGAGTAATTAAAACCTTCCTGCTGCCACCCACAGCCTTTGAACCCCTATCCTCTACCTCTCTCGTGCTCCTTCTACGGTCTGAGTAACCTTTCTCTATAGATATAAAGGAAAATTATTATATCTTGTTTCTCAAGGAAAAAAAGAAGAAGTATTTTGAGATAACTTTACCCTCTAATGACCCTATTGTGAGTTATTATCTCTATTGTCTAGTCTCATTCATGCAGGAGCGGCCCAATGTATTTGGGGCCTAAGGCCGTTTTGTCTTTGAGATCTTTCCTGCAGTGGGTCGGCCTAAGGCGAACTCACAAGGCCTTTTTTTTTTATTTTTTTTTATTTTTCATTTTGTCATTAAGGTCTTTGGCCTTCTTTGGGCCTGGGTCTTAGGCGACCAACTAAGTCGCCTAAGGGTTGGGCCGACCCTGTCCTCGTGCATGTGTCTTGCATTTGTCTATTTGATTGCTTGATCATCGGTAGGCTAGCTTTATAACACATGCAAATGAATTAATACTAGAGGTTTGCATTTTATTGCGAAAGGATACACCTTTTGTCATCATTTGCACCTGCTTTGTTTTGTATTCAAACTACAAAAGAACTCAGCAATATTTCTACATTTCATCTTGCAGTATATTTACATGATCAGAAGCGAGGAAACGGATGCATCTCGGTATCTTTTGGGGGATAAGAGCAGGGTGCGGTTTAAATGTGCCATGGGGGAATGGCATAAGTGTTATGAGAGTATTACCAGGAAGGAGGTGGATACAAATGATATATAGCTTGAATGAAAGAGTGACACATTAGCCATGTAACCTTTTTTTATTTCTTCTTTTTTGCATCATATTAACTGTGTTGTTAGCATACGACTGCAAAGTCTTGGTCAAGCCATCTTAGAAGTCACCAAGATGCTTCCCAACTCCGAACAAACGTCAATCAAAATGCTAATGCACTAACTACTAAGACTCTGTTTAGGGGAGCCGTTGACAGTAGAGTTTTTGAAAGTAGAGCCGTTGAAAGTAGAGCTTTCTGAAGTAGAGATTTTATAAAAAGCTGTTTGTTGTTTGGTAACTATATTTTTAAAGTGCTGTGGCACATTAACATATATTTGGCAAACAAACTGAGAAAGTAATTTTGTATGATAAAATTACCATAAAGGACATTGCATAGTATTATACAACAAAGTATAATAAAATATAATATATATTAATAAATAAATATATGATATAGTATAATATTACTGTAACGTATTAATATATTATAATAATATTACTGTAATGTATTACTATAGCATAATCATTTAATATAATATTAAATTATTTAATATAAAATATTAATATATTATGATATAATGTAATATAATATTATATTCTAGTATAATACAATAATAAAGGTATAAAATATTATAATTATTAGCGTAAATTATTTTTTCACTCTCCTGATAACCATTTATCTCTTTGATCTACGACTAGGATATTTTGTTAAGGCTCCAGCAGATTTTTAGGTTTATAAAGGAACAAAGTATGTAATTGTTATATTTTATTATGGATATTTTGGTCAAAAAAACGGCTTTCCGACAAAGCTTAAAATAACTTTTTTGGAAAGTTTCAAAATGGAGCTTATTCCAAAAAGCTGTTTTTAGCTTTCTGAAAAAGCTAAAACAACTTCTCGAAATTTTTACCAAGTACAATTTTTCATCCAAAAGTATTTTTGGAGGGCCAGAAAATACTTTTTGGCCCTCCAAAAGCTTTCCCAAATGGGGCCTATTCAGGACTGCTGTGTTCTTTTAAGGCGCAAATCACACAGCCCATAACTTTCAAATTTACATAGCTTATTTTTTTTAAAGGTGCTTGTTACTGTCATGCTAGGTTTCATATATATATATACACACACACACACTTTCTAACCAAATAATGTAATGCCAAAGGCTATGATTGCTACTTTTCATGATATGATGTCCGATCTCTCTTTCTTTCAATTGAGTGCTTTCTAACCAAATGGATAAATTTTTTTTGCTGGTCTCGCTCAGCAAGATATGGCATTATAAACTTATCAAATGCTAAAATAATACAAAATCTCATCTGAAAAAAATGGTATATGTAATAGCTGATTCTCTCATTAACCGGACGATGATTTTAAGTCCGACTATAACACCTATCCCAAGTTTCAAAATTTCTTTAATTTTCTGTTCTTAGCAGTTGTGCATACTTATTCTCCTATATATATATATATATATATATATATATGCAGTTATGAATATATAATTGTGTATATATGGATATAAATGTACACAGAGACAACATAATTATGTCAAGGAAGAGTATGACTATATGAAAAAACTAGAAGCAAGTATGTGCTGAGAAAATATAAAGTGTGTGCGAGACAACAAATTTGAAAATAATAGTCAAGGATCATGTGTTAAAGTCGGGCGATAGAAAAGATCAAAAATGGACATTGATGCATGGTTAGATTGCCGTGTACTACTCTTGCAACGAATGTCAAATTGCAGCCGCGGCACGAAGTCTTCGTCAAGCCATCCCCGAAGCCACCATGATGCTTCCCGTCTCCCCTACGCTGCTTCTTTCTTTATGTCTATAAATACTTCTCAGCCAGAATTCCATAACTCCATCCACGTCCATAGAGAAGAGCAAACAAAATGGCACGTAGTAGTGTGATCTTATTCCAGGTGAGCCTCCTGCTCGCCGGCGTTATCTCCTCCACCGCCCAGAACTGCGGGTGCTCGCCGGACCTCTGCTGCAGCCAGTATGGCTACTGCGGCACCGGGAGCCAGTACTGCGGCAAGGGCTGCCGCGGGGGGCCGTGCGACGCGTCCGGCGGCGTCTCTGTCGCCGATCTAGTCACCCAGCAGTTCTTCGACAGCATCATGAATCAGGCCTCTGGTAATCCATGCCCGGGCAAGAGCTTCTATACGAGGCAGGCGTTCCTGGACGCGCTGGGGTCTTACCCTCAGTTTGCCCAGGACGGCTCCGACGACACCTCTAAGCAGGAGGTTGCTGCCTTCTTTGCCCATGTCACCCATGAAACCGGATGTAAGTTCTCCACCAGCCAGGGTTTTTAATTCAAGTTTAATTGCTGTATATTAGTATTTTATATTTAATTTCTTCCTTCCAGTACAGAGTTAAGTTTGTCTTTTGTACCTAGACATGTTTCTCAAAAGTATAGTTAAGTTACAAACAATTCAAGGGTTAAAATGTGAAGAACTTTCCTATGTGTCTATATATATACCTATAGACATACATACACATACATACATACATACATACATACAGGGTTAAAATGTGAAGAACTTTCGTTTATATATTTATATCTATATCATTTAGTAGACTGATTGATCGATCTATCGGTCCATCTATCTATCGAACGATTTTAGAAATATGACGAAAAGTGAACTAGCTAAGAAATATATATATTGAAACCCTTTTGTTTCTTCCAATAAAATCTTCAGAACTTCGACAGCAAAAATATATTTCTTTTGTGAATAAAAGCAAGAAATATCAATTTTTTTTTTTTTTTGTGCAAATGATATGTTTAACATCAATCTCCATGCGATACTCCATTAACTTGCAGAAAGCAAAAGAAAATGCAAAACACAACAAGATCATAGCACAGAGGACCTAAATTTTCTTCTTTTTTCTAAGCAGATCTGTGCTACATAGAAGAGACGGACCAATCCAATGCCTACTGTGATCCAAGCTACACTCAATACCCGTGTGCCCAAGGGAAGAAGTACTACGGCCGTGGCCCTCTTCAACTGACCTGGAACTATAACTACGGTGCAGCTGGACAAAGCATTGGATTTGATGGCTTGAACTCGCCCGAGACCGTGGCTAATGATGTGAACATATCATTCAAGGCTGCCTTGTGGTTTTGGATGGAAAATGTGCACTCTGTCATAACCTCCGGCCAAGGGTTTGGAGCCACAATTAAGAAGATTAATAGCCAAGAGTGCAATGGAGGTGATCCAGCTGAGATGAATGCCCGGGTTCAACTTTACCAGCAGTATTGCCAGGACTTCGGCGTGGCTCCAGGAGATAACCTCACTTGCTAGAGGATTCACTCAAGATTTTATTCATTGCATGTAACTTGGAGGGAGATCAATACTTGAAACAACCTATTCTAATATTGTACTATTGAAATAAACTATAGAGTGTGGGGTGCAGGCCTTCAGTGATTTGTCTCCACCTCTACCTCTTTTCTCTGCTGTAGCAACTTATATGAATATAAAGTGAACTTGGCACAAGGTCCTTTCTTACATGCTTGGCATTTTGTCATTAGTCTACTAATGTTTTCTATATGCTTCTACTTGTTTCTGCACATAGCTATATCTATTTTGCACTTAATAGTTAAATTTTTACAGCCTTCGTCGCAGAAACATGCCGTGCTTAAAAACTTAAAAATGTGATCTTATGAACATAAATCATGATGGAATGTATTGGATGTGTCCTACTTGAACAGATCATTTGTGCTAATTTGGGACACTCCCGCTTTGTTGGGATTGGACGGAGACATAGATGACCTTCCAAGCATTGCTATATGGCATCTCATCCATCCAAAATTGACAAAAAAGCTTACAACCATTTATAATTTTGCATTAGTACCAATTTTGGACTATACACGATAATTCCACTCAAGGTGGACCAGTTTAATCATTGTATCTTACATATTGTGTTGATATCTTACCAATATAGTATGACGCATTTGGTACGTAATACTATGAGTCGATACAAAAACCTTGCCACCACGGTTAATAGTCAAATATCTCGGACCGTCAATGAAAACTACATGCAACCCCTTCGATCTAGTATTTCTAATTATATGTTTTCTTAGTTATTTTTCTCAACCTCTCAAGAGTCTCATGAGGTTTCCGGATGTAATTACAAACCCTTAGGATAGTTTTTCTATGACCCGATCTTTCTCAAAGCTGTGGTTTCAGCATCTAAACAAATTTTTTCGTTATCACGTGCAATCACGTGATTTCCCCCTCACATGCCATGCGCGTGCAAAATTCTAGGCAAGAGAGAGTCCAAACTCTTTTAGCCTACCCGTCTCTTGCCGATTCCCCTTTCTTCCATACTACCGGGCAGCTCTCTCAATCTCCGACCATCCTTCCTCTCTGGCGGCCGGAGACTACGGCGGTGGCGCGGGTGGAGGCGATCGGCGGCGACCGAGGTCAGTCTCTCCCTCTCTCCTTCTCCCCCTCTCTATCGTTTTCTCGACGGCCACGGCCACCGCCACGAGAATGACAGGTAGCGGGAGGCGGCGGGGAGACGAGGTACGGCTGGGCCGCTGGGTTAGCTTGACTGGAGGCGTGGCACGCGGGGGCCAGGGTGTCCCCGCGGAGCGCGGGCCACCGCCGGAACTCCGGCTACTTCGGGGGTGGTGGAGACCGCCCCTTTATTGAAGTTTTGCGCCGCATCGTCTCCAGTCGCAACATCTTCGTGGTGGCTGCGTCTAGAACACAACCCATTGGCTTAAAAATCCGATTTTTATTCCGGGAAAGTTCGATCTTTTACGTTCTTCGGTTTAGAAATATCTCTCAGAAAAATTCGATTTTTATTTTCATGCTGCTGATCTCTTTGGGGGAATTTGGAGATGCCCAAGTGAAAATCTTAACTAGCCGACTGACTCGACCTCGAAGGGTGTGTTTGGCAGTGCCTATGAAAAAAAAAAGTTCTTTTGCTGCTTTGTAGCAAAAGAGTGCTTCTAGGAAAAAATAAATATTTGGTAATAGAAAAAGTGCTGCTATAAGAAGAAAAGTCTTCTTCTAGGAGAAGTTAGAAGGCCTAACATCTGGCTTCTGCTTCTCTTTTTGTAAAGCAGAAGCAACATCAGACATGCCAAGCCTAAAACTTGGACTCTCCAATTCCTCTTGCTTCCAGCCGTATCCACCGTTTTAAATACCATGAAACGGGTTGGTTTTTCCATGGAACGGGACATCCTTTGGATCAACACTTGGAATGGTGGATGCTTTGTCCTGTTCTGGTCCATTTCCTAACTTGTCCAGTCCCAACGCTGGGGATGGTAGGATGCCTTGCGAGTAATTAAAACCTTCCTGCTGCCACCCACAGCCTTTGAACCCCTATCCTCTACCTCTCTCGAGCTCCTTCTACGGTCTGAGTAACCTTTCTCTATAGATATAAAGGAAAATTATTATATCATGTTTCTCAAGGAAAAAAAGAAGAAGTATTTTGAGATAACTTTACCCTCTAATGACCCTATTGTGAGTTATCATCTCTATTGTCTAGTCTCATTCATGCAGGAGCGGCCCAATGTATTTGGGGCCTAAGGCCGTTTTGTCTTTGAGGTCTTTGCCGGCCTAAGACGAACTCACAAGAGCCTTTTTTTTTTTTTTTTTTTTTTTTTTCTTCTTTTTCTTTTCTTTTCATTTTGTCATTAAGGTCTTTGGCCTTCTTTGGGCCTAGGTCTTAGGCGACCAACTAAGTTGCCTAAAGGTTGGGCCGGCCCTGGCCTCATGCATGTGTCTTGCATTTGTCTATTTGATTGCTTCATCATCGATAGGCTAGTTATAACACATGCAAATGAATTAATACTAGAGGTTTGCATTTTATTGCGAAAGGATACACCTTTTGTCATCATTTGCACCTGCTTTGTTTTGTATTCAAACTACAAAAGAACTCAGCAATATTTCTATATTTCATCTTGCAGTATATTTACATGATCGGAAGCGAGGAAACGGATGCATCTCGGTATCTTTTGGGGGATAAGAGCAGTGTGCGGTTTAAATGTGCCATGGGGGAATGGCATAAGTGTTATGAGAGTATTACCAGGAAGGAGGTGGATACAAATGATATATAGCTTGAATGAAAGAGTGACACATTAGCCATGTAACCTTTTTTTTTTTCTTCTTTTTTGCATCATATTAGCTGTGTTGTTAGCATGCAACGACTGTTAAGTCTTGGTCAAGCCATCTTGGAAGTCACCAAGATGCTTCCCAACTCCGAACAAACGTCAATCAAAATGCTAATGCACTAACTACTAAGACTCTATTTAGGGGAGCCGTTAGCAGTAGAGTTTTTGAAAGTAGAGCCGTTGAAAGTAGAGCTTTCTGAAGTAGAGATTTTATAAAAAGCTGTTTGTTGTTTGGTAACTATATTTTTAAAGTGCTGTGGCACATTAACATATATTTGGCAAACAAACTGAGAAAGTAATTTTGTATGATAAAATTACCATAAAGGACATTGCATAGTATTATACAACAAAGTATAATAAAATATAATATATATTAATAAATAAATATATGATATAGTATAATATTACTGTAACGTATTAATATATTATAATAATATTACTGTAATGTATTACTATAGCATAATCATTTAATATAATATTAAATTATTTAATATAAAATATTAATATATTATGATATAATGTAATATAATATTATATTCTAGTATAATACAATAATAAAGGTATAAAATATTATAATTATTAGCGTAAATTATTTTTTCACTCTCCTGATAACCATTTATCTCTTTGATCTACGACTAGGATATTTTGTTAAGGCTCCAGCAGATTTTTAGGTTTATAAAGGAACAAAGTATGTAATTGTTATATTTTATTATGGATATTTTGGTCAAAAAATGGCTTTCCGACAAAGCTTAAAATAACTTTTTTGGAAAGTTTCAAAATGGAGCTTATTCCAAAAAGCTGTTTTTAGCTTTCTGAAAAAGCTAAAACAACTTCTCGAAATTTTTACCAAGCACAATTTTTCATCCAAAAGTACTTTTGGAGGGCCAGAAAATACTTTTTGGCCCTCCAAAAGCTTTCCCAAACGGAGCCTATTCAGGACTTTTAAGGCGCAAATCACACAGCCCATAACTTTCAAATTTAGGTAGCTTATTTTTTTAAAAGGTGCTTGTTACTGTCATGCTAGGTTTCATATATATATATATATATATATATATATATATACTTTCTAACCAAATAATGTAATGCCAAAGGCTATGATTGCTACTTTTCATGATATGATGTCCGATCTCTCTTTCTTTCAATTGAGTGCTTTCTAACCAAATGGATAAATTTTTTTTGCTGGTCTCGCTCAGCAAGATATGGCATTATAAACTTATCAAATGCTAAAATAATACAAAATCTCATCTGAAAAAAATGGTATATGTAATAGCTGATTCTCTCATTAACCGGACGATGACTTTAAGTCAGACTATAACACCTATCCCAAGTTTCAAAATTTCTTTAATTTTCTGTTCTTAGCAGTTGTGCATACTTATTCTCCTATATATATACAGTTATGAATATATAATTGTGTATATATGGATATAAATGTACACAGAGACAACATAATTATGTCAAGGAAGAGTATAACTATATGAAAAAACTAGAAGCAAGTATGTGCTGAGAAAATATAAAGTGTGTGCGAGACTACGAATTTGAAAATAATAGTCAAGGATCATGTGTTAAAGTCGGGCGATAGAAAAGATCAAAAATGGACATTGATGCATGGTTAGATTGCCGTGTACTACTCTTGCAACGAATGTCAAATTGCAGCCGCGGCACGAAGTCTTCGTCAAGCCATCCCCGAAGCCACCATGATGCTTCCCGTCTCCCCTACGCTGCTTCTTTCTTTCTGTCTATAAATACTACTCAGCCAGAATTCCATAACTCCATCCACGTCCATAGAGAAGAGCAAACAAAATGGCACGTAGTAGTGTGATCTTATTCCAGGTGAGCCTCCTGCTCGCCGGCGTTATCTCCTCCACCGCCCAGAACTGCGGGTGCTCGCCGGACCTCTGCTGCAGCCAGTATGGCTACTGCGGCACCGGGAGCCAGTACTGCGGCAAGGGCTGCCGCGGGGGGCCGTGCGACGCGTCCGGCGGCGTCTCTGTCGCCGATCTGGTCACCCAGCAGTTCTTCGACAGCATCATGAATCAGGCCTCTGGTAATCCATGCCCGGGCAAGAGCTTCTATACGAGGCAGGCGTTCCTGGACGCGCTGGGGTCTTACCCTCAGTTTGCCCAGGACGGCTCCGACGACACCTCTAAGCAGGAGGTTGCTGCCTTCTTTGCCCATGTCACCCATGAAACCGGATGTAAGTTCTCCACCAGCCAGGGTTTTTAATTCAAGTTTAATTGCTGTATATTAGTATTTTATATTTAATTTCTTCCTTCCAGTACAGAGTTAAGTTTGTCTTTTGTACCTAGACATGTTTCTCAAAAGTATAGTTAAGTTACAAACAATTCAAGGGTTAAAATGTGAAGAACTTTCCTATGTGTCTATATATATACCTATAGACATACATACACATACATACATACATACATACATACAGGGTTAAAATGTGAAGAACTTTCGTATATATATTTATATCTATATCATTTAGTAGACTGATTGATCGATCTATCGGTCCATCTATCTATCGAACGATTTCAGAAATATGACAAAATGTGAACTAGCTAAGAAATATATATATTGAAACCCTTTTGTTTCTTCCAATAAAATCTTCAGAACTTCGACAGCAAAAATATATTTCTTTTGTGAATAAAAGCAAGAAATATCATTTTTTTTTTTTTTGTGCAAATGATATGTTTAACATCAATCTCCATGCGATACTCCATTAACTTGCAGAAAGCAAAAGAAAATGCAAAACACAACAAGATCATAGCACAGAGGACCTAAATTTTCTTCTTTTTTCTAAGCAGATCTGTGCTACATAGAAGAGACGGACCAATCCAATGCCTACTGTGATCCAAGCTACACTCAATACCCGTGTGCCCAAGGGAAGAAGTACTACGGCCGTGGCCCTCTTCAACTGACCTGGAACTATAACTACGGTGCAGCTGGACAAAGCATTGGATTTGATGGCTTGAACTCGCCCGAGACCGTGGCTAATGATGTGAACATATCATTCAAGGCTGCCTTGTGGTTTTGGATGGAAAATGTGCACTCTGTCATAACCTCCGGCCAAGGGTTTGGAGCCACAATTAAGAAGATTAATAGCCAAGAGTGCAATGGAGGTGATCCAGCTGAGATGAATGCCCGGGTTCAACTTTACCAGCAGTATTGCCAGGACTTCGGTGTGGCTCCAGGAGATAACCTCACTTGCTAGAGGATTCACTCAAGATTTTATTCATTGCATGTAACCTGGAGGGAAATAAATACTTGAAACAACCTATTCTAATATTGCACTATGAAATAAACTATAGAGGATTTGTCTCCACCTCTACCTCTTATCTCTGCTGTAGCAACTTATATGAAATAAATATAAAGGGAACCTAGCACAAGGTCCTTTCTTACATGCTTGGCATTTTGTCATTAGTCTACTAATGTTTTCTATATGCTTCTGCTTGTTTCTGCACATAGCTATATCTATTTTGCACTTAATACTTAAATTTTTATAGCCTTCGTCGCAGAAGCATGCCGTGCCTAAAAACTTAAAAATGTGATCTTATGAACATAAATCATGATGGAATGTAATGGATGTGTCCTACTTGAACAGATCATTTGTGCTAATTCGGGACACTCCAGCTTTGTTGGGATTGGAGGGAGACTCTTGGTGCCTCATATAGATGACCTTCCAAGCATTGCTATATGGCATCTCATCCATCCAAAATTGATAGGAGAACTTACAACCATTTACAATTCTACATTAGTACCGATTTTGGACTATACATGATAATTCCACTCAATGTGGACCAGTTTAATCGTTGTATCTTACATATTATGTTGATATCTTACCGGTACAGTGTTGGTACTGAATACTACGATTTGATACAAAAACTTTGCCACCACGGTTGATAGTCAAATATCTGGGCCGTCAATGAAAACTACATGCAACCTCATCAATCTAATATCTCCAATTATTTGTTTTCTTAGTTCTTTTTTTCAACCTCTCAAGAGTCTCATGAGGTTTCAAGATGTAATTACAAACCCTTAGCATAGTTTTTCTAAGACCCCGATCTCTCTCAAAGCTGTGGTTTCTGCGCCTAAACAATTTTTTTCCTTATCACGTGATTTTTTCCCTCACATGCCACGCACGTGCAAAATCCTAGGCAAGAGAGAATCCAAACCCTTTTAGCCTACCCGGCTCCTGCCGATTCCCCTTTCTTCCATACTACCGGGCAGCTCGCTCAATCTCCGACCATCCTTCCTCTCTGGCGGCCGGGGAGTACGGCGTGGCGCGGGTGGAGGCGATCGACGACGACTGAGTTCAGTATATCCCTCTCTCCTTCTCTCCCTCTCTATCGTTTTCTCCACGGCCACGGCCACGGCCACCGCCACCGCCACGAGAATGACAGGTAGCGGGTGGCGGCGGGGAGAGGAGGTACGGCTGGGCCGCCGGATTAGCTTGACTGGAGGCGTGGCATGTGGGGGCCAGGGTGTCCCCGCGGAGCGCGGGCCACCGCCGGAACTCCGGCTACTTCGGGGGTGGTGGAGACCGCCCCTTTATTGAAGTTTTGCGCCGCATCGTCTCCAGTCGCAACATCTTCGTGGTGGCTGCGTCTAGAACACAACCCATTGGCTTAAAAATCCGATTTTTATTCCGGGAAAGTTCGATCTTTTACGTTCTTCGGTTTAGAAATATCTCTCAGAAAAATTCGATTTTTATTTTCATGCTGCTGATTTCTTTGGGGGAATTTGGAGATGCCCAAGTGAAAATCTTAACTAGCCGACTGACTCGACCTCGAAGGGTGTGTTTGGCAGTGCCTATGAATAAAAAAAAATCTTTTGCTGCTTTGTAGCAAAAGAGTGCTTCTAGGAAAAAATAAATATTTGGTAATAGAAAAAGTGCTGCTATAAGAAGAAAAGTCTTCTTCTAGGAGAAGTTAGAAGGCCTAACATCTGGCTTCTGCTTCTCTTTTTGGAAAGCAGAAGCAACATCAGACATGTCAAGCCTAAAACTTGGACTCTCCAATTCCTCTTGCTTCCAGCTGTATCCACCGTTTTAAATACCATGAAACGGGTCTGTCCTGGTTTTTCCATGGAACGGGATATCCTGCGGATCAACACTTGGAATGGTGGATGCTTTGTCCTGTTCTGGTCCATTTCCTAACTTGTCCAGTCCCAACACTGGGGATGGTAGGATGCCTCGCGAGTATTTAAAACCTTCCTGCTGCCACCCACAGCCTTTGATCCCCCTATCCTCTACCTCTCTCGTGTTCCTTCCACGATCTGAGTGACCTTTCTCTATAGATCTCAAAAGAAACTTGTTATATCTTGTTTCTCAAGAAAACAAAAAAGAGGTATTTTGAGATAACTTTACCCCCTAATGACCCTATTTCGAGTTATTATCTCCATTGTTATTGGAAGGTGATTTTTTTCATTTTTTTTCATTTTTTATGATATAATTTCAAGCATGTTAATCTCTTGCAAAATTTGAGAAATGGTTGTGAGAACAAAGGAAGTGATTTGAGAAATTTTTATGGCTTGTAGGTAAAAGAAGAGGTTAGGGGGATAGAAGGGAGGAGGAAAAGATGAACAAGGATAAGATTTTTAAGTTGGCAAAGGGCTTTAGGGGGAGGGCAAAGAATTGCATAAGGATAGCAAGGGAGAGGGTGGAGAAGGCCTTGCAGTACTCCTACAGAGATCGCCGCAACAAGAAGAGGGACATGCGCTCCCTCTGGATCGAGCGAATCAATGCTGGCACACGCTTGCATGGGGTAATGTTGAATTATCATATCTTTATGAGAATAAGTGAAGTAATTATAATAGTGACTTTTTTTCTCTTCTCGAAATCTATAGTTCTCTTGTTATCAATGCCAGAAGTTTATATGGTTTCATTGAAAGTTTTGATATGTGCCTTTTCTTGGGTATATTCTCCCTTTATGCTCCATAAAGGGTATAGGAAATAGATGTAAAATAGCTTATAATAATCATTTGAAAAAGATGGTTTAGAAGTTTGTGTCAACTTGAAAATCTTTTCTACAAGGTGGAGTCTTAGCATGAAAAAGATGGCCAAACCCAAATCAGAGGATGGATGTCATGGCAGTTGTTTGTCATAATTGTGGTCAAAGTTTCAAGTGACCTCTGACAAAGTTCATGTTTTAAGGAAATGCTGGTATGTTGGTGCCTATCCATTAAATTCCTCGGTGAGGATTTTCTTAAACTCCTGATTACATACATCTGGCGGTGTGATTGTTTCTAGTGGAAGCTTAAACTATGTTTTATATAATGTTTATATTCCTTAACCAAACGCCTTTGCTCAGGTGAATTCTTCATTATGCTGCCTTTTATATCATAATTTGTACATCGTGAATCCTGACATTGTATTGTCTAAATGATTTATTGTGTGCCTGGCTTCTGTACGGAACTTGGATAGTCAGCAATATCTTAGAAGCTTACTTAATTTCAATTTTCCAATTTTCTTTTTCTTTAGGAGAAAATAATATAAGTGGCTGTCTTATATTATTGGAGCACGTACATCCCTTAATAGAACTCTAGCTTTACATTCTAATCTGCAAAGGTGCTCTAAACTAATCGTAAAACATTTCAATAAAATTATTGACTTCCTCCTTCTCAAATACTTGAAAAAAAGGGGAAGAATTATAAGAAAATAGTAAGTTCCTGAACAACTCCTCAATCAGATTTGGCATACTTCAAGGACTGTAACAACCGAAAGAGTAATGAAACAACAAAACTTATTGGAAATATGACCAGCTTTAAAATGAGTACTTCTGTGCTTGAAATAAATGTGTGATTTTAAAATTTCCAAAATATTATGTAGAAATTATAGGATCTGGACCTACCTATGGATTTTAATTTGCATAAATCTGTTTAATGAACTCTTATTATAAGTCAGATGTCCAAAGTCATCCAAATATCAACCAAGAACGGATTGCATAAAACAAATAAGAAAAATTCTAGTTCCTGATGGATTCTGCATTCTTTGGACAAATAGTACCATGAAAAGTTCTCTGCCTTTTCCATGACACTCTTCTTTACTGTGCATGTGTTGCTGTCCTTGAACCTGCTATATGAGTACTCTTTTCTCAGATTTTCTTTTTTTCCCATTGATAAGTTTGTTTTGATGATCAATGGTGAAAACTCTTGTTATTGAAACTGGTGTGTTCTCGGTATGGAAGTCGTCATAATACTAGTCATGGAGAAATGCAATCCATTATACATTGCCAACTTGAAAGGCCCTTATATACCTCTTGTGTTCAAGCTTCAAGTAATTATCAAGGTCATTGCATCTCCATAGGTACATATTAAGGTGTCTCTGAACAGGTATTGCATGGACAAAAGAGGTGGATTAGTATGCTTCCTGTTGTCCATGCCAACGAGATTAAGGAGTCCCATTTTGCTGCAGTCTTTGCACAGCCGATGACTGGATTGATTGAACACTCACTGAATGTCAAAGTTTTCATTCGACTTTGCCTTTCTTTGTTCCACATTGTTCACAATAAAATGTAGCTAAGAAATTAGGACATGATACTGACCATTTAGTCATAGATATGTAGAGGCAAGCTGAACAAGTGGAAGCAAAGGAAGAGAAATTCTTCACTGAAGAAGCTCTCTCTATTTTTATCATGATGTGAATTAGTGTCATAGTTTTGCATTGGATCTATCACAGAAATCTGCTAAGGTTACTAAAATACTAGTTGTGGGTTTGCCAGGTGAATTATGGTAATTTTATGCATGGATTGATGAAGGAGAACATCCAACTGAACAGGAAAGTGCTATCAGAGCTGTCAATGCATGAGCCATATAGCTTCAAAGCACTTGTTGACATTTCTCGCAATGCATTTCCAGGAAACAAGGTCCCAAAGAAGGAAGGTCTATCGACTGTGTTGTGAGAATGTCTCTTTTCAGATGTTCTGTTGAACCTCTGTATTCCTTTGTCTTTGTCCAAAACCAGGACCAAGATGGTCCAAACTTGGGGAACGTTGTAGATGCCGTTCTTTTATTCATATTGTGGCCATCGCTTTACATATGGGAAGCATCAATTTGGTATTATACCGAACCATTTTGTCTCTTCAACACATTTCACTTGATATCAACAATGTTGAGTTATTGATATGAGTTGCTACATTTGCCGAACAATCTTATTTGAAATCTTCGGATCTGGTTGGGCTGGAGGGCACCATGTGAATTTATCAAGAGAAATGGAACTCAAAAGAAAATTTAGCTCTTACACACTAAGCAGTTTGTTGCTAGTACCAGACAGAGTTAGGCTAGTCTTTTCCACATGCTTTAGGTATATCTCTTTTTGCATAGAGAATACTTAAATTTTCCCAGCTTATTATATCTTTGTTGCATAAAAGGAAAATGGCATGCTTAAAAACTTAAAAAATAATCTCACTTAAAGTGCTTCAATAGGATAATGTGCAAATGTCTCGTAAGTAGGGCATTGGCCATATTAATTGTAAAATTTGTATTAAATGACATAAATCATAACGAACCTGCTTGACATAGTTGTTGTCTTCTTACGCATAAAATGAAGCTTTGTACTGCAATAAAGCAAATCAATTATGTTAAGAAGATCAATAATTTGATCAGATGCAAGTGTGTATGCATAGAAATTATGTCAAAGAATATAGAGGATAACAAAAGCATGAAGCAACAATGCATGAACATTACAAGGATCAATAGTAAATGAAAATCATAGGAAGTTCCCTTTGATAAATGAAGGTAGTTAAATAAGAGAAATATAGTGAACAAAAAATCAAGTGTGTATGAAGTTGTAACTGGGAAAACAGGTAGCAAGCTACAACATAATGATACTATGTCCAAGTTGCACTTATTTTATCGTGTCCAAGGTTCATCATGCAACCTTACAACAAGCACCTATATTGGACATTTAAAAAATTAAAAGACATTTTCACCAGCCAGTGTCCAGAAATTTGGCATTAGCTAACATCTAGAAAGTGAAGACATGGGTGTACAAATGCCTGCATGTTATGTGGCTGGGAGAACCAGTCCAACACATCAAACTTCTCAGAGCCTATCATCTTGTTAATCAATATAGCATATATTAATAGTCTAATATCAGTAAATAAGGTAATAATTGTGGGTTAAAATCAACACCATCCTGACACAGAAAAAGGAGCTATGGACATACCATATCACTAGGCAAATTGCCAAAACCTGCAAGCATATAGCTGTGTCCACAACAATTGAGGAAACAAGTTTGTGTATAAAGAACTGTTGTTTTTCTCCAAGCCTTGTCACAGTTCATAGCCACAATTGATATGTTTGCATGTTAAGTCTTAAATAATTTTGCACAGAAGGATACATCTTCCGTTTGGGTTCCATCTGATGGTATTATAAGGACCTTAACCAAGACCAAGCAGTGGATTGCATTTCTTGACACAAGTTGTTGTTGTAGGCATGACTGAAACAAGTGAAGGAACACTGTAATAAAAGCAAGATACGTATCATGTAATAAATTAAAGCCAATGTAATGCAGAAAAAGGAATAGAAATGAAAGAATCAAGATGTTACATCCATAAACAACAGCCAATTCAGACCCCCAGAGAAGACCCCTGGACATCATGAACAGACCCCTATTTACTTGTGATCCACATGGAGACACAATGGCAGAAAGAAGAGAAGGAATCTCAAAGGATCTGATCTCAGTGAACCTAGAGCAATCATAGGCACTAACAGCAGAAGTGCTTTTAATGACCATAAACTTCAACCTGCTCGCACTGAACTCTGCAGAAGTACAGGGAACTCTCTCAAGATTAACATGTGGTTGGCCATTACTGAATGGGGGTCCTTTCCAAATTGTTAATCCTTAAGGTTCTCGAACTGAAGTAACCAAGAAGAAAAAATGTAAGGAATAATAAAACAACAAGAAAAATTGGCTACACAAAAAGCAACAGAAAGTTAACTGAAATCTGCAGGCTTGGTGATTGATTCATGGACATTATTAGCTTTGAGTGTTAATTTAGACCACAAATGGTCAGGAATGGAGGGACATATGCCAACTTTGAGAAATCTCCAATTTATTTCTTCTAAACTGGAAGATTGGCATTCCAGTACCTGTTGTTCGCAAAAGGGTTTGATTTTATCCTAACATGACAATAATCTGATAACAAAGCTAGTTATAAGTCTGCTATATCTGGTGGGTTTTTGTATGGTAAGTTCCATTCATTTCCATTACCTGTAAACTTACCAACTTGGATCATCTAAAATCAACCTGAAACTGCAACGGTCCAAGTCCAGATTCTCTTGGTTTTGAGTGTTCCATTTGTTTTGTCCCCATAACAATGTTTATCTCATTAGTATTTGACAAATTGGGTCCCAAGTCGGGTTTATTCCTCTCGCAGGAGGCTCATACCAGATCGAGTTATTAATCAGGTCTGTTCTGAAATTTCAGCTATGTAACAGGGGGCCAAGACCCTACTTATTAGCTGAAACATGACAGGATGTGGAGACAAACCAAACCCAGTGCATGCAGGCTCAGATCAGATCTATAGAATACTGATGAACTTGGCTAGATCTCTTCCACAAGAATGCAATCGCATTCGGTTTCCTTGACTGCTGGTATAAGACACATTTGAACCCATATAAAAATCTTGCTGCTTAACCCATAAGCAGATGTTCATCCTGAGCCCCATACAAGAACAAAATTACAGGAGAATAAATCATGTAATGAAGGAAAGCAGCAAGACATTGTTTCAATAGAATGCATCCTAGTTCTATGATTGCAGTTTTCGTGCTTTTTTGCACCTTTTTCAATTTTTGAAAATATGATGTTGCTTACTGAAATATAACAGCAGAAGTGGGCATAAACTACATGATGTATTCTCAAGGATATATATATGAAAAGATTCAGAAAGTTGCCATATATCATAACAGTATAAAGGTCTTATTTGATGCACAAAGCACCTCTTGAAAGCAATCAAGCAAGGCTGGAGGCACAGAGAAGTCAGCTTTCAGACTGTAGGACTATTTGAAGAACAAAATAAAAAAGTTGAAGCAACCGAAATGGAGTCAGGAAACTAATTGATAACATCAACAACGTATCTTTGATTAAAGTCATCCAAAAGAGGGCATGTCTAATGACCTTGGAATTCTAGTTATAATCCAAAAACCAAGTTCCAGATACCATAGTCCATGTCCAAATTTACTTCACCACATAATACAATGTGCTTATATAATACAGAATCCTGTCATGCAGGCATAGCTACTTAGCTAGTGCTGTACATAACCAAAATTTATAAAAGAACTCCCTAAAAAAGTAAGTTATGAGGGAGCTTGTTAAGTTTCAGCTTAGATTATCTTCTTTTAAGTATCTATGGAAAATCAGAGAAATATCAAACATCACTGATATTGCGATGTTACATGGAGCACAATAACCAGAAGCAACATATTAGTGGCCTATTAGTAATGAGGTTTTAACATGGGTTAAAGTGAAGCTCAAAATTGATCAACCATAAGCTGATCCATTGCCAGCCCGAATGCTGTGAAAGAAATTTGCTGCAAAATGCCTTTTTTTACACATAATTAATCATACTTGCTGCTTTTGCGTGCATGTTCAACGTTAATTTGTAATGATCAATTGCTGTAGCACAAAGGTGAAAGCAAAAGCATGCCAACTACAAGGGCTAAGAGTGGATTCAAAATTTTCCTAATTTCTATTAACACCCAGCTAAGAAATGCTCATCATCCTAGTGATTATTATCGCAACTAGTTTGTGTTCGGTCCAGGTCACTAGTAGAATCATGCAAGGTGTCTTACCAATTAGTCATTCACCATAGGCACAAAATGGTGGCAATTTTATTGCCAACCCTCCAATCCTAACTGATCAGCTTCAAAAGAGAAGAAAGATAAATAAATATTGGGTGGAGGAAAGTAAGGGATCTTCTAATGCTAATTAGTTCCATAATTGATAAGGATTCTCAAAGGAAAACCACAAATAAATATCCATTAAAAAAAAAAAGTTCAAACAAAAAGAAAACATAAAAACAGTTCAACTATGTGCTACCTCCATACATGTTCAGCCATCGACATTGTTCAAAATCCAATAGTACATGGCATTCACAACCACCATGACAATCAGAGAAGACAAACTAAAAGACTGGAATAAGCAAGGAAAGGACGCATGCCCTCCTCATATCCTTAGGAATGGAGAAGAAGCACTCAACCTCATTGTTGTCTTTAATAATCTTCCTTCCAGCAGCAAATCTGTCCTTGTCAGTTAGTCTCTCAATCTTTGATAATGGAGGTCGCTCAACATACTTACAACAATGTTTTTGCTCCAAACTGCTACTGTAGCATTTTTGGGGACATGAAGTGTATGATGTTTCACAATGCACACTTCATTATTTTTGATGTGCATAACTATAAAATACATAATTTTAAGGTGAAAAGGATATTATCAATATAGATCATGTCGCAACAAAAGAACAATTTCATTTTCTGTGAGATAGGAAATATAAACACATTTAGTTATACATCAAGAAGATAAAATATTATTGACATACCATGTTATTTGTCATAATATTTAACCAAGTTGATGGGGCAAAATCAAGCACAGCTTCCAAATCTCACATTTTGGGCCATTATAAACAGAACTTTTGGCATAGTGGGCTAATTCTAAGTTCTAGCCTATTTTTTGAGGATGGATCTAGAAGGTATGGATGGGTACTCAGTTTTGTTATACATGTTAAAAGAGATGGAGAAGAAGATATATATATATATACACACATACACATAAATACATACATATACATACATATCTACACACACACATATATAGATATCATATATACATACATTCATGCACACACACAAGATGGTCATGCATATATATGTATATGAGGATGGTCATGCATTTACATAAGGAAGTTGTGGTAAAGATGGAAGAGTGAGGATATAGTACTTTAGCACGAAGAAAAGATGACTTTAAATGATGAGCCACGTAGTGCTTACACATAAATAAGATAAAATAGTATTGATATACTATGTTATTTGTCATAATGTATAATTGAGTTGATGGGGCTAAATCAAGCACAAATTTTCTCAAAATACATTTTGGACCATTCTAAATAAGACTTTGGCATAGTGGGCTAATTCAAATTTCTAGCCAATTTTTCATGGATGAATCCAGAAGGTATGGGTAAGCGGTTTTGTTATATTTGTTAAAAGAGATAAAGAAGAAGATATACATGTATCTCTGAAGACGGCCATGCATGCATGCATCTCGCATAAGAACGCTATGGGTAAGGATGAGAGAGGATGTAGTTGAGCACGAAGAAAAGATGACTTTAAATGATGAGCCACCTGGTGAGATACGTAGTCATGCAGTGACAACTTATAAATAAAAAGTCTAGCATTGGGACAAAGACAAATGAAGAATGCCATGGGTAGAAAGAGAAGATTGAAGGTAAAGCTGAGCACATAGAAAAGATGACTTCAATTGGCGAGCCACATAGTCACATAAAAACAACTTGTAAATGAAAAGTTGAGAACTAAATAAAGACAAATGAAGAATTCTGTGGACCAGGAAGGGAGAATGGAGGTGGAGTCGAGTCATGTGGTTAGCCACATAGTCATGTGATGATAACTTATGAAAGAAGAGTCAAGTATTGAGACAAAAGATGAATGACAGTGTAGTGAGCATTAAAAGAAGAAGAGTTCAACTTGGTAGACACGTATCCATATAATGACATATGATTAGTTGGCATGAGTATATTAATAATGCCAGACACCATTAGTATGGTGAAAGAAGTCATTAATAAGATTGTTGGAGGAGAAACTTTTAGATTGTCGTTACTTGTATTTACAGATGCAGTGAAATACGTATATACTCATAATTATGTTTGAAAAAGTTTAATTTACAGAAAATTGTGAATCTCGTATAATGTTGCCATTTACTATCAAACCAATACTTAAACATTCAAGTACTCGTGACCTAAATAGATTCTTTATTAATGGTGTATTTTGTCAAGGTTTTATTTATTTATTTATTGAAATAATCAATCTAAATTTTACGTTCAAACTTATTTTTATGAACCATTTATCATTTTTTATTTATTGATATAATTAATCTATATTCTTTCCTCAAAATTGCCTTTTTCTATTTTGAACTATTTCTTAAGAAATATACTTAAAATGTCACCATTAGAATTCGAACTCAAACCTATCTCCAGAGCAAGCACGGGAGATGTTATGGACATGAATATCTAATCTGATCATCAAATTAGTTCTTTGTAAAGACTACTCTTCAACCTAGCTCCACATCATACTTGTTTCAAACTAATCCATAAAATTAGGTGTAAATTCTATATGTAGAACAAATCAATTAAAATTTGTACCAAGCATAACTAAACTTAATCATTACGAGGCATTGTGACCTTAAGCAGAGCTCACTCATGTCATGCGCATGCTTGTTTAGCAAATTATATCTATAGCTATGTCATGTATAAATTGGCATTTAAACACTTTTACTCTACAATAAATGGAAAAATCAACACAAAAGAAACACGCGTGCATGTTGCTTGTGGCCATGAAGTGTTATACACGTCCAATTATTCAGTGAAGAAAATCTAATAACAGTGTCGTGTGTGGCTGCAAGCGACATGAGAATGCTTTCATATAATTAAGCATGCGGCTATTCGATTGGTAAATCTATAGCTGCTTACGACCGCGAAACGACAAATGAATGCCTTTACGTTATAACGAATGCGATAATTCAGGAAACTGAATCTAGGGTTAACTTATGGCGTCGACGAAACAACAGTCGAACATTGTCGCATTGTAATCCCACAAATACGACAAGTTATCAGCAAACAATAACCTAATTACGATATTAACATGCTAATCATGCACTTGAATCATAATACATATTCTAATTGGATTCTACATTACATTACCTTTTAAGCCCGATATTTCGGCAACCGTTATCAGAATCAACCGACATTTCGATTCATCTCGATCGCGATAAGAGTTCTAAAGAAATTGGAAATAACTAGGGCATTCTAAATATTGGCCAACATATAGAAACAAAAATGTTAATATTTAACTCAATATATTTAAGAAAACAAAAACAAACTACCATTCTAATGCAGGCAAAATTAGAAAAATCTTTATTTATATATTTACTATATTGACCGCAAATTGTTAAATACATCAAGTCATACAATACTTGAAACAATGAGTGTTAATATAAATATATACACACACATACATATGTTTCGTATCGGTGAGTGTAACTTTCCATTGCAAACCGACACTTGAAGTGAGTTGGAAAGGTGATTAGCTTAATTAAAAGTGTAACCGAAAAGGGATAAGATAAGTACAACAGTAGAGCGTTTAAAGTAAGAGCGGTGTGCATGGAGACAGAAGAGGAGCTCGAGTTGGAACGAAAGAGCCAAAGATCTGATGGAAAGAAGTCGAGGATCGTTGAGAGGATAAGTTCGTCATTTGAAGATAGCTTCATGGTGCCGTCTGCTTTTTTGACACCTGAAGGCTTCTCGTCGGAATCGAGGCCACGCTCCAACCGCGCCAACTTATTTCCTCCTCTACCCTTCCAAATTACCGAGCTGCCCACGACTTAAGTTTCAACTGTTACACTCTTACACCGTCCATGCTTTTTTATCTCGTTCTCTTCCTACAAAGTAACCATGCTATTAATGGTGTTTTTATGACTACACAAATAGCTGTTATTTACATGCATGGTAAGGAGACACTACTGCACATAGTTGAATTGATGGAAGATATTAACATCACTTGCAAGATTGCGTTACATCGAAAAATCTCATTTTTTCTAATTCATGCATGAGGACTGGAGCATCTTGCTTATTAGCACCGGGTTTTATTTTCTAAAGATGTAGAACATTGCCATGATAGTATGCTCTATATATTTATTAAATAACTAAAAAAATATTATATAATAAAAAATTTGTTAACTTGTTGTAAACAATCTAAAACTTAAACAAACAATTTTAGACATGGACTGAGCGCTCATTTTTTTTGAGGATGTTCATATTTTATGTGATAATGGTAGCCATAACATATTTTCGAAAGGAAGGCAGGAAAATTTATTTCTGTTGTCACATACAAACTCTGAGTTCTTTGCCTGCATCGAGACAAAATGCAAAAAGTGATTTACCATGGTTGACAGCTTTCTTGTTCTGTAGTACAAGGGGCAACTTTGTCACACGAAGTTCACCAAGCTCAGGGCACTTTGGTACCCTCCCTCATGCAACCCTATACTTATACCACTCCGCCTGGCCTCTCCGCTGCACCATTGCCTTCTTTGAGCAGAAGAGAGAGTTCGAGGGAGAGAGCGAGCGGAGAGGGAGAGGGAGAGGGAGAGGGAGAGAGCGAGCGGAGAGGGAGAATTTTAGGGGGGGAGAAGTTTAGAGAGAGACAGGGAGAGATGTCGGACGAGGTGGTCGTGAACGTCGACAGCTTGGTAGCCAAGGCCGCAGCGGCCCTTGAGGCCGGGAATGGTGCCGGCGGCGACGGCGGAGTTGGCAGCGGGGCCGCTGCTTCGCTGATGCTGGCGCCGGAAGGCGGAGTTCCGGAGATAAAGATCTTCATCGAGAGCCCGGGGGCTAGCGCCAGCGGAACCAAGAACGACAGCGTGGTGCAGTGCAAAATTTGCCATGACGAAGGGCTGGAAAGCGAGATGGAAACGCCCTGCGGCTGCGCTGGTACCATAAAGGTATCATTTTTATCTCTTCTGTCTCTAGATCTCAACTATTGGTAAAAGTTGGTGCTTTGAATCGTTTTCCGGAGCCTGATTTCTTTTCTTCTTGTTGGCATTTCGAATTTATCGCCTTTTCTCGGATTATTGATTTGTTGCGTTCGCATTGTTTCGCTTCTTGCTTCATAAAATTGGGTGCAAGAAAGGTGCTTTTTTTGATTTCTTTTATAAAGATTGCTTCTTTTTTTCTTTTTTGATGAAGATATTTTTATGGATCCATTACTCTAGCTAGCTTGTGTTGATCACGAGAAGTTTTCTTCTCTCTGCTTATAGTCAAGCAGTTGTTTGCTTTGTTTTGGAACCTAGGAGGACTTGCATTCAGTCCTTCTCTCTCTAGACTCTAGCTTGCTTGCTCGCTCTCGCTCTCTCTCCCCTCCCTCTCTCCTACCAAATTTTTATACTGTTTTTCTTCGGGGTTAATTTATACCATTATTCCTTTTGTTTAATTTTGTCTATGGGTACCACATCAGAGCTGCATGGAGTATACTGAGAATTGTTTTCTATAAAACAAAGGTTTATTTGTTTATTTCATTTGTTTTAAGTTTTGATTCCTCTGAAGGAATGCATGTCAGCAATTTAACGATCTGGATCCGTTAAATGCTTGTTGTTTGTAGTCGGGATGTTTTATTTGAGATTTTATCTCTCCAGTTGATACATTGAAAGTAACTCATTTGATTGTCATTTGAATCGAGACAACCTTAAATGTATGCCAGATTTCACATTACTCCCTGCAAATTATGGAATGCATGACCGTGGTTTAGAATTCTTCATTAATTCCTTATTTGGCATTTGTTGTTGTTAATATTATATCTGATATTTTGATTTTTTTCTGGTCGATACATCGAAAGAATTACATTCGTTGTGGTTCACTCAATTTGATAGAGCCTTAAAAATATACTTAGTTTAATGCTAAATCCCCAAAGTTGGAATGCATGTCAGTAGTTAATTTAGTGTTTTTATTTGTTGTTGATTGTCGGATAATTTATTTTTGAGATCCTAATTTTGCTTACTTGATCCTTTAAAGCTATTCTTGTGATTGTGATTCATATGATTGTATAGATCTTAGATGTATACTAGTTTCATGTTAGTTGCTCCAAACTCTAAAATGCATATCAATGGTTTAGTGTTATTAATTCTTTGTTTGTCGTTTGTTGTCGGAAATTTTGTATTTGAAATATCATCCTAATGATTGACATTTCAGAAGTAATTCTTTTGATTGAGGTTTATTTGGTCTGATAGATCCTTAAAGACATCACTTGATTTTAGTATTTCAAATTAGTCCTCCAATATTCTGGAAATACACATCAATCATTTATCATTCCCCATTCTATTTTTGTCATTTATTTTTGGCAATGTTGCATCTGAGATATTGCAATTGATATGTTGAAAGTTGTTGTTTTGATGAGGTTCACTTCATTTGGTAGAGTCTTACACATCTATTTCACTTTACATTAATCCCTCCAAAATTTTGGAATTTCATTCCATTGGTTTATTATTCTTCATTCGATTTTTGTCGTTTGTTGTCGGAACTGTTATATCAAAGATACTATATTTTTGGATGATGCTTTTAGAAATAATTCTTTTATTGAAGTTCGTTAATTTGATAGAGCCTCAAACATATAGTTCAATTCATATTAATTCCTCCAACATTTTGGAATTGGATATCAGTGTTGTTCATCCTTTAGTTGTTATTTGTTGCCAAAAAAAAAAAATCACATTTGAGATTTTATAAAAAGGTGGCCTAGTGCACGAGGTTTCTACTATCGCAGGGTCTGGGAAGGATCAAAAATATGCATTCTTACCCCCACATGCAGAGAGGCTGCTTCTATGTTTCGAATCTATGACACTCAGTTTGCATGGAGCAACTATACCATTGCACGAAAGCTCACCCTCGCATTTGAGATTTAATCCCTCTACTTTATCCTTCTTAGGTGAAACTTAATTTAGTCCATGGAGTTTGATCAAAGGGCATGATCCTCCACAATATTCCATTTCACCTATCCCTCATCTCCATTTAGTCCCTTCAATCTTTATTATTCGAATCCTTCTTTGAGAAACTCATTTTCAATTTTCAGCCATATCTAGTTTGCTTCCTTCCTCGATCTCAACTTGCTCGATGATGCATGCTTTCCCTTCTAACACTAATTATGCATTGCATTCCTCACTAGTACGGCGCACCATTTTTCTCACAAGCAATTCTTACATCAGAGAAGTCATTTGTCATGGTGGTCGTGGTAGCAAATTACCACCACCTCACACTGTCTTCGATGAGCTTCATCAACTTGCATGGACTGCTCGCTTCATCAACTTGCTCAATGATGCATGCTTCCCCTTCTAACACTAATTTTCATTGCATTCCTCACTAGTATGTTGCACCAATATTCTTCTCACACGCAATTCTTAGATCAGAGAAGTCATTTGTCATGGTGGTCGTGCTAGCAAATTACCACCACCTCATGCTGTTCTCGATGAGCTTCATCCACTTGCTTGTAGAATTTAGAGCATGTGTATGTTTGAGTTTTTTTTTGCCTTACTTGCTTTTAAAGATGAAAACCTGTTGATCTGATAATCGAATTCTTTCTGCTCCTGCAGTTTTCACATAGGAAGTGCGTCCAGAAATGGTGTGATCTCAAAGGAGATATTATTTGCGAAATTTGCCACCAGGTTTTTTTAAACTGATGTTCCTGTCCTCTATCTATCTCTCTCTCTCTTTGAGTGGGGTGGAGTGAGGGGCCATGTTAGTTGTAGCTTTCTCTTCTAATGCTTCAAAAGCTTGTTCCTTATCGACTGTTTTAAAATTCAAAATGTTGTCAGTATTTATATTTGTGTTCTTATTAGAAGGCCCTTTTGAGTTCTTGCTATTTAGGCATTTTAGCGACTTAATTAACAAGAGTTCTGTTAGCATGGCTAATGTTTTCTTTCCTTTTTCTTGGAGAAAAATTAATAAGGCTGATGTTAACCTACAATGTTTTTCTGTTTTGTTAAATTGGCAACTGTGCCACATATTCTAAATTTAAAACCAGATTTATTGAAAAAATAAGCTGCAGTATCACTCATGCTTCCCTGAATTTGTACATACAAATTGCGATTTTCCTATTCATGGAATTGTTCCTAAAATTTTTACTGATAGCAGATGTTGTATTTTCTTTTTTTTACTCATTTACCTTAAAAATTAGACACTTTTGTAAATCTGTGACATGGCTTTCAGAATTATCTCTAAGAAAAGTAATACATGGCAAAATAACATAAAAAAATCAAATTCTTAAAGTTTCACCACCAGTTTATGTGTTCTGAACAAAAATACAGAGAAGAGATTGTAGAAGTATCATACAAGTGTCATTGCTTGATGTGCTCTGTAAAGCACTCATGGAAAATATATCCTAATTGCTTTTGTTTAATAGGAATATCGCCCAAATTATTCTGTTGCTCCAGAGAGTGAGACTAACCGCAGGTATGTTTTAGCATCCCTTATCCTTTCCTGCTTTCCTTTAAATTCCATCCAAAATGCCTTTTTGTCTGTAAATGCATCAGAGTTACTGCTGAATTCTCCTTTTCTATGATATGTAGGAGTACCGATTTTCTTTGTTTGCGGACTTGAAGATTTATCAGTTAAATATTTGTGGTCATGCACTTCTTATATAGTTAATTGAGTTCCTAGGCTAAAATCATTTCTGGTAACCTTAATTCTTTTAGAGGAAGCAATCTTGGTGTTGGCTTGTTTATTGGTTGTTAGAACATTTTCTTGTCTATTGCCACCGCTAGAGGGTGAATAAACGTTATTTATGTCAAATGACTGAAATTTTGGTTGAAACATCAATTTAAAGACTAAGTTGCAAATTTAGGGGAATTTATTGAGCTCTAAGTACTTTCTCTCTCCCCCTTTCACACTACACACACATGTAGAGGATAATTTCCCACATTATCTATAAATCATTGGAAGTAGATAAATTTTGGCATTGACTTCCTAACATGTAAACCATGCTTTCTATTTTTTTTCTAAGGCTTGAATATCTAATTCAAAGTAACAGAAGAAGGGTATCAGAGAAAAATGATGTGGAATACTCCATAGAAATATATTGATTAAGCAAAGATGCAAATGTTTTCTGCACCATTAATTTTGTGCTTTTCATAGATAAGAGTTTGCAAAACATAATGTTTAATCGCAGCCAAAATAGTAATAAACTAATTATAACGGTTTTTTGATAACAAGATAACCTGAATGTTGGTTTTTTGGCTTAGTAGGGCCGCCCATGATGGGCTAACCCGACAAAAATCATCTAACATTTGAATTGAAAGAGAGAATAGTTGAAAGAAAGAAGAAACTACCAGGTAGTTTCTCCCTCTCTCCCTCTCTCATCTGCGCACCATTCATGTCCAGACTTCTGTCCTAGAGAAATTTTTAAGTGTTTTAGAGAGAGAAACGTGAAGAAACAACTTCCTTTCATCCTTTTTTTTTCTTGCACCATAAGCATTTGAACAATGATTTTTGTGTTCTTTCCATTGTGATTGAACACTGGACCGTGAGCATATTCTAGAAGTGGATAGACTTGTGGTTCAACCCCCTGATCTTGGGAATTTCACTTTGGCACTCTTTCAAAGTAATTCATGAAACTTAAAATTCTATTTATTTATTTATTTATTTTGTATGTTATCACTAAGAATACTATAAATGTTTTCCAAAGTCATTACCATGTATTATAATGGATAAGATAAGTGTGATTAAGTCATGTAGCAGTTGGCTCAGATTGCAACTTTAATGTAATGATCATGAATCAGAGCCTTTATTTCTAGCTACTTTTGTCCACGGTTTGTTTTAGCAAGTCATTTCCACTTTGCAGAGCTCTCTCTCATGCTCCAGAGAAGAACATAAGATTACCTTTAATACTGACTCATCCTGGGTGTGAACTTCCCTTTGCATTTTATGGCGTTTTGGAAGGAATATTCTTATGCAGCAGGAGTTACAGGACTAAAATCTTTACATTGTTCTTCAGTTCTCCTTGGGTTGGCTTTAACTTAGTTTTCTTCCTGCGATAAGGAAAATATACATTAGCTCCTCTATTCCAGAGATACCTTTATTAAGGAGGAGGAAGCCTAAGTTTCATTGCCAAATATCCCACAAGTTAGCAATAATGCTTGAGGCATGGGCATAATGCTTTGGTTATCAAAACACCAACCTGTTTTCGGAAAACTGGGAAAGCATTAGTTGGAAAAGTGATGCTTATACTTGCCCACAGTAAGATGCCCTCTCCATGAGGTTGTAATGTAGCCAAAGCAAGAGATTCAATTACTTTGGCATTTAATCAGCCTAGCATTTAGGTCAACATAATCTAGCTGATATGTGAGCTGTGTGATCCTATTGTTTGGCATGCATGATGTATGCAGAAATCAAGAAATTTTTGGCAGACTGCTCTGCGTAAATTATAATCTTCCATATTTGGTGTGAACACCATCGGAAGACCAGTTGGATCGATAACTGTGACCATCAAAATGTACATTTTACTGTCTTGAAAGGCCTGAAAAGTACTAAATAAATGTCAAAAATACATACACTAGAGCTCTCTACTTGTTCTATCTCAGATTAGAGCTCTTCAACCATATACTAGTAATCTGTCAAGTTACATTGCTTTAATGCTCCATTAACATGAAAAACACATTTTCTACTTTAAAGTTATCATGCAGTCATGGTTATTTTTGAAGCAGCCTTGACATTTTCTGGTTTACCATTTTATCTTAAGATCAAATTTGGACTCCAGGCTCAATAATGCACGTTTTCTGGCCTTTTCTGCTGGTGCTGAGAATGATTTCGTGCCATCAGACTCTGAGGATGAGGAAAGTGACCGTGGCGTCAGCTGCTTCAGATCTGCAGGCTTCGTTGTAAGATAAAATTTCTCTTCACCAACACTTCATTTTCCTTAGAATTGTTTGAGTCCCTAAAAATCTGATGATTTTGTACAGGTGATGGTGCTTCTGTTTATTCGCCACCTCTTAATGATTATTGTCGACACCGGACTCGTGCAGGACCCATCATCAAAGTACTTTAAAGTAAGTGAGGTCAAAGTGCCTGATGTTTATGGTGATGGGTATTTACTGTCTTCATGATATTTAAATGGGATGCAAACTTAGACTTACTTAACATAAACATTTCATTTACCAGATGAAGGTTTGTCACATAATTTTGAATAGTTAAGAAAATTGATCTGTGCTCAAGAAAAATCTCTTATTATATAGGTTTAACTTCAATTCTTCTGTAATCTTACTTCCCTTCCAACTTCTTAGATGAAATCCATTTTTCTTTATTGGAGTCCTTGTCTGAATTGTAAAGAATGTTTTACAAAAAAAAGGTAAAAAATGATTCTTGAAGTCATACTCTTCATGTCATCATACTCTTTCCCTACTCCATTTTCTGAAAACCACATGTTAAAATTTCATGTGATACATGTGTTAAGTTTGTCATTTAAAATTGTTGTACTATAAGAATAAACAGGAATCAATTGATTATTACAA
The DNA here is from genome assembly GCF_009389715.1 of Phoenix dactylifera. Taxonomy (NCBI): domain Eukaryota; kingdom Viridiplantae; phylum Streptophyta; class Magnoliopsida; order Arecales; family Arecaceae; genus Phoenix; species Phoenix dactylifera. The sequence continues at coordinate 11,532,934 of NC_052405.1, forward strand.
TAATCATTGGCTTACATTTCTCCATCTGGTTGGCACCTAATACTTCTTTTTTTCAATATCTTTTTCTTTTTGAGCTATGTACATATTCATGCTTGTATCTGTATGTTGTGTGTGGAAACTTACAATGTCTATGTGAATAGTGACAATAGCTATCTTGAACTTACAGATGTTTGTTGATTTCGCTGGCTTTCTTTTGCCAGCCTATGTGCTCCTAAGGTCACTTTGCCTTATCCAGTGGCGTCGATGGCGTCGATGGCATCGGGTATGGTTTAGATCCAACTGGTGGAATTTTTTTATTTCTTTCTTTTATCTTTTGCGTACAAAACAGTATGAATTGCTGCATTACTGGGTGCTCTTAATGAACCTTGGCTATTTCAAACATTGGGAATATAGAGGCATGAACTTTGAATCAAACAACCATTTGCTTTAACACATGCAAAAAAAAAACACTCGCAGAAGCACATATGGGAGGAAAACTTACAAAAAGTCAAGCAAAATGGGGAAAAAAAAGAAAGAATAAAAAAAATAATGATGCTTGAGGTGCTGTGGGATCAAAACTATGGAATTCAAACAGTAAAAACGTGCATTCGCATTCATATGTTATATTAAAGTAATAAACTCATTGTTGTAAACCACTGAGCTAAGAATTCTAATGTATTCATGAAAAGATGGAGCTCAGTCTAACTAGGGCCAAGGGAATTGGTCGTCTACAAGTCCTATCATTATATCATTTCTGAAATTTGAAGCAATTGGTTAACACAATCTCATTTTGTGCTTCTCATGCAGGTCCGCTACTGAAGCAGGGGAGACGGGAAATTTCTGAGTGTATGTGCATGTTTACTTTTGCTCTATGCTGGTTTATCTGCTGTCCTTTGGTTGCTTCGTTTTGTGGTTGGTTGGTTTTGTTGTTGGTTGTCCTGTGGTTGCTTGGTTTCTGTTATCCACCCTTGTTGAGCTTGTAAATGCTGCTCTCTTGATAAAGAGAGATGGTGTAAATAAGGAGCAGATACTGGAACTCCCGTAGTTCATTGCACCAGTTTATATTATTTCGTATCATTTTCCTTGGACCATGGAAGTTGGCAGAGATAGTTTCCTCTTTATTTGTTAGTATTCTCAAATGTGCAGCTCTCATATGCGAAGCTTGACAGATAAACCTCTATAAAGGAGAAATTTGGAAATTTTCCATCCTGATGATTCCCTTGGATGCTATAGTGAAAGTTCTTGAACTGTGGAAGATTACAAATCACCAGTAACTGAGGCTTCTCATTCACTGCTGATCAAATTAGATGATTAATTTTGACAAAACATTTAGCCATATGAGAAGCACTATCTCAGCAGCCCAACATAACCCAATAGCATTCCAACATACCAGTGTGCATGGTATATAGTATGCCGTATTGTACCGGTTTGGTAGTGGTATGTGGTGCGGAGGTCGTTCCATATATAGCCTTGCGTTAGATGTACCAACACAGTTACAGGGTGGTACTGATATGGCATATTTTGATTATGCACTTAAAATTTTCAGTTTTGAATCCATTTCCATAGCTCTGGGTGGGTGGCAGCAAGGGTTTGTACTTGTCTCTGATGGCCATTCTGCGTCTCCAGCCGGTATTTCCAGTTGGAGATTGGAAGGCACTGCTACGAAGAGCTTAAGCTCGACCTATCTTCATTAAGACTGAAGCAAGTTACGAAAGGTCCTCAACGTGGTGAGGACCGAAGTACAGAAGTTCTGATCTTACTGCACTCTTGAGGCATTCAAAAGAAGTTAATAGCAAGAAGACAAGCCAATAACCTAATATCTACTATGAACAGCAGAAAGATTTAGCGGTGGTGAATCTTAAAAAAAATTGCACCATATCCATGTGAGTTACCAGTATTGGTGAAGGCCAAGCACAGTAGGTTGGTACCTCTTTCCTATTCAGACTTCATGGGCTTGACTCCAAAGTTTAAGCAGTTCAAGATTCTTGGATTATTGCTGTAGAAATCTAGCTCGATTTGTTGCTGCCACTGCCACTATGTCCATCACAGTCTGATACATTTATTTTTTAAAAATAATTTACTATACTAAACCATTTATAATTTTCAAAATTAAAAAAAAGTGAAATAATTTTTTTATTTTTAAAAATAAAAAAAATGAAAGTGATGCCAAATGATATCTTATTATTTCACCGAGATTCTACAGCCAAGAGACCTTAATGTCCTATCTATCGATCTTATTACCCTCAAGGAAAGAGAGAAAGGGGGAAAAACATAAAAACAAGAGCTGCTAGCATCACCCACCAATTCTTAGGTGCCCTACATTGGCAGACATGTTTGTAATCTACTGATACTTTTTAATCAACTCCCAGTACACAACCCATTCTAAGCTGCTCAAAGGAAATGATACTGAGAACTATATGTTTAGACCACTTGCATGTCAGATTCGATTTGATCCAGCTCCTAATACTGGACACGAACCCGACCGTAAGACATATAAGTCATGAGTCAATGTGAGACATTGGGTCTGGATTTGGATACTGGCTCACCTGATCCACTTATTATGTTAGAATCCATTGATTGATTGATTATGCCAAACTTAGTCGGCCTTACCAAACTTCGTCAGCCTCCTAATCTATATAAAGACTGCTTCTGTACATTGTAATTGACGGATAGAAATACAATTCTCTTCTCTTATTCTTTTTTTTCAACATATTACATTCCAACCTATTGCAATGATGGAGTTGTTGAGTGAGATCTCGCTAATTCTCACCAGAGTAAAAGATAACAATGGTACCTCTAACTAGCTAACAAAGAGAAATGCCACCATGGAAGCTCTAGTAATAATATTGGTTCCCTGGCCTTCTGTTTTCTTATTTATGGACTATAGCTCTCGCATATCTGGGTCCGATGTACGATGGAAAAAGAGGAAGAAAAGACGCTCATTAAACTACAAAACTGAAACAGTGGAAAACAAAGCAGGTCTCTAAGTTTGTGGACATGGTGATTGGTGGGCTTTTATGAGCTCACAGTAATGAAAGCTGGCAAAACTTTCTAGTTCCAGCAGCTTCATTGAGATGACTATTGGACCAGTAACAGCTTTTCCCACCTGAAAATATGATGCAAGATTTATGTGCTTTTGCATGCAGTTGAAAAACTCCAGCAGTAAATAGCCTTCCACCTTTTGATGTTGTCACTGCTCTCTTCCAAGCACAGTTCTGAACAAGGTTTAGTACTGATGCCACTGTGGCTGCAATATGCTGTTGCTGGATTATTGTATAGTGGACCTTAACTCTGCTGTTTAATTTTTTGATATTTATTTCCATTATTAGATGTTATTAGCAGCAAATAAAATAATGCAACAACAGCATGGTGAATTCATGTCATTTCAGTAACAAATACTATTTTATGAATAAAAAATGATATTATAAACTTATATTGCCAATATATCTAAAAATGATTTTTTTGAGAATATATTATTAAAAATAAAATAACTGTTGAAAAAATGGCTAACAAGGTCACTGTTGATAGGCTATCGTATATGCCTTAATAGCAAATTTAAGATCCTATCCATTATAATTGTGAGAACCGTACGGATGTGTGTTTAATTCCACACCGATTATTCGTCGGATAGATTTTGGATATTTATATAGGATCAAATAATCTAAATAATATCTTTCGACTAGCCTTTTTGGATGAAGACCTGCATTATTATAAATTGTATCAGAGTGGAGCCGGTCCAGAACCTATATGGACTGGGGAACACTGTAACACGGATTTATTGGAGTTGATCACGGGCCGATTGTGGTGTTAGTAATAGATTTGAATATATTTAAATCCTTAGCTTAACGAAAACAACTCGTACGGGCACAGAATCAACGAACCTAAATAATAACTTCACAACACAGTCGCAACCAGCCACACCCATCCAATAAATGATCTTGTTACATAGTGTGTGTGTTTTTTCTTTTTTTTTTTTGGCCTTCGTAACGAACCATCTTATTAGAGCCTAAACTATGGGAATTAGATAAGATGGTCATGTCATTAGAGATTTAACTAAAACTTAATTGGGGTATCTAATCTTTGTTTAAAGCTGCTACTAGAGCCGGAATTTACGGCATGATCCGGCCTAAATATTGGACAAGGTTGACAAAAGTGCACGTACAGAATTGGAATCCAAGGTGAGGGAGGGAGATATCATTATCCATCATGGCCGATCTTAAGGAGAGACAAAGCAAAGAGGATCAAGAGACAACAAAAGGACTTGCAATAGCTCTTGTAGGGCCACCCTACCGCAAATTAAGGCACAACTGAAAGATTACAGAATGGAACAGCCTTTAAAGCCGGATGTTACGGTGCAAAATGGAGCAAAATAACGGCTGTTTGTGACAATTCTGTATGCCATCCAGATAGCAGTTATTAGTTGCAAATGATGGCCTACTTGTTTTCTTCTCCTTTAGATATCAAATAAGATCATTGCCAATAGTTATCAAGTAATGCTATAGGGCTGGCTTCCATTATGTACACACATGAACAGTTCTCCGCATAAGGAGATTGATCGATATAAATTGCGAGATTTGTCGTCGTATATGGAATCGATTGATTATTAAATCGCCCGATCGGCGCATATGAGTCTGATCAAATAAGGTTATTTTTCTCATTGTAGAGGAGTACTCGATACATGTGCATGCACATAAAGCTTGCCTTCATATGTCATGAATGATGAACAGCGGCCCCTGGAAATTGACTCCATGCCATATTTAGATGAGTCCTGCTTGTGAAGCAGTACAATGTGATACACATTGCATGCAGGTGAGCTTTGCTTGTAGACATGAACATTGCATGCTACATAATGATCATTTCGTTCTAATGCGATGAAGCAAACAAAAATTCTTTATTTTTGTCGAAGAACAATGGATGATGGGCCAAAGATCTTGCATAAGTTATGGGTGTATTGCCATGAACTGTGCCAAAGATGCACACACTACACACAAATCTCATTCATCACTTGTTCCCCGGGCCATGTTGATATGTTTGAAAGTCTTACTGTGATTTTGGCAGGCTTTAGATTCCTAAAAACATTATGTTTGGTTCATCTCCTGACATTTTAGTTGGGTAGTCTCATCCATCAGCAACAGTGCTCAAGGAAGAAAAGGAGAAGCTTCCCTTTTATTTTTCTACTAATTGCCACTCTTTCTTGGATTCGGTGGAGCATCCTGTCAAAGCTACCAGTTGTACTTCTAACATCCCTTGACTCATTGAGAGGATAACAAAATGCTGCAATTGCGTCAGGGGTTGGTGCTCAATATAATCCATAATTCTTGTCAATTTAACGGTGCTGTGCTCTCACAATCCATGGACAACATCACAGCTTCCAAATGTACTATTAGAGATGCTGATACTTTGCACGAGAAATTAGGAAAGTGTTGTTCGGTTATGAGACAGGAAATTATGTTTCCATTTTTTTTATGTGATTAGAAAATATTTCTCCATGTCTTCCAAATGTTGTTCTAATGAAGGAATGCCTAAGCGATTCTTAATTAAATATCATTGAAGTGTGTGATGTTTGTGTAATGCTAAATAGAAGCTTTGTGATGAGTGAGAATCTTATCAAATCTTACCATGCAAGTTTTTATATGTCTTATTCCATGCAACATAAAAAAAAGAGCCAACAACATGAAGGCGTCAAATGATGACTTCATTCAAAACAATATATATATATATATATATATATATATATATATATATATATATATATATATATATATATATATATATATAAACTTTAACAAAGAAAGAAAGGACAGAATCTAAAGATAATAACTTATTCTGTGAAGATCCAGTCAAGATCTTAATAGTGACGTCTGAAAATAGCATTGCTGCAAACAGCCATTATTTTTTTAAACAAATTAAAATTATTATTTTTATTGCAAAAAAGAATATATTCATTACTCACCCAACCTGAGACTTAATTGATGCGAAAAAAAAATATATAGCTTTTACGACTATTATTGACTATTATATAGCATATGCATTTGAAATATAAATTTATTATTTTCTTGAGATAAACAGCAAAAATAAAATAACGATAGTTATTTCTATTATATAAGAATCATTGTATTAAAATCATAGTTAGATAATGATTATTGTTGAAAACTCTACTGTGTTTAAGGTTAATAACGGCCCTTTTTTTTTTTATTTTAACGTCAATCACAAGAGCAAAAGAAAACGCGTAGACCCCACCACTGTGGACTTTTGGGACGCCTCCAAACTGCGCGTCCAACATGACTAAAAGGCATGGGTCACAGTCGAGCAGGGTTCAAAAATAAAGTCCGGAAAGCAGCAATCGCTGGGCCCAGCATGCTCGACCGGTAGCTACCCTGATTGAGGGAAGCCGGAAACTGCCCGAAAGCCATTTCTCCTCAAATATAAGTTTTTTTTTAATCCTCCCATGAGCACAGATTCATCTGAACGATGACCCACAATCCATATCTTCTATATATAAATATATATTTAGATTATATATATATATATATATATGTATGTATGTATGTATGTATATATATGTATATATATTTATATGTATGCATGTGTGTATGTGTTGTATATATATACACACATATACATACATATAGTGGGTCAATCCGTACTAAGAGGATTTATTATTCATGTAGTTGTTCTCGGATCACTCCGTAGGGAGAGAAAAAATACAAAGAGAGTACAGATAAACACTGGTGTATTTAAGAGAATACTTCTTAAGGAATAATAATAAATTCAGGTTATGTTGTGGTTCTCATCAGTAAATTTTTTTAATAAGAATAGAGAACAATTGCCTAAACATACCCTAATAATAAGTATGAGAAACACTGAATAGTAATACACACTAGGGCTAACTATGTTCAAATTTAGTAGCTTGGATTTTTTACTCCAATCCAGAATTAATTTCTTTATAAATACGACAAGTTATGTTTAGAATTCATAAATTGATATTTTTATTTACTAGATCACTTAAATTCTAAATTCATATTTTCTTGCAGGTTAAGTGGGGTTACTAGAAAGTCATCCACTTAACCTCCCAAATATCATCCAAAAAGTGAATATCTTTCTATTACTCATCCCAGTAATTTTTAAACATCTACTAACCAAAAAAAAAAAAACATCCACTAACCAAGAAATATTACTAATACAATAATAAAGTGATATCCTGGATTAGCTATCTTGCAACTAGATTAGCCTAAAAGAGAATTGACATCAGTAAGAATGTAATGGCTTGTTGTTCAAAAGGATAAGGGTATCATTTAACAAAATAAAAGTCCAATTAAACATGAGATTATGAAACGATCAAACTGAATGAAACTGAATTGGAACTTTTATTCTGCTATCTTTAGACTTTTCACCAATTAATTGATGGCTTGCAAAACCACAATCTTGTAGAAAATAATTTTAACTATTAAGATATTTAAAACCTGTGGAAGGGAAAAATTATTATTGAAAAACTATATTTAAGAGGAAAAAATTATTGGAACAGCAATAACACTATACTTGAATTATTCAAGTTCATGCATTAACAACAGAAATAGAAGGTAAGAAACTATGATGTACATTTTTGTAGAGCATTATTTCATGTAACTAAAAAGTGTTATATAAAGTTCCAACATCAACTTGACATTACACTGAGTGCAATTATTCAATGTATAAAGCTGATATTACATAATTATATGATTTCCATTGTGCAATTAGATAGAGTGTCACATGAGAATGTCTCAAAAAATCAATGGGGCTACTGGAATATTGAGGGAAAAACTATAAAATATGGATTTGTACTAGTTATTAACCATGGGCATCAGCGATTTACTCAACTTCCTAAATTTGTAGTCCTTTTTTTTTCTGAGATAGAGAGAAGGGAAGGGAGACCTATCCTGTATTATCATTACTCTGGTCTTGATTTTTAATGGATTCTGACATCCTAGCTTTTAGGGGATAAATGCTCCAACATTTTTTTTTTCATCTCTCAACTCTCAAGAGGATCGCTTGAGCACAATATTAGACACCAAATTATACACGCATGCACGCACATAATATTTGTTATGTGGACACAATTAAGCTAGAGGATTGACCTTAATTTTTTATATAAATACACCCAACTATAGTCGACAAAAGCTAAAGCTAGAAGGAAGTGTGGAATATAATGCCTATTTAAGATTATGTTATCCTAATCTTAGGGATAGGATGCTCCCCCATCTCTCAAAATTTCCTACCATATTTTACATCTCCTCCAGAACTCTTGCCAAGAAGATAATTCGAGGAAAACATTGGCAACTAAAGCATGGCACATATACACAATATGCATTGTCAGGATATTATTAAATATATTTATTGATTAGAGAAGGAATTAATCTTAATTTCTTGCAAAGTACATCCGAAACAGCCAGCAGAAATCAAAGAGGAACATTATCTTTGATATGGGTAGCCCGAAATACTGAGAGCTGAATGAGAGAGCATTTTGTTTGCCAGATTAGTCCTAGAGATGATATCTATATCTATCTTGAGGGCAACGCAGTCCTAGTAATCAACTGGATTTAGAAAAGTACTAACAATCATTTTCAAGATATTACAAAGAGGATAGGAGTCCAATCTACTACCGCGTGAAGATGTGATCCAATGTTTAATATATATATAAAAATAATCCATAAATATATTTATTATTATTATTATTATTACTATTATTATTATTAAAATTAGCCTGTTTGTGAAGTCTTTGACGATGATGTTTGCAAGATAAGACTTTGGTTAAGTAGTTTCTACTCTCTACTGGAGAATAAATTAAAAAAAAGAATAAAATTAAAAAAAATAATGGAAAGTAATTTTTTACTGCTCCAATAATATTTAGTAAGTGGTAGATGGTGGGAAACTTCCTTGGAGTTTTCTATCTAACAAAGAGGGTCAATTCTGGCGTACAAATTTGGCTAACCGCGGGCATGTCACCTTCCAGGGGCTGTATGTAGGCCCTCTCATGGCTGTATATTAGCTGTCAAAAAATAATAATAAAAAAGGGTCAGCCGAGCTAAGAGATTTTCTTTCCTTTTTTTTTAATATTTTCATAGATTTAGTTGGTGCTTTTCTGGGCTTTTCGTTTTTATATAAAGAGGAGCCACCCACCCCATCCTTAAACCCCTCTTCTCTTCTCTCTCTCTCTCTCTCTCTCTCTCTCTCTCCCTCGAGAATCCTTCGTCTCTTGGACCCTATAATCGAATATTCCAGCGGCGCCCGACCGAACCATACGGTCGGATTTCATGCCGGAACGTTGGATTCCGACAGCATCCACGGCGGTCGGATTCTTCGGATTGCGCGGATTCCGGCAACATCAAGAGCTTTTTTCCCTCCAAATTCCTCCAAATCTCGGTGAGCTCTCTCTCTCTCTCTCTTCCATCGGACGGACGGTCAGGATTGGCATGATCGTCTTCGACGTCAAGAAGGGCCGTCATCGGACGGTCTGACGTGATCGCCGTCCACGTCTAGAAGGGCCGACATATGGACGGTGATTTCGTAGGTATTAGGTGGAAGGACGATCCGATAGGCGGCCACGTATCACTAGAGCCTTCTTGGCGTCATACCAAAATGCAACCTGGCTTAATATATCATAGTGGAATTCAATGCTAGTGAGTTCGCCACTTGTCAACTAAATGGCTTCTAATGGGAGACGTAATTAGAGTACAAATATATGTTAACAAGTATTTTAAGCATTAATTAAGAGTTAACAGCATTTGTTTTGCGAATTTGATTAGAGACATAAACATACTATTGTAAAATTTCTTGTTACTTATTATTTATATAGATTTTTTTTGGAAAAAAAAAATTATTTCAGTGTATGAGTTTGGTTTTATTGTCAATGTCACTTTTCTATTTTTTTAAATATTAACATGAAAAAGAGGAGTTTCAAATTGGATATATATAAAGAGTGCTAGGTTAGCGATTGTCAAATCACATATTTTTTTTACGTGCACTGTTTAGATATAGTATATCACTTTCAACAGCTCGGATCTGATCCACATCGAGGCAAAATTTACATCGTCTATTTTTTATCAGATCAGATTTGAGTGAAGGTAATGTAGCCAAGTTCAATTCTATTTCTCTCTCTTTCTATTTGTATATAAAGAGAAGTTTAGTCCAAGAAGCATCGTGTGTGTATATTGGGTGTCAAAACCATCAACATGAGTCATGCACCATAAAGATCTTATCTTTGGGTAATTAGAATTTTAAATCAAACATAAGATAGGGCCCACACTTGAAGAGATCTTGTATGACTCATCACTCTAGGCACATGCATTGATGGTTTAGGTGGACACGCAGGCCTATAATATTGCTAAATGACAAAGATCTGAATTAGATGCATGAGAAAATTGGAAAATTTAATGGTCGGGGCCGTCGGGCTCCACCAATTTCAGTTGGCTCCCTGACCATCTAAGATTGGGACTCACAACAGTCAACAGCGCAGCGAAGGATTTAGGCATTGGGCCTATTAATAAATTTCAAATTCCAAATCATTAAAGTGACAAAAAAGTTATCAGATATGGAAACGCTGCTAATAAAGCAAACATAGCCAAGCTGAGCCGGTCCAATCTATTTAATTTGTTCAGCCAATGGGCCATATCAAGGACTGAGTTATTAGCCCAAACTTAACTAAGTTCTGTAATCCAAACAGGTCATGATTGTGAATAAGAAGATAACTGTCCTCTTTAAACGCATAAACTAATAGAGGAGACTTCTCGGCTGGTTTTGTACTGTGATAGGCAGCTTCTGGAAAGGTAACAACATAGAGTACCAGGAGGCAACAAGATCATAAACACATGTCCCATGGGGAACAAGGCCTAAATAGAGACCAAATTGATGAGGTAGCTGTAGCTCAGTGCATGCTTCTATACCTGAAAAGACTTGAAAACCCTCACCTCATTCTTTTTCTTCAATTTATTTCGTTGTGTTTTAACTCGCTAAATCTACTGTTATCTTGGAATCAACCTTTTGACAGAAGTAACAAAGAAAGCAGATGATGATGATGATGATGGCAGAAGTTACTGATCAGAAGAGAAGAAGCCATGATAGCTGCCTCCTCAGCAACATCGCCGGCGCCGGCGGAGGTCACAGCCATAACAGTAGCATTACCACCACCACCACCACCACCACTTGCAGTGGCCTGACTGCCAAGAGGCTTAAAACTGGTGGTGGTGGTGGTGGTGGTGGAGGAGGAACCATCACCACAAAGGTTTGCTGTTTTCTTCCATCTTTCTTTGTATCTAGTCCTAGATCATATATTCACAGCTGAAGCTAGCTAGAATGCTGACGAGGTTTGAGAGTAATGAGCAGGAGAAGAAGGACAAGATTGGAGAGCGAGTGGCCAAGCTGCAACAACTGGTCTCTCCTTTCGGCAAGGTAAGTGTTGGATTGCCATTGCTGCCAGCATAACTTGGAATAACTCAACTTGATCAATTTTCTATGCTTCTTATCTAGTGATCCAGAAGTTGAATAATCCTGTGTTGAATGCAGTCGGACACGGCGTCGGTTCTTCAGGAGACTACTGGATACATCAAATTCCTCCATGATCAGCTACAGGTTCATTCCATGACCCTTTCCTACTTTCCCCAGTATTTTCGCATCTTGTTTTACTTCCTCCTTTCAACAAGGATTCTAGGAGTCATTTAGTAACCTTTGCTTCGGTTGCTCACTGCGAGAGTTGCTGTGAACAGGTGCTGAGTGCTCCATATCTGCGGGCGAGGACACCGACCGGGAAGACCGAGGTGAGATATCTTTCACCATATCCCCCTGCTCATGCTGAAGTTTTGCACTCTTTAATCTTATCTTTCTTCTCAAGGGTGGCCAGGACTTACCAGAGGCTGCACAATTGGAAAGGATTCCATTTGGGCAATTGGAAACGATTCCATGGCAAGTCCATGAGGACCACCTTCAAATCCACATTTCAAATTACAAACAAAATAAAAGAGAAAAGAGTATCATAGTATAAATTGGATGGAAATGAAAACTGTTGATATAAAGATAGAATGCAGGGCTGTAGCTTTGATGGATTCTGTCTTCCTATCTTTTTCATATGCATGTGTGCTTTTGAAAGGTGAAAATTAATGAGACTTTCACTGATGTCAGCCTCCTTAAATATGTGATTCAGGAAGCTCAGTACTGCAGCCTAAGAAGCCGCGGCCTGTGTCTCATGCCGATCTCCTCTACACTCAGAATTGCTCAAAGCAACGGCGCTGATCTCTGGGCTCCTGTCAGTTCGAACAAACAACCATAATTCTCAAAGTTCGTCACTTACTCCCGTTGAATGAAGAAAGCATGTTATGACCATGCTAGAGGCTGGAAGTAGTTTTAGAGATAGATTGCTAGTTAAAATCCTAACTCTATTCATCTTCTATCCTGACCACAGATTTTATTCCAATGCAACCTGCAGTGGGATAAGTTTCTTGCATGAATTTTGCATCCCCAGAAGAATGTAAAATGCCTACTGAGCCATACTTTAATATCCTGCTTGCTGGAAGCAGCCAAAGCTCTGTTATGTATTACTATTCATCCTAGTAAAGAAATGGATATCAGCATATGGTTCTGGTTTCTGTCATATCCTTCTGCTTAAAGAGACAAGGCAAAATGCACGGCCATTGCCTATGGGCCTCTTTTTACCTAGAGGAGAGAATGAGAAAGCGTCACAGAGCTTTTCAACAGATTTCGATGTCGTCAAACTTACTCTACTTGTTGCAAGTGCTATCAAGTTTTGAGCTTGCTACATCCCATCCGAACAATGGTTTTGCATATTTCCTTGTTCTTGATTCAGTGTTAAAAATCTTGCTGTTCGATTTGTTTTGCAAAAGATACCAGGAAAGAATGGCTCTGATGTCATTCCCCTGCTTGTCCTAAGATCTTGCTGACACATGAATGAACAAATGGGGGCATCCTGAAGCTATAACCATGGCACCGTTCTTCCACCTCCCCTGAACTAGTCCCTTTCCTGGGCACAACTTAGAGCTACAACCCAAACCCAGATACTCTGCTATTTCCTCAAAAAATAGCATCTCTTACCCAGTATCACCTTTAGAAATTCAGAATTACCTTGGAGGGTGCAACTGCAGTGATAGAGCCCAATTTATGTATGAAGTGATGAACTGAGCAACGAAAGTATATCTGGCAAGAGAAAGTAGACAAGCTTTTGGACAATCTAAGACAGCAAAGATAAAAAGAGAAATTAGCATACCTATATAGCAGTGATTGCAGTTTGGGATTTGAAGTCCTTTACATCAAAACATATAGAGATCTAAAATCTCAGACATCAACTTTTGCCTCCAAAGCCTACTAGTCATTTTACATCTCTAGCTCTTGCACCAGCCTCATGACAGAGTATAATAAGCCAATTAATCTAGTGTTTTGAACCTGCTTCTGAGACAGCAAGATGTCCCTATAGAATTGTCCACAGTAGCCAATGCACCTCTTGCTTTTGTCACAAGCGAGGCAACTTTTTCCTAGTGCACACCATGTCCTGGTCCCGGTTGCACCTCCCCAAGCAGCATTGGATTTACGAGTCTCGAACGTTGGGAAAGAACCCTTCCAGAGGCCACTGTCATATAAAAAGCGCTTTCTCCCTGAGCCTGGTCAACAATTCATTCCTTTAAATCAGCATTGTCATCGGTTATAAGCTCAACTCAACCACATAGAAAGATGTGTAATAAGCTCGTTTTGGATAACTTCATTTCTCAAACCTGACCACAAACTTCTTCTTCTTTTCTTTTTTTTTGTGCGTTGAATGAACGCACTGAGAGCTTTCTTATACTTGGCATCGTATTCTTAATATTTACTTTGGGTATCAACTCATGGGCCACAGAAGAACACAGTTCCAAGTCTGGAAGACAACAATAAGACAGTTTGTGAGGTCGATATATATTCAGTTGCTATTCGCTGGGCAGATTTTAGATATTGATACAGAATCAAAAAATCAAATAATATCTTTCGACTAGTTATTTTGGATAAAATTTCGAGTTGTTACAAATGGTATCAAAGCAAATATAGTCCCTAACCTATATGGACCGGAGGACATTGCAGCACGAATTCATTGGATTTAACCACTAGTTGATTATGGTTGGGCATGTGTTTAGTCCCGTATCAGATTTTAGGTACTTATAAAGGATTAAAGAATCCAAATAATATCTTTCGTCTAGCCATTTTGGATACCTTAGATAAAAACAACATAAAAGTATATGCCCATTTTCCTCCAGGTATAGCATGGAATTACTGTAACAAAATCAAACTAGGCATTCATGTAGAACTACTAGATACACAGCAGCAACGCATAAATCAGAAGCATGTACTCACAAAGAATGAAATATGCAACCTTAATAAATTGGTCTGTGATAACAACTATGGAATTAAGTCCAGAAATATTTAAGGGAGACCAAGAACAAAATCCTGAAATATCTATCCACAATGCAAAATGTATTGAGATACGTTTCTGAGCAACTGTGACAGTTGCCAGCCGAAGATATTAAAATCTAATAATAATAAAAGACTGTTCTCTGCGTCGTCTAATCTTTTGAAAGAATCCAAGAACAAACACTACGGGCTCGTTTGGTTCGCAGGAAGCATTTTCCTTCCTAGGAATATGATTCCTGGGAAACAAATTCCTAGGAAGAGAATGCCTAGGAAAGTACTTTTGGCATGTTTGGTTGACCATGGGAAAGTGACAAATTTCCAAGGTGCTTATGTTTGGTTGGCCATCCACTTTCCTAGGAAAGTTATATATAATTCCTATTATGCCCTTAATAAAAATTAGGTTTTTAATGCCTCTTTAATGCCTCTTTAATGCTGAAGGGACTTTTTGGAAAAAAGTAAAAATGGAGTGATTCCCGCCTCATGGGAAAGTTACTTTCCCATGTTTCTCATGGGAAAGACTTTCCCATGAAATATGGGAATCACATTCCCATGGGAATACAACTTTCCCTTCTCTCTCCTTTGAAAACTCCAACCAAACAAGAGGCATATCATTACTTTTCCGTTGACCACACTTTCCCCCTTTTTTTTCCCGCGAACCAAACGAGCCCTACCAGAAAACATGCGTATAGTGACGGAGATTCCCGTCACTATACCGTGTTTCCGGTTACTAATATGGAATTGGTGACCGGAGCTCCCGTCACTGACTTGGTTACAAAAACACGCGTCACTAAATTATCAGTGACGGCGGAGATTCCCGTCACTAACCCTCGTGACAGAACCGCCGTCACTAAGCCGTTACAAATTCAAGAATTAAAAATTTAAGAAATTATGTATTTCCCGTCACTATCTAGTTGCGGAGTTAGTGACGAAGATAACTTGGTCACTGATTTTGTCACAGAATGCGGTCACAAGTTTGGTCACTGATCTGTCACAACCTTTAGTGACAGATTTAGTCGTCACAGACATGGTCACACATTTTGTCACTACATTTGTCATTAATCCCGTCACTGACCTAGTGATAAGTTTACCGTCACTAATTAGTTACAAACGCGCTGAGCAAAATCAATTTTTATTAACCAAAATCCTGTCACTAAGTTTATGACTGCTCGTCACAATACTTGGTAAACAATTTAGTAACCAAAATTTGGTCACCGATCACAATCTAATAACCTGGTACATTTGGTACATTGATTGGCTCATAATAATAATAATAATAATATCATTAATAGCAAAGGCATTCAACATTACGCAAAAGTCATTTTAAATGTCATTCAAAATTGGCATCAACATGTCCTGAATCCATCAAAATCAAAGTCTAAAAATATGTCATAAAGATCAACAGAGATTTCATTCCTCCTAGGAATGCAAGGACCTATCATCTAAGGCAAAAACAATCATAATAAAGTATGATCAGCAGAACCAGAATCACCATTACACCCCCGATCTGCATGCCTTGTTCCAAAGCCAATCTCTTCTCTCATCTTTTGAAGAACCTCCTCTTGCCATTTTTTCTTTTTCTGCTCAAGAATACGTAGAAGGTCTTCATGAGTGTACAGCTCTGGAGCTTGACTTGTAGAGGTGGAAGAGGATGATGATTGCCCAATAATTCCAGTGAGATTCTCTAGGGGACTAAAGCCATAGACATGGCCATGAGTTGGGACACCAGTTGCCTCAAACCACAAGTCATAATCACATGGAGGAGCATCTGAGGTGGAGGCATCACCATATTTTTTGGAGTATTCAGCTGAATACTTTGCCTGCCAGTTGATTTAAAAGAAGAGAAAAACATTATGGTAGATCAAACAAGAGATAAACATGAGCAAGCTCAATAATATTTATGAATCATAAAAAAATTATACTAACCATGACAGCTTCACTTCTCTTATCTACATATCCTCCCATGCCTTGCTTTGTCTTATGCGTCCGATTAAAAGATTCAACTATTGTTGGCTCCCTACCTAACTTTAATTTCTACAAAAGAGAAAAGAAAAAAATCATTAACATATAATGGGCTAATTTAAGATGATTGAACAATAATATAAAAATTATTATAGAAATCTAATTGAATAAAGATATGTACCAGTCGTTCGTCATGATTGACAAATGCGATTGATCCTCCACAGTGTTTAGAGATGCTACCATTCTTCATGGTGTTTCTATTATTTTTGTTGGCTTCTGATTTCTTCTTCCATTTTGGGGAGATCCAAATATCAATTAGCTTATTCCAATTTTCTCTAGAGATCCAATTAGGGGGTTTATCACGGGCTTTATTTAAATCTCCTTTTGCTTCCAAAAGCTTTTGGCTTCTGACCCTCCCTAATGAGGTTGTCAACCGTCGCTGACAATGCTTGTCCCAAACTTGATGCACATGATGCAATTGTCCTGGAAGAATTGTGTGTATCTCCTAACAAAAAAAAAGTCGCAAGTAATCAGACTTATTAATTGGCATGTGTAACAAGGGCAAAAGTTAATGATAAGAAATATAAATTAATTACATCACCTCAAATTTGTTCCACATTCCAACTTTAGCATGTGTAGGGACCTCCCTCCATGACAACCACGGACCATTGAAAAATTGGCGCATGATAGCAACAGCTTTGTGACTGACCTCATAATCAAGAAACCTGCAATTCAAAAAATATTCATTAGAAAATAAATTAAATACTTTAAATGCAACAAACACATAAATTCAAATTAGTGATATAAGAAAGTGATATTTTCATACATTCCTCTTGTGCACCTAACAATCACTTTTCCATTTGCATCAACAGGGGCTTTAAGGGTTGGTTCTCGGCCATTGCTTTGTCGTGGATCAATCCCAAGTTCATCATTCATCTGATCCTCATTTATTGTATCCTCATGATTTTGCACTGCACCATTCATTTCTTCATCGTTTATTTCTTCATTTGTATCCACCTCTTCAATCATGTCCCCATCAGGAATGTAATCATCATCATCATGACAATCCTCGACACGCTCAGGCAACCTAGAAGGTTGAGAAGGAACTTGAGTAGCAGCCAGTATTAAAGCTGCTTTTCCATTACCTCTTGGTTTCCCTTTTTTCTTGGCCATAACTGCACAACAATAAAAAGTTGTAGTTAGTTCACAATGTAAATGTCAACAAATCCAATCAAAGTAAAGAACAATCAGTGGACCTGTTGCTTTCCCTTTGCTCTTTCTCATGTCTGCACAATTATAATTTATAAGTCTAAAATTAGTTATATTAGCATTCACAAAGTTGCATGTTGTATTTTAATCTTCCTCAGCCTCATGCTCCTCTTCCTCGGTTTGTTCATCTTCAAAATCTTCTTCTTCATCCTCAAAGTCCTCTTCTATTTGGTTAGTTGTCAACTCAATTTCTGCTGCATCAATATCTTCTGCATCTCTGTTAACACCAACCAAAATGTCTGGATCATCAAGCTCATCTGTCATCGAGATTGGGGTAGGAATCCTGTGGTTTTCTTCTTGATAAAAATCAAGAAAATTTTCTTCTGGCACACTAGGAGTGAACCTACCTCTAGCTTTTGTCTTAATTACTGCCCACCACAATCTTCGATTCTTCTTCTTACCTGGGTAACCAGTATAGAACACCTGATGTGCTTGTTGAGCTAATACAAAAGGATCATTGGTTGGAAGTCTTAGTTTGTAATTGATCTCAACGAGGCCATGTTGAGGGTGCACTTTCATACCCTTGTCTCTATCATACCAGTCACATTTGAATAACACTACTTTATTACCAACCCCAAAATAGTCTAACTCGATAATGTCAACCAACATCCCATAATAGTCACTCTCAAAGTCATTGTAACTGCTTTCCTTAATGCACACACCACTGTTGAAGGTTCTTTTATCCTTTCCATATTCTTTAGTGTGAAATCTGTACCCATTCACAAAGTAGCCTTTATAACATTTAACTTTATTCCCAGGGCCATATGATAGGTCCTTTAAGCGCCCATCAACATGATTTTTGCTGTCATTAATCTAGCATGATAAAAATAATATCGTAAGAATAAATCAAGAGAAAGTCTAATTTATTATTATATTTATGAATTATGTACTCACATATGACCTAAACCAAGCCGAAAACTCCATTTCGCGTCGTCTTTCCAAATCTATTTGGCTTATATTTGGACAAGATTGCCGGATATAATCATCAAAATACCTACAACACAAAAGCTAGAATCACATATATTGTACTCCATATGCATTTTTAAGGATGATTATAATTAAGTACTTGTGTAACTTACTTTCCAAAAGGTTGAACCTCCTCACAATTCAGAAGAACATATAATTCAGCAGCATTAAACTCCTGAGTAGTTAAATGCCTTCCAAAAGGTTTCCCAAAAGGCTGACCTTGATGAGCAAAAATGGATAGACGATCCACAAGATCAAACTCCCCTTCGTCTTCATTACGGGGAACTTGATTTAACCTCGTTTGTATAGAAGGCTCAAAATAATGCGAACAGAAAGTTGATATTTCTTCTATAATGTAAGCCTCGACAATAGAACCTTCAATCGATGCTCGATTCTTTACCTTCTGCTTTATATCATGCATAAGCCTATAAATAAGATTAATATGTTAATTTCTCAAATTTAATGGATACAAAAAAACTATTTAATAAAATTATAGAAATTGTTACCTTTCAAAGGGGTACATCCATCTGTACTGCACGGGCCCCCCAACCTTAACTTCATAAGCTAAATGAACAGGTAAGTGCTCCATTGAGTCAAAAAATGCAGGAGGAAATATCTTCTCAAGTTTGCAGAGAGTTACCACAATATTTTTCTCAAGAACCTCCATATCTTGGACACGCAAAGTTGTGTTGCATAAATCTCTAAAGTAACAGCTTAATTCTGTCAATGCATCCCACACTGGTGCTGGCAATACTTCACGGAATGCAATTGGAAGCAATCTCAGCATGAAAACATGACAATCGTGACTTTTTAACCCGTAAAACTTATAATCATCCAGGTTAACACACTTCGATATGTTTGAAGCATATCCATCAGGGAGTCTTAACCCTTTCACCCACTCGCAGACCTCCATTGCTTGGTCTTTGGACAATACATAGGAAGCTGGAGGCTTAACTAGCTTTCCATTAACAAATTGAATCCTCAACTTGGGACGCTTGCAATACAGCTCTAAATCTTGCCTTGCTTTCACATTATCTTTAGTCTTCCCTTTTACATCCATACAAGTGTAAAATATATTGAGAAACACATTTCGAACAATATGCATGACATCTAAATTGTGTCGAATAAGTAGTGTATGCCAATAGGGCAACTCCCAAAATATGCTCCTTTTTACTCAATTATGATCTTTACCGAATCCAGGAATGGTGTGCTTAGGAGCTTTCAAACCAAAAGTTACATTAGGCAAGGCAGAGACCCTATTTTTCAACTCCTCACCAGACAGTCGAGGAGGTGGGGGGTCTGTCTCTATTCTACCATTGAAGAAACCATCAACTTGGTATCTGTATGCATGGTCCATGGGCAAGAATTGACGATGGCAGTCAAAAAAAGAAGTCTTCCCACCATGTTGTAGTGTAAAAGTTTTTGAGTTCTCCATACAATACGGGTATGCCAACTTTCCATGTGTACTCCATCCTGAAAGCATGCCATATGCAGGAAAATCGTTGATAGTCCACAATAAAGCTGCCTTCATTTGAAAATTCTCTTTTCTAAAAATGTCATAAGTGGTGACCCCTACTTCCCACAATATTTTAAGTTCATCAATCAAAGGCCTAAGCAAGACATCGATACTTTTGCCGGGGCTCTTAGGTCCAGAAATGACTAAACTTAGAAAAATGTAGGGTCGTTTCATACATATTGATGGTGGAAGATTGTAAACTATTACGAAAACTGGCCAACAAGAATAAGGACGAGCTGATTGGCTAAAAGGGTTAAAACCATCTGTACATAACCCAAGTCTCACATTACGAGGCTCGGTAGAAAAGGATGGATGAATGCGGTCAAAGTGCTTCCAAGCCTCCCCACAAGCAGGATGCACCATCTCATCTGAATCACCTCCCTTTACATGCCATGACATGTTTTCAGCCGTTCTGCTTGACATAAAAAGCCTCTGAAGTCTTGGTGTTATTGGAAGATATCGCAACCTTCTATAAGGAACATCTTTTCTCCTACCACCACCATCATTTCTTCTGAGTTTATATCGAGGATGACCACAAATAGTACACTCAATCAAATTCTCTGTTTCCTTATAGAATAGCATACAATTATTCTCACAAACATCAATACTTGTATACTCCAACCCCAACTTCCGAAGCATCTTCTTTGATTGATAGAAATCAAGGGGCAGCTTCTCACTTTCCGGCAACATATTCTTCACTATTTTCATGATTCGATCATAGCAAGATATACTCATATTAAATTCAGACTTGCAATTTAATAATTGAGTAATAGCAGATAACTTAGAGTGTTTTTTACACCCTTTCCATAAAGGTACTTCTGCATCTTTCAACAAAGAATAAAAATCTGCAGCATCCTTATTTGGCTCTTTCTCATGATTAACTTCAAGTGCACTACTCAAATGGAGTTCCTCTTCTGGACCCATAGCTTCCATCACCATGGTTCTATATTGCTGACCATGTTCACAATCAACATCCATTGATGTGGATGCTTCTACTGCACTTGTACTTACAGGAGCAACTGCACCAAGTAACTCCCCATGTGCAAACCATGTTGAATACCCCGGTGTAAACCCCTTTCTCAACAGATGAACATTGACCGTATCACGGTTAAGAAATTTCTGGTTGTCACATCTCATACAAGGGCATCTAATCTTATCACCACTACAATACTCTAACTGAGTAAATGCAAACTCAAGGAACCCTTTAACTCCATCACAGAACTCAGCTCTTATATAACCATTTTCACTAAGTCGGTGGTACATCCAATTACGATCAACTGACATAGTTCCTCTAGAAATCAAAAAAATAAAACAACATTAGAAAGCCTAGAAAATATTAAAAATCGGGCCATTAAAAAACACGAAAGGCAAGATCATAAAAAATGTAAAAGAAACAAAAACTGGTATGATATTTATGAAGATGAGAAGTTATCATAAGAATGACAAAAATAAGTCATTCAATCTTGTCCTAGCATCATTGACATTAAAAAAGCATTCAATCTTTATAAAAAGCTGAACATAACGAATTAATCTTTACAAGTTATCTCTTCATTCATCTAATACCAGCAATATTCAAAAAGCATTTAATCTTTACAAAGACAAGGAATACAAGTCAAATCATCCAAATTTACATATGGAATACTATCTGCTTCACATAGAACAAATGTCAATATACATGATCGCCTCTGATGCTAGGAAAGCATGGCACTTCTTAGCAAGCTTTTTTGACCACCTTCTTGATTGCACACTGAAAATAAGTCACAACCATGAAGCAACACCATTTTCCACCACTTTCCATTTTTCCTTGCAGATGAACAATGATTGTAGAAATGAATAACATGACGAAGAAATTAAAATCCATGAACTTTACAGAGTCAAGTTAAAGTTTTGAGAAAATTTTCAAAAATGTAAACCAATGTCATAAGAAGCATGACTGGCATGCTTTGAAGTACTATTCAACAATTATGAAAATAAATTTTGCAAGTTGATGAAGAATCAATAATTGATACACTTTTTTAAGTATTAGATCTCTAATGGGCCCAAGTTTGGTGCTTGACGAATGATATTCATAGGAAAGCTCAAATATATCACAATACACAAAGATTAGATTTCCTACAAAGGTCCAAGTAAATAAAATACATTCAATTATATTACATTAAATTAGAGGTTACTGTAGATTCAGATTTAGGAGGAAAAAAAATGGCAACAATGATACACAACTCTTCCCTTAATATTTTCACATGAACAATAAAAAAATGAAGATTAATCATTGAGAGCTAATAGTATCGGACCATTGGAACCACAATATCTGATGTTGAAACTCTTGAAACAAAGTACTACTATAATCCTTGGCAGCTGGAAACACAAGCCTTTAGTCAATGATTTCATCAGTTTTTCAGTTGAAGTTGTTTCAAAGAGTGAGATCTGTTTATTTAGAAGAACCCCCAAGAACATATATTCTCTAAATCCTGGCTGCTTCATATTTCTCAAAAAGAAAAAAGGGAAGAAAAAAAAAAAGAAATAGTTGCTGCTCCATGTCACAACATGAGATTTTGCGGTTCCAAACTTAACAGACACTATTAATCAAAAAATTCGTCAGCTAAAACGAAACATCAACAGGGAATTAAGGGAAACAAACCCTGCTTCACCACAGCATCTCAAAAACCCTGCTTCACCACAGCATCTCAAAAACCCTGCTTCACCACAGCATCTCAGAAAGGAGATTAAAATGTATACATTTACATCCACATCTGGAATCTTGGATCATGTATATAATGACTAGATGAAGATGAACACAAAGAGATGTAAACACAGGATCATGTATATAATCGAAAGGCACGGCGATCAAGCGCGGCGCCGGATCCACAGGAGGAGACCCTCGGTAGGTTCCTTCCCCCTTCCTCTTCCTCTTCTTCGTTTCTTTTATTTTGTTATCATGGGGTAAAAGGAAATGGGGTTAGGGTTTACCTCCGGGAAGAACCGGTTCTGAAAACCCTAGCCGACGAGCAAGAAACAGGGGAGCGTCGACGGGGTGACGTAGCCGCGATGATCTCGTCCCGGGCAAGAAGGAGATGAACACAGGCGCCGAGCAAAGAGACAATGAAACCCTCGGTAGGTTAGGGTTTACCTCCGGAAAGAGATCCTGGCTGACGAGCAAGAAGGAGGGGGCGTCGACGAGGTGATGTAGCCGCGATCGGGAGGCGTGATGTTGCCGTGGTCGCCGTCGGCAAGGGGGAGCCGGAGAGGAGAGGCCGGAGGTGGAGGGGAGGAGAGGAGATGGGAAGCCGGGATGCCAAATCCCTAACCACGCCAATCTTTTAATCGAGACCAAATGCTTCGAGTCCCAGGCTCCCCCTGTCACCCAGCTCCAAATCGGGACGGGACTGCAAGCCAAATTTCATATTGAATTATTTTTGGACTAAGTCGGTGTGCAAGCCAAATTTCATATTGAACTATTTTTTATCTATAAGGTTGATTGGAAGAAGGCTGATTGGACGGAACTTGCTGGAAAAAATATTTTTGAACTATAAAGCATGGTAAAAAAAATTCGAGACCTTCTTCCAAAATCCAATCCCATTGCAGGAAAGTTGCAATAGGGGTACAAATGGGTCATGGCCAACACCATGAGATTTGAAAATGAGAAGGAATTTGAGTTTTCTGGAGAGCGTTTTGAATTTGAGTTATCGAAGAAATTTGGGCGAAACGGCGGGCATACTTAGTTTCATGTTGGATTTTCCTCCTTTTATCTTTTTTAATTTAGATTTACTCAAAAATAATATTTTTAATATTTATGGAATTAAAAATTAAATTTGGTGACGGAAATTTTTGTCAATAACCTGTCACCGCCAAAAATAATCTTTTAAAAATTTATAAATACTTGGGTTACGATATTTGTGACGGCTGAATTTGTCACTGCGGGGTTGCAATTTCGGTTATCATTTTGCTGACAGATATTCCGTCACTATGATGGTTACTAAGGTTTGGCGTCCATCCTACCCGCGCATTCTGTGACCGGTCTGTCACTAATCGGTCACTAAGTTTACACCACGGTGACCAAATTTCTGGCGGTTACTAATCAGTCACAAATAGTGACTGATAACGGTCCGTCACTAATTTTCCGTCACTATACGCGTGTTTTCTGGTAGTGAAAAATGCGAGGACTACTCCTTGTTAGGTTGGATCGACTACACTTTCTACCAAAGAAGCAAGCCTTGTTTTGCTAAACTAGATCGCCTAAATGCAGTCATTGGATAATGTTCGTTCGTGGAGAAGAGTTAAATATTCTTTGATTTAAAAACGAAGAAGAGTAGAATATTCACTTCATTCAAACATGAAAGGTGGCATTCCTGCCGTATTTCTTCATTTTTAAGTAGTCATATTTCTATGGTTGTAAGGAAGACTAAAATATTTCTATGGTTATAGAAGAAGACTAAAATATTCTTCAGATTCAGCCCAATGCAATAGGCCATAGTAGGTTTGGAGCATCAAAAAGTCCACCGCGCTAGGCGTAGCCATGCTCACGTCATCAGTAATTTCATGGCTATTGGATATGCATGACATCCAGTATCACTTCATTTTCTTTTCCGAAAAAAAAATCTTCAGATCATGATGAGTGGGCTTCATGATTCTTGACATACATCATCATCTCAATAACATATAAACTGAGAAATACTTTCAATTTAGAATAGCATATCATATTATATAATTCTACACCAGTTTATTAAAGGTTTGTTTGGTTCGGAGGGAAAAAAAAAAAAGTATGGTCAACGGGAAAACAAAAATCGGCTTTTCAAAAAAAATATTTTAGTGAAGAAAATTTTTCCACACGAACCAAACGAGTCCTAAGTTCAAACAAGCAAGTAGAAAATCAGAACAACCTAGAGTTGAAGTATGGTGCCATATGCATCATCTAAAATTGGTATGATTGCTGCTTGTAGCGGTCCCTCTGGTATCTTTGATCATACGAAGCATGATATTTTATTGGCATATCAATATAGAAAGTTGGATGCGCATTATGTATATCTTTGATAGGGAGCAAAACTGAAGTTTGCATTTAATTTTCTACGCCATGCAAAGAATGAAATTGTCAGTTCCACATTATGAATGTTGAAAAATATGTATGTTTTTGCAATGTCCATGATTTTAAAAACCTAAGACCCAACCCATGTCTATTATAATCAGAAGTTATAACCGAACATAATAATATCTAGAACTATCTTATGCATTCTTTGCTTCATATCTAACTTTCATCAACTGACCCTAAATTGATCAACAAGGGGCGATAGGAGCTGAACTTCAAATTAAGATGAGGGATTACCTTTGAAACCTAACGCACCATTCTTTTTTTTGTTGATGTTGCATATGGGACATTTGAAATAGCAAAGAACATCTCCTTTTGAAAAGCAATAGGTTGGGAGAGATGGGTGAGCCTGGTGGGGTAAGCCGGCGGTTCAGTCGCCGGGATTGACAGGTCTTCATACATTGTTTTTGCTGGTGATGAGTGATATAAATATAGATTCCCTCAAAAGAACTCAAATAAACCACAAGTAATTTAATTTCACTGGAACAACTAGTTCCGATGTGTGCCTCTTCAACGTCGTTTTCTTTCGATCCACAACAAAATAAATAGTACTTGTAATCGTCTGAGGCGTGTCGTCATTATCTTTGAAAGAGATTTGTCTCTTTACGTGCATTGGATTCTGACGATACCTCCCTAAGATACAACAGACCGTTGAATTTGCAGACGTGCACAGTACTACAAATTCTTTTGAACTCGGCAAGGTATTTTCTGTATGTTCGTACACGATAGTTTGGTGGGAGATGACGAAAGGATAGAGAAAAGAAAGAAAACAAGGCCTTTCTTTATTATTTTTTTTCTGCTTGAAAAAGTAAAGAAAAACCAAAAAAATATCACCGCTAGGAAGATAAGAATCAGAGCACCTGTCTCTCTCCCTCTCGGTTACTTTTTGGGCTTCACTTAGAGAGACATCTATTCAAGATGGTTTTGAAACCGCCATCCGTTGATTTCCTCAATGGGCAGAGCAATCAAGTTGATAGCCGCTGAGTTCCTCAACGAGAAAGACTTTAAGGACCGGGCAATAAAGATTTGTAGCGGTTGTTCTCAAATTTCAGAAAAACTTCTTACATTCCCCACCATTTTTGAAATTTCAGAAATTTTTGAGATAATTTTGAAAATGACAGAAATTTTGAAAATTCAAAGTACGAGCAATCAGTACACTTAGCTTTCGATGAAAGGTGTCTTCCAGACTTGAATCGTCATCTAGTTGGTATTTCGCCATCCACACCGGTCCGAAGTGAACAAAGTCTTAAACTTGGACTTTATGTATAGATTTTGAGAATACCGAACAACTAAGAGTTGACCCTGCATGTAAGTTCCATCGGGGTAGCGCATTACGGTCGTGCGTAGGTACCTTGTTTTGCGAGTGTCTCTTAAAGAACAAGCCTTAATTCTCTATTTAACTGCGGCCCCACAGTCACACTCATATTGGTGATATCTCCAAGAGTATACTGCAACTCTATACCCTGCTATAATAGCCCTGATATCATTAAGGCATTACACCATCCTTCTGTCTAGTGCAGTTGAGCATCTGTTCCATAGAGATGGGTAGTGAACCGAGTTCACTTTAAATTTGGTACTCCTACCAGCCACTCAGTCAGCTTGTTTGTCCCATTGAACCTATATCTTAGGATCTCCAGTCAGATAGGTTGGGTTGCCGCTGACGGTCACTCAAAAATAAGCTTTATACCCATCCCCCTCGAAGCATATTGAACTTGTCCTTTCGACAAGCCATTGGTCAGATGATCAGCCAAGTTCTCCACTGATTTAATATAACTTAAAGTTATAACTCTAGTAGAGGTGAGCTTCCTTAAAATTTTATATCGAAGCTCAATGTGCTTGACAACTTCGAGTTGTGATTTTTACTTTTCACTTTTGCTATAGTCGCTTGATTATCATAGTTAATTAGAATAGCAAGAATAGGCTTATCCATCATGGGAATATATGATAACAGACCCCTAAACCAATCTGCTTCTCTATCAGCTAACTCTAAGGCTACCATCTTAGCCTCTATGGTGGATCTAGTAATCAAGGTCTGCTTGGAAAATTTCCAAGCGACTACACCACCATCTAGTGTAAAAACAAATTCACTAGTAGCCTTTGTGTCTCCGGAATTAGAGATCCAGTTAGCATCACTATACCTTTCTAGTACAGCAGAAAAACCAGAATAGTCTATTCCGTAGTTAATAGTACCCTTTAAATATTTAAGAAGCCTTTCTATTGCATCCCAATGTGTTTTATCGAGGTTACTCATGTATCTACTCAGTCTTCCTACAGCATAGAAGATATCTGGTCTTGTATAGTTAGATAAATACATAAGACTTCCAATTAATTGAGAATACTTTATGTAACGTCCGGGCCCAATACAAACCGGGCCCAATGCTTTTAGGGCCCAATTGGAGAGTATTTGGGCCAGGTGGTTAGTGGGCCATACTGGCCCATGGAGAGCAACCCATGAAGGGCTGCCATCTGCCGCCTAAGGGCTGAAAGGACAGGACCCTAGCTGGCCCTCGGAGAGAAGGCCTTAACCATGCAAAACGGGAGCCCGCCACCTCTTCACCCTCGGTTAAAGGAGAACTGAACTGGCCTGAGGAGGGGGGGCAGCTGGTGGCTCCAGAAGCAAGGGTGAAGGAGAGGATTCCACCTCTCCAAGGGGTCAAATTCTAATCCACACTATATAAACCCTTAAGCTTGCCAACCCACTGTTACTATACCCTCTTAACCTCTAACACTCTAGAATACTGCGCCAGAGAACCGGGCCTTGGAGCTGGAGGCTAAAGGGATCCTGCAGCCTTAGGAGAGGAAGGAGGGACCGTGTGAAGGTGGTATTGCTCGGCTACAACCGGCCAAGGCAAGGTAAGGGTTACTGTAAATAAGGTTTTAAAGAAAGAAAAAAGGGGTGAAAAACCCCTCTGTGGGGTGTTCTCACAAGGGAGAAGACCTGCACAGGAGAGAAGACCGGCACAGGAGAGACGGGAGAAGGGCCACGGGCCGGACCTATAGGCCACGGACCGGACCTACAGGCCACGGGCCGGCCTGAGAACGGCCCAGGCCTGACGTCCACCCGGGCCGAGCTCAACCGGACTCGGCCTGCGGGTGACAGGGCACCGTAGCCACGACTGCGGCTACCCTAGGGCTCAGGGGCGGCCACGGGCCGCTGGGTCTGGCCGAGCCGGCAACAGACGCAGCCACGAGGCCACCAGCCCCAGCCAAGCCCCCACCTCTTCTCCAGCGAAGAGGTGGTGGCGTCGTTTTAGGAAAAAAAAAAGCTTACCGGACCCTTGAGGCTTCATCCTCGGACGGCGGCCTTACCTCGCCGTGGTCGGAGCAGATGAGGACCTCCCGGAGGAGATCCGGCCCCGACGCCACCTCCCGGCTCTTCTTTCCTTCTCCGGCATCAATTCGGAGAAGAGGAAGGGTCGGGCTTCCGTCCGCCGCTACCTGAGGGGAAGCTCCGCCTCGGCCGGTGGATCGAAAGAGCCTTGCCTCCCCGGTCTCCTGCAAGAGGAAAGAGAGGAGCCGAAAGGCGGCGAGGAGAGAGAAAGGGGACCGGAGGAGGAGAAGGAGGTCGGGGGTTTCAGCTGGAGCAAGGGTGAAGGAGAGGATGCCACCTCTCCAAGGTGTCAAATTCTAATCTACACTATATAAACCCTTAAGCTTGCTAACCCACTGTTACTATACCCTCTTAACCTCTAACCCTCTGGAATACTGCACCAGAGAGCCGGACCTTGGAGCTGGAGGCTAAAGGGACCCTGCAGCCCTAGAAGAGGAAGGAGGGACAGTGCGGAGGTGGTATTGCTCAGCTACAACCAGCCAAGGCAAGGTAAGGGCTACTGTAAATAAGGTTTTAAAGTAAGAAAAAAGGGTGGAAAAACCCCTCTGTGGGGTGTTCTCATAGGGGAGAAGACCTGCACAGGGGAGATGAGAGAAGGGTCACGTCCCAGACTCACAGGCCGCTGGCCGGCCTGAGAACGGCCCAGGCCCGACGTCCACTCGGACCGAGCCCAACCAGACTTGGCCTGCGGGTGACAGGGCACCGCAGCCCCGGCTGCGGCTACCCTAAGGCTCAGGGGCGGCCACGGGCCGCCGGGTCTGGCCGAGCCGGCAACAGACGCGGCCACGAGGCCGCTAGCACCAGCCGAGCCCCCACCTCTTCTCCGGCGAAGAGGTGGTGGCGTCGTTTTAGGAAAAAAAAAAGCTTACCAGACCCTTGAGGCTTCATCCTCGGACGACGGCCTTACCTCGCCGTGGTCGGAGCAGATGAGGACCTCCCGGAGGAGATCCGGCCCCGACGCCACCTCCCGGCTCTTCTCTCCTTCTTCGGCATCACTTCGGAGAAGAGGAAGGGTCGGGCTTCCGTCCGTCGCTGCCTGAGGGGAAGCTCTACCTCGGCCGGTGGATCGAAGAAGCCTTGCCTCGCTGGTCTCCTGCAAGAGGAAAGAGAGGAGCCGAAAGGCGGCGAGGAGAGAGGAGGAGGAGGAGGAGGCCGGGGGTTTCAGCCGGAGCAGCGAGGGCTTCGGTGGAGACGAAGGAGAGAACGAGAGAGAGGGAGAGATCGGAGGAGAGAAAGAGGCGCGGGAGACGAAGAGGCCGAAGCCTCTGGAAGAACCCAGAACGCCTTTAAGCGGGCTGGGCCCAAATAACTTGAAACGGCTTTGATAAACCCAATAAAATTTGGACTGAGCCCAATTGAATGAAATGGACTAAATTCAAGCCCAAATAGCATCGGGTCTGAACTTAACTGAGCCTGAACGAACCCAATTAAGCAAATTGGGTTAAATCCGAACCCAATTAAGCTCAATTGAGCTGGGTCCAAACCCTATTCATGCTATGTTAATCTCAGCAGGCCCAATTAATTTTAAATCAGGCCCCGATCAAGTCCAATTAAATTGGCAGAAGGCCAAATTGGCTAGAAAAAGCTGGACTTAATCATAAATCAGGCCCAATCCTTTTATTAAAAGCCCAATTAAACCATATGGACCCAAATTGGCTTTAATTGAACCCCCAAAGGCTTCAAATTGGGTAAATTGAATTAGGCTAAGATCCTTGGATGGGATTCAAGCAAGTCCATAATAAGATGGGCTAAAATTTATAATAAATAAATAGAGAATAACATGATTCCTATGATGTGATTTTAGGTGATTAAAGATTTGTCACCTGAACTTAAGAAATTGGATAACGAACTTCTGTAAGTAACCTGTCCTAATCCTATTATGAATCATGTCATGTTTATTAATATTTTCTAAGTATTATTCAGGTATATGCTTCATGTATGATATGTTATGAAAAGTAAGTAACTTGCCTTAATCTTTTATGGATCATGTTATGTTTATACCTTCTTACATGAATTAACAAGTATAAATTATTTATTCTCATCTTGTTGAATCATGTATGCAAGTAGCTTGTTCTTTAATCTTAATATGAATCATGCAAGCATCATGTTTATTAAGATTTTTCGAGGTATTATTCATATACATACTTCATGTATGGCATATTATGAAAAGCAAGTAAAATGCCTGATTTCATAATTTATGGTTATGCATGCATCATGTTTATACTAATTTTAAAGTAATCATGCATGCAAATTATTATAGTAAATTGCATCTTGTTATGTGTACTGCTTGCGAGAGGTACTATGGGATCTTGATGCTATGGGCTGAATGCAACTGAGCCGGCCTTGCCAGTGGCCGAGAATGACTGAGCCGGCCCCGCCAGTAGCTGATACAAAACTGAGCTGGCCCCGTCAGTGACCGTTAATGAATTCGTCCTAGCATCCAAGAGGTACTACTTGCAAGAAGTACTATTAATGAGCTCAAAGATACTACTGATTGAATGCAACTGAGCTAGCCTTACCAGTGGCCGAGAATAACTGAGCCGGCCCCGCCAGTGGCTGATAAAAAACTGAGCTGGCCCCGCCAGTGGCCGATAATGACTTCGCAGTAGCATCCGAGAGTATGGACCACGACATGTCGGGGGTACAGTTTTCACAATATATGTATATATATTTATGAAAATTTTTGTTGACATAAAACACTGATTTGTTTACTCAGTATGAATACTTTTTCATGATGAATTATTAGATAGTATACATGTCAGCTTCTCAAATCCCGTTAAAACATGTTTAGCGTTTATAGTTGATCCGACGAGATTATGCAGGATTACTTATTAAGCCGTTTAGCTCATACCTATTTATTTACAATTTTCTTTCAGATAATGTAATGTCTGGGCCCAATACAAACCGGGCCCAATGCTTTTAGGGCCCAGTTGGAGAGCATTTGGGCCAGGTGGTTAGTGGGCCATACTGGCCCATGGAGAGCAGCCCATGAAGGGCTGCCATCTCCCGCCTAAGGGCTGAAAGGACAGGACCCCAGCTGGCCATCGGAGAGAAGGCCTTAACCATGCAAAACGGGAGCCCGCCACCTCTTCACCCTCGGTTAAAGGAGAACTAAGCCGGCCTGAAGAGGGAGGGGCAGCCGGTGGCTCCTGGAGTAAGGGTGAAGGAGAAGATGCCACCTCTTCAAGGGGTCAAATCCTAATCCACACTATATAAACTTAAGCCTGCTAACCCACTGTTACTATACCCTCTTAACCTCTAACCCTCTGGAATACTGCATCAGAGAGCCGGACCTTGGAGCTGGAGGCTAAAGGGACCCTGCAGCCCTAGGAGAGGAAGGAGGGACCGTGCGGAGGTGGTACTTCTCTGCTAGAGTTCAAGAAGACAGATTCAAAGAATGCCTTTGAGAGGCAATGAATGACGATGTCTTGCGCTAGTCTGAATCCTACACAGAAGGAGAGTCCGTCTTTGAATCCTACCTTGGACTCACTACAAATCTCGAACTAGCGATTGCCTAGACTCTCGGATCTTCTGTCTCAAGTGAAAGGTCTTTCGATAGGCTTTGCTCTTAAGAGGGGAAATCGACTGAATCAATCTTCTTGATGGTGTAGCCGAAGTCTGATTGATTGACGAATGGAAGCTAACCTGTCCCTGAGGTTGAGTTCGTCAAAGCCTATTGTGAAGTTGGAGCGCACTGACCTTCAGAGCAAAAACGAGTGCATGATGGATCATTCATTCATCTTCGCTTTCTCTCCCTCCCAATAATGAACCTTTTTCTTCCCTTTCACTTTTCATCTTGAGGTGGTGACAAGTAGGAGTTAGGAATTCAACCGACTTTTGACTGCCATGAATCGCATCACTTCTCTTTGAGTGAAGTGAAGGATGAGGGCCCACCTGAATCAGAAGACCAACCAAGTCGAAGAAAGTAGGTTTGTCTCCACCGACCACAGATGAATGCCGGCTCAGGAAGGAAGAAGAAGGTGACTCTTGATGCCTTGCAGACGTATGATCCCCTAATCATGATCTGCCCTCATCCGATCTTGATAAAATCGTTCTTGGTCATCTTCCTCTTTGTTCTTGTGCATGACTTGAGACAGACTTCTTCTCGATGGCATTGGAGCGACTTGATGGTCAAATAGCAGTCTGAGCGGCCATTCTCTTTCTGGCTGTTGTGACAGGTGAA
Source organism: Phoenix dactylifera (assembly GCF_009389715.1). Classification (NCBI taxonomy): domain Eukaryota; kingdom Viridiplantae; phylum Streptophyta; class Magnoliopsida; order Arecales; family Arecaceae; genus Phoenix; species Phoenix dactylifera. The sequence continues at coordinate 11,565,635 of NC_052405.1, forward strand.
GTGGGCAGCAAGTTTTGCTTGTCTGTCAAAGCCGGGAATCACAAGGGGTAGGTAGGCAAGGAGGATAGTATACATGTCAGCTTCTCAAACCCTGTTAAAACATGTTTAGCATTTATAGTTGATCCGATGAGATTATGCAGGATTACTTATTGAGTCGTGTAGCTCATACCCGTTTATTTATATTTTTCTTTCAGATCCTCACCAGTGATCGCCATCAGATGCATTTTTCTTTTGCAACAGGGCTTCTTTATTTTTGGGTGAAACATACATACTTTTGTATACATAAACTATATAGAAGTTCTGTATTTTGTATCAACCAACAAGTTGTACTGCACTTATTTTAATATATGAAAGTTTGACTGCTTTTGGCTACCTGTTACCCTTGTATGAAGCTGCGTGCTATTGTGGGCGATAGTCGGCAATAGCACAGCCGTATCACGGATTCGGATCCGGAGCGTGACATCTTGTGGTATCAGAGCCCTAGGTAAAACAAAAAAATAACCATAAAATATCTGGGGTAATGGGTAGTTAAGAATATTATAGCTTATAGGGATTGTCGTAATATGTTAGTTTATTGTAATCTTATTTTAAAATTTTGACTGCTAGGTGACCATTAAGAAGATATGGACGACGATAGGACACCACCCTCTCTAGAGCCTAGCTATCAGTCAGTCTCCCAGGATTCTCCACGTTCTATAACAAGTCAAGCAGATCTGGTCGGGGTATACCAGTTGATGGCATAGCCGCTCCAACAACAGCAGCAGATGTAGTTGGCTGCTATACAATTGGCAGATTCCTACTATGAGAGATTTCGCAGGCTGAACCCACCAACGTTTGATGGTGGACCCGATCCCATGGCAGCAGAAGCATGGATCAAGGAAATGGAGAAAATGTTCCGAGCGCTCCATTTTCCCGATGAAGTAATGGTCAGACTGGCTATCCTAGTGCTAAAAGGGAATGCCGAATTTTGGTGGACGGCTATGGAAACGGCATATGCCGTCAATGGAATAACCTGGAGGGACTTTAAAAGGTTATTCCATACTCAGTACTTCCCGAACTCAGTCAGCCAGACGAAGCAAAACAAGTTTTTGGCGCTGACTCAGTCCGATCAGATGTCTGTTCTAGAGTATGCTAATAGATTTAATGAGCTAGGACGATTTTGTCCCCAGTTCATGGAGGATGAAAGAAGCAAAGTTAACCGTTTTGAGCAGGGATTGAGCTACGGGATTCGATCCCGGATATCCTCTCACTTGTTCACCAGTTATAGAGATGTGTTGGACCGAGCCTCGAAGATTGAGGCTGACTTAAGAAGGTCTGACAAAGAAAGGGCGGACCTGAAGAGACCCAGGCCAGCTGAAAGCCAGGGTGATAGGCCAAGAAATACTCAGGCCCAGAAGAGGCAGAATGGGCCATGTCCTAGCTGCGACAAACAACACAGTGGGCCCTGTTTGTAGAAAGTTGGGGCCTATTTTACCTGCGGGCAGACGGGACATATGGCGCGCGACTGCCCGAGCCGAAGAAAGAATGAGCCCAGACCCTCTGCATTGGAGGACCAGAGGCCGAGGAGCAACTCTCAAGTCTTCGCCCTAACTCAGGATGTCAGTGCTAACGATCGAGTGGTGACAGGTACATTACCCGTCAACTCGGTTGATGCCTCTATTCTATTTGATTCTGGTTTTGCGCATTCTTTCATGACAGCTAGTCTTTCCAGACAATTACACCATACACTTGAGAAATTAGAAGAACCATTGCATGTCGCCACACCCCTTCAGAAAACAGTAATTGTTGACACTAAATACAAGAACTGCATAATTCAATCAGGGAAAAGAGAATTAGAGACAAATTTTCTACAACTCAACATGCAAGACTTTAATATCATTTTGGGAATGGACTGGATGTCTCAGTACCACACCCATATTGACTGTTACAATAAAAAAGTGGTATTCCGGATGCCTGGAGAACAAAAGTTCTTTCTGGGCGACACACCCCTTCAAGGTATTTCAACACTGCATTTTATTTCCGCTTTGAAAGCCAAAAAGGCGCTAAGAAAGGGGTGTACGGCTTATCTGGCATGGTAACGGATACCCAAGAAGAGATCAAACTAGAAGATATTCCAGTAGTCAGGAAAATACTCGGATGTTTTTCTGATAAGTTACCGGGATTACCCCCTGACCGAGAGATTGAATTCACCATCGATCTCGTACCAAAAATGGGACCAATTTTCCAAGGCTCTTGCTGAGCTAAGGGAACTGAAATTTTTGGAAGAGAACTTTGTCTTTCTAAAAATTTCTTTTTCGAAGGGTGTTACCCGATTTGGGCGACATGGCAAATTGGGTCCTCGCTACATCGGTCCATTTGAGGTTCTTGCAAGAGTAGGCAAGGTTGCCTACAAGTTGGCCTTGCCTCCAGAGTTGTCAGGCGTACATGATGTTTTTCATGTCTCTCTACTACAGAGGTACATCCCGGATCCCAGCCATATGGTGCCATATGAACCTCTGCAAATAAATGAAGATTTGACACATGAGGAGGTTCCCCTGCGCATCGTTGATAGAAAAGAATAAATACTCCGAAGGCGCACCATTCCCTACATTAAAATCCAGTGGACCAATCACACTAAAAGAAAAGCTACCTGGGAACTAGAAGAAGAGATGCGTCAGTGTTAACCCCAGCTCTTTGAGAATTGAGGTATGTTTAATTTCGAGAACGAAATTTATTTAAGGAGGGAAGAATGCAATGTCCGGGCCCAATGCTTTTAGGGTCCAGTTGGAGAGTATATGGGCCATGTGGTTAGTGGGACATACTAGCCCATGGAGAGTAGCCCATGAAGGGCTGCCATCTTCCGCCTAAAGGCTAAAAGGACAGGACCCCAGCTGGCCATCGGAGAGAAGGCCTTAACCATGCAAAACGGGAGCCCGCCACCTCTTCACCCTCGGCTAAAGGAGAATTGAGCTGGCCTGAGGAGGGGGGGCAGATGGTGGCTCCCGGAGTAAGGGTGAAGGAGAGGATGCCACCTCTCCAAGGGGTCAAATTCTAATCTACACTATATAAACCCTTAAGCTTGCTAACCCACTGTTACTATACCCTCTTAACCTCTAACCCTCTGGAATACTGCACCAGAGAGCCGGACCTTGGAGCTGGAGGCTAAAGGGACCCTGCAGCCCTAGGAGAGGAAGGAGGGATAGTGCGGAGGTGGTATTGCTCAGCTACAACCAGCCAAGGCAAGGTAAGGGCTACTGTAAATAAGGTTTTAAAGTAAGAAAAAAGGGTGGAAAAACCCCTCTGTGGGGTGTTCTCATAGGGGAGAAGACCTGCACAGGGGAGAAGACCGGCACAGGGGAGACGAGAGAAGGGCCACGTGCCGGACTCACAGGCCGCTGGCCGGCCTGAGAACGGCCCAGGCCCGACGTCCACTCGGACCGAGCCCAACCGGATTTGGCCTGCGGGTGACAGGGCACCGCAGCCCCGGCTGCGGCTACCCTAAGGCTCAGGGGTGGCCACGGGCCGCCGGGTCTGGCCGAGCCGGCAACAGACGCGGCCCCGAGGCCGCCAGCCCCAGCTGAGCCCCCACCTCTTCTCCGGGGAAGAGGTGGTGGCTCCGTTTTAGGGGAAAAAAAAAGAAAAAGCAAAAGCTTACCGGACCCTTGAGGCTTCATCCTCGGACGGCGGCCTTACCTTGCCGTGGTCGGAGCAGATAAGGACCTCCCGGAGGAGATCCGGCCCCGACGCCACCTCCCGGCTCTTCTCCTCTTCTCCGGCATCACTTCGGAGAAGAGGAAGGGTCGGCCTTCTGTCCGCCGCTGCCCGAGGGGAAGCTGCGCCTCGGCCGGTGGATCGAGGGAGCCTTGCCTCCCCGGTCGCCTACAAGAGGAAAAAGAGGAGCCGGAAGGCGGCGAGGAAAGAGGAAGAGGACCGGAGGAGGAGGAGGAGGAGGAGGCCGGGGGTTTTGGCCAGAGCGATGAGGGCTTCGGTGGAGACAAAGGAGAGAACGAGAGCGAGGGAGAGATCGGAGGAGAGAGAGAGGCGCGGGATATGAAGAGGCCGAAGCCTCTGGAAGAACCCAGAATGCCCTTAAGCGGGCTAGCCTAACGGGTCGGATCCAGATTCCGATCTGAAACCCGTTAGGCCCAAATAATTTGAAACGGGTTTGATAAACTCAATAAAATTTGGACCGAGCCCAATTGAATGAAATGGACTAAATTCAAGCCCAAATAGCGTCGGGTCTGAACCTAACTGAGCCTGAACGAACCCAATTAAGCAAATTGGGTTAAATCCGAACCCAATTAAGCTCAATTGAGTAGGGTCCAAATCCTATTCATGCTATGTTAATCTCAGCAGGCCCAATTAATTTTAAATCAGGCTCCGATCAAGTCCAATTAAATTGGCAGAAGGCCAAATTGGCTAGAAAAGGCTGGACTTAATCATAAATCAGGCCCAACCCTTTTATTAAAAGCCCAGTTAAACCATATGGACCCAAATTGGCTTTAATTGAACCCCAAAGTCTTCAAATTGGATAAATTGAATTAGGCTAAGATCCTTGGATGGGATCCAAGCAAGTCCATAATAAGATGGGCTAAATTTTATAATAAATAAATAGAGAATAACATGATTCCTATGATGTGATTTTAGGTGATTAAAGATTTGTCACCTGGACTTAAGAAATTGGATAACGAATTTCTGTAAGTAACCTGTCCTAATCCTATTATGAATCATGTCATGTTTATTAATATTTTCTAAGTATTATTCAGGTATATGCTTCATGTATGATATGTTATGAAAAGTAAATAACTTGCCTTAATCTTTTATGGATCATGTTATGTTTATACCTTCTTACATGAATTAACAATTATAAATTATTTATCCTCATCTTGTTGAATCATGTATGCAAGTAGCTTGTTCTTTAATCTTAATATGAATCATGCAAGCATCATGTTTATTAAGATTTTTCGAGGTATTATTCATATACATACTTCATGTATGGCATATTATGAAAAGCAAGTAAAATGCCTGATTTCATAATTTATGGTTATGCATGCATCATGTTTATACTGATTTTAAAGTAATCATGCATGCAAATTATTATAGTAAATTGCATCTTGCTATGTGTACTGCTTGCGAGAGGTACTATGGGCTCTTGATGCTATGGGCTGAATGCAACTGAGCCGGCCCCGCCAGTGGCTGATACAAAACTGAGCTGGCCCCGTCAGTGACCGTTAATGAATTCGTCCTAGCATCCAAGAGGTACTACTTGCAAGAGGTACTATTAATGAGCTCAAAGATGCTACTGATCGAATGCAACTGAGCTAGCCTTGCCAGTGGCCGAGAATGACTGAGCCGACCCCGCCAGTGGCTGATAAAAAACTGAGCTGGCCCCGCCAGTGGCCAATAACGACTTCGCAGTAGCATCTGAGAGTATGGACCACGGCATGTCGGAGGTACAGTTTTCACAATATATATATATATATTTATGAAAATTATTGTTGACATAAAATACTGATTTGTTTACTCACTATGAATACTTTATCATGATGAATTATTAGATAATATCCATGTCGGCTTCTCAAACCCTGTTAAAACATGTTTAGTATTTATAGTTAATCCGATGAGATTATGCAGGATTACTTACTGAGCCATGTAGCTCATACCCGTTTATTTACATTTTTCTTTTAGATCCTCACCAGTGATCGCCATGAGACGCATTTTTCTTTTGCAACAAGGCTTCTTTATTTTTGGGTGAAACATACATACTTTTGTATACATAAACTATATAGAAGTTCTGTATTTTGTATCAACCAACAGGTTGTACTGCACTTATTTTAATATATGAAAGTTTGACTCTTTTGGCTACCTATTACCCTTGTATGAGGCTGCGTGCTATTGTGGGCGGTAGTCGGCAATAGCACGGTCATGTCACGGATCCGGATCCGGGGCGTGACACTTTAATTGGGAAACACTGTCCCCACCATTTTTCTTTAATTTTATGCTAGGATCATATGGGGTGCTAACTGGCTTGCAATTTTCGTAACCAAATTTCTTTAACACCTTTTCAACATAGTGAGATTGACTCAGAACAATCTCATTTTATGTCCTTATAATTTTGATTCCTAAGATTACTTTAGCTAACCCTAGATCTTTCATCTCAAAATTGTCACTTAAGTATTTTTTTTACTTCTAAAATTGTGACATGTTTACTACCAAAAATTAAAATATCATCTACGTATAAACATAGGATAATAATAGACCTATCAAATATTTTCCAATATATATTTATATTAGTCCCAAATTTTAAAGCCATATGATAAAGTGACTTGGTCAAACTTTTCATGCCACTGTTTAGGAGCTTGTTTTAATCAATAAAAGAATTTGACTAGCTTACACACTTTATTCTCTTGACCAGAAACTACAAAACCTTCTAGTTGTTCCACATAAATTTCTTCATCTAACTCGCCATTAGGAAAGGCGGTTTTCACATCCATTTGATGGATTTCAAGTTTATATAATGCTGCCAATGCTATAAGCACTCGAATTATGGTTATCTTAGTGACTGGAGAATAAGTGTCAAAATAATCCATTCCTTTTCTTTGACTAAAATCTTTAGCAACTAATCCAGCTTTGTATTTTTCAATAGATCCATCAAGATTTTGTTTCATTTTAAAGACCCATTTGCATCCTAGTGGTCTAGACCCCGGAGGTAAGTCGGTCAACACCCATGTACTGTGTGAAAAGATTGATTCCCATGTCACTTTTAATGGCTTCCTCCCATAGAGGTGCATCACTAAATTTCATCGCTTCAACATATGTCAAAGGTTCATCTTCAACAAGGAATGTGTAAAAGTCATCTCCTAGGTTTTTTCTCTATCCTAGGTCTCTTGCTCCGTCTAAGTTCGACTTTGGGTTCTATTTCAGTGTTATCATTTTATGATTTAGAGGATTCTCATATTTCTAACTTTCTTTTTTCTTTTATAGGAAACACATTCTCATAAAATACTACATCATCCAATTCCTTAATAATATTTGGTGTAATGTCAGGTACATCTGATCGTACTACTAAGAAACGGTATGCGCTACTATTTTCCGCGTACCTTATGAAAACTGTATCAAAAGTCTTAGGAGGCAATTTAGTCATCTTGCTAGAGTTAATTTTAACTTTTGCAAGACAACCCCAAACTTTGAAATAGTTTAGACTAGGTTTTCTACCCCACCATAACTCATATGGTGTTTTCTGGTTATCTTTAAATGGTGTACAGTTAAGTATTTTACATGCTAAAATTAGAGCTTCACCCTACAAATTGTTAGGAAGACCAGAACTGGTAAGCATTGAGTTAATCATGTCAATAAAAGTTCTATTTTTTCTTTCAGCAACTCCATTTGATTGAGGAGAATAAGGGGCAGTAGTCTCATGTATAATCCCATGTTCTTCACAAAATTTTCCAATTTCTGTTGAACTATATTCTCCTCCTCTATCTGACCTAAGTCTTTTTATTATTTTCTGGGTTTGATTTTCAACCTCTGATTTATAAATTTTAAATTTTTCTAAGGCTTCATCCTTAGTTTTTATTAAATATACATAGCAGTATTTTGACATATCATCTATAAATGTAATAAAGTATTTTTCCTACTCTCGTCAAAATACCGCTCATCTCGCAAATATCACTATGTATTAAATCAAGTAGGTTCGAACTTCTACTCATGGTTTTCTAGGTTGTTTAGCTTGAACACAAATTTCGCATTTTTGTTCTTCTCTAAATTATATTTAGGAATTAAATCTAAACTCATCATTCTTTTGAGGGTATTGTTATTTACGTGTCCAAGTCTACTATGCCATATCTCTAAAGAGTCGATATGCATAACAAGTGGAGAAAAGATATTTTTATTCATATTGTTGCATGGTGATACACTCAATTTAAATAACCCATCAGCACCATAACCCTTCCTATAAATGTCTCATCTTTGGTAATTACAACCTTGTTTGATTCAAACACTAATTTAATGCCTAACTGACTCAAAAGAAAACCACTAACAAGATTCTTGTGAACATCTAGCACATGTTTCACGTTATGGAGAGTAAGAATTTTTTCAGATGTGAACTTCAATTTTACTTCTCCTTCTCCAATCACTTGTGCAACACTAGAGTTGCCAATGGTCGCAATTCTTCCTTTAACCTCCTGTCCTCGATTCTAGTAGAGCCAGAACTGATTATCATGTTTGCCTGAGGAGTCACTTTGTCACCTTGCCCCTTGACCTTGTCCTTTCTATGTGTACATTGTTTGGCATAGTGTCCTGATTTTCCACAAACCTAATATGTTCTCTTGCTCAGTTCCTTTTGAATCTTCGATTTTGGCTTCTCAAAGTGTTTCTTGGGTTTATTCCTCGAGAAGTTAGTTTCCTTCGTTTCCACTAAGTTTGCCTTTGCACTAACTTCTGAGTTATTACCCAAGTCCTATTTATGGTTATTACTATGTTTTTCTTCTATTTGAAGAGACACTAGTACTTGATCCAAAGAGAGGGTGTATCTCTTATATTTCAAAGAGACCTTAAAATTCGTCTAGAAAGATGGGAGCTTTTCTATGAGGGCTGCCGCTTGAATTCTCTCATCAATAGGGATACCCATTGCTATAATCTTTGCCACTATATTTTGAACTTCATGTGCTTGATCAATTGTCGATTTGTGATCTACCCTTTTGTAAGAAAAATATTCTCCTATGATAAATTTTTCTTGTGATTCAGTTTCTTTACCATACTTCGACTCAAGTTCATCCCACAACATCTTAGCTGTACCTTTAGCTTTAGAGTAAATATCATATAAGTTATCATTTAGTGCATTAAGTATCAAGCTTTTACACAAACAATCATCTCTATCAACTTTGTATTTAGCAGCTAATCTGCCGGGTTCATGATCCATTGGGTCCTTAGTTGAAGAATTGTTTGAAACCACATAATATAGATCTAATGTGTCTAACCAAGACTCCATCTTTGTTTGCCATCTAACAAAATTCTTTCTATTGAATGACTCGAGTTTCAAGATATCGTTTAATGAGTTCTTAAATTTATCCATCTTTGTGTTTCGGAAACGAATATCTCTTTCAAAATTGATGTAAATATAAATCACCTCAAAAGAACTTAAATAAACCATAAGTAATTTAATTTCACTGAAACAACCAGTTTCGATGCATACCTCTTCGACGTCGTTTTCTTTCGATCCACAATAAAATAAATAGTACCTGTAATTGGTCCGAGGCGTGTAGTCACTGTCTTTGAAAGAGATTTACCTCTTTACGTGCACTGGATTCTAGTGATCCCTCCTCCAGATACAACGGACCGTTGAATTTGTAGATGTGCATGGTACTACAAATTTTCTTAAACTCGGTAGGATATTTTCTGTATGCTCGTACACAATAATTTGGTGAGAGATAACAAAAGGATAGAGAAAAGAAAGAAAATAGAGCTCGAAAGGCCTTTCTTTTATTTTTTTTCTGCTTGAAACCGTAAAGAAAAATCAAAAAAATATCTAGGAAGATAAGCATCGGAGCACCTGTCTCTCTCCCTCTCCGTTACTTTTTGGGCTTCACCTAAAGAGACGTTGGAGCCCAACATCTCTCCATTCAAGATGGTTTTGAAACCAACGTCCGTTGATTTCTTCAACGGGCAGAGCACTCAAGTTGATAGCCGCTGAGTTCTTCAGCGGGAAAGGCTTTAAGGACCAGGCAATAAAGATTTGTAATGGTTGTTCTCAAATTTCAAAAACACTTCTTACAATGAGAGCGTCATGGATGATGTCTTTGAGATTGACATCTCTTTCCATCCACTGCCTCACTTTGGCCGCCCTCCTAGATGAAGGGCTTCGATTCTGTTATTATCCAAAACACAGTAAAAAGATCTAAAATGCAACACGGATGAGAAGATACTATTGTTGAATCTAATAAAGGACAGAGAGCTCTCGGCCACCAGTTCCCCAGAGCAACTAAAGCCTCTACCAGCTCCATCAGCATCCAAAATCTAGCACCATCAAAAGCAACCACTTAGAAGCAGAGAACCACAATTATAAGCGACTTTTATCCGGTCCATTGAACCAGTTACTTCCTAGACTTCCCTTCTCTCCTCCCATCCTCTTCTCTCCTTTCCTCCTCTCCAAGCACCAACCACCTTCTTTTGTGTTTCTTTTGGATACCCATACAGCCTTCTTGTTACTCTCGAGCTACCGTATTGGTTGGTACCTCTAAAGATCAGTAGAAAGCTGAGCACAAAGAAGAAGAAGAAGAGAGAAAGGAGGGAACTTAATCTCAGAGGAAATAAGTGTTGAAGGAGGAGATATGAAGATCCAATGTGATGCCTGTGAGAAGGCGCCGGCGACCGTAATATGCTGCGCCGACGAGGCAGCACTCTGTGCAAGCTGCGACATAGAGATCCATGCGGCGAACAAGCTTGCGAGCAAGCACCAGAGGCTCCTCCTCCAGTGCCTCTCCAACAAGCTCCCTCGCTGCGACATCTGCCAAGTAATTTAATTAACTACTGAATCCTCACTTCCATTTCTCGTTGGCTATCCATCTTTACCCTGTGATGTTTTAGTTTTCGTGTTTCTTTCAGTGCTGGTGCTTTCTTTTGTTTCCTGAATAACAATATTTGAATAGCTAAGGTTGTCACTGTGACTTAATCTTCCTGCTGTATCTTCTGCATCAACCTGTTTTGATGTCTTTTCTATGGAAACTAGCATCTATGTTGCTTTTAAGTATGTGTAAATATTTTTCAAATTTATAAAGCAAAACCATCATGAAGGATCATCATTAGTTATTGTATAGACATCTGTTGAGCTGATTTTTATGATTGGGTGCTGATCAATTGCAGTTGATGCATCCCTTACGCTAAAAATTTACATAAACAGATTTTTTTACAGTCGATACCCGTGCCTTCTTTTTTCTAGATTCTGTTTCTTTGTTAGAGAATTAAGATGGATGGAAGTGTGGAACAAAATCAGGGTGAGGGTAGGATCAAACCTAAGTCTCTTGTATGAGTTGAATCTACACTGAGACTTTACCACCTCAACATCTATGTAGTATAGGGTGTCACAGAGTGATGAGCCTTTCTACGCTCGGGACTAAAATGTTGTTTAGGCCCAGAAAGTTTGCTCTGAAGATACTGAGTGGTTCAAAAATCCATGTTATGTAGATGTAATCAATAAATCAATCTTGACCTCTAAGAGAACAAAGGAACAAATCAACCATCATTTCTTTAAGATTGGGTTGGTCATATGGGCTTTCATGAAAAAGAAAAGAAAGGAACAGAAAAGTATTACCATATGGGCTTTCATTGGGACTGCACCTGCACCTCATCTTCATTAAAGCAGCTTGTTCTTGAGCTCAAACTAGACTCCAGTCACTTATACATAGACTACATTCACATAATATCCCAAATAATTAGTTAAAGATAAATTTCCTCTTTTGAGATTAAGCTACAGTATATACCCTATGTCTTTCGTCTGCATCATGCAGCTGGTAATTATCAAACTTTGTCCCACTAAAAATAGGTCCAGCAGCAACTATTGTTCAGAATTATTTGTTACATCACTACAGTGAATGAATCATGAAGATTGGGAGGAACTACCATCAAGCACAAAATAAACCATATAATTTCTCTATATGAAAAGAATCTCTGTTGCTTGTTTCTTCATGAAAATAACTGCAATATGGGTGAATAAAGAAATTATGGAATGTTGAAGAGACCTGCATCTTTCATTAGGTTGAAAATCATTTGTTCAGCACCGAATACAATCTGGAGACTTTCTTGGCGGATTGATCTTCTTCATGAAGTTTTAAGGAAGACTACTGAAATTGAGAATATTACCCTTCCACATTAGTCTCTTTTGGGATCTCAAAGAAAGGAGGTAGTTGAGAAAGAAATGGCTTGATAATGGATGAGTATCTAATGAAAAAATAGTTTAATTTACTTGTTAATTTTCTTTTCAACTTCCCGATTCTTTTTTGCGATTGTTACAGATCTAGGTTAGTTTATATGAACATTAGGAACTCCTGTATGCCAAACTAACATAGTCCATGGTGCAAATGGTTGGGTTTAAAGCATAAAATTTTGTGCTGGGATGGGAAGGTAGGGAATTCTGGATTCATGGCCTAAAACAAAGTATAAATTTATAAATTTATAACCAGTCATATAAATAATACTAACTACCAAAAAGAAAGAAAGGAACACAGGTACCTTATGGCAGTTCTGAAGGTTAAAGCAACCAGAAAATCGTAAAATAGATGATGATTGGAGCAGAGAGGTTCTTAGATGATTATTGATAATTGGATATTTATAGAATAGATGATGAGGCAGCTATAATAATCAATCAAGTTCGAGTTATCAAGTTGGGAGCAGAAATTATACATAATGTAATTTATTAGATTCATAGCAGTTGTTTTGACCTCCATTGATCAAAGCAGCTCTTGGAGTATACTATTTTATGCCTAAATTTTTAGAATTGTCCTTTCCTTTATAGTGATCTTAGGTAGTGCTTTGGATACGATGGCTGCATTGCTGGCTATATGAACTCATTTGTCCCAATACCATGTTAAAGACCTTTTTCTGTTCAAAGGTAATGAAGACATGACACATCTTAACCAAAGCATATTGCAAGAAATGTGAACAATACATTAGCCAAAGTATTGTGCAAGAAATGTCAACAGCACCTAACTGATGTCAGATGTATTTAGATCTGAGATAAATAGATTTAGATACAAAAGATGACAAATACCCTAACTGATGTCATGCATGCACTTCTATTAACTCTCTCTTTCTAAAATTGCCTTATAAAAGAATGCTCAAATAACAATTTCTGAAAATACCCTCTCCTTGCACTAAAGCATTTAATCTCTTTTAGCTGGAGTATTTCTAGATAGTCATAACTCACTACTCAACAATATGCTATGTCTTGTACTAGTAACTACTTGTCCAAGGCCATGGCAAATGAAGAAATGGTAATGTAATGTACTATTCCCTTCTTTTTTTGGTTTTGATGTTTTTGGTAGGAGAAGGCAGCTTTTATTTTCTGCGTAGAGGATAGAGCCCTATTCTGCCGGGAGTGCGATGAGCCTATCCATGTTGCTGGTACCCTCTCCGGCGATCATCAGCGCTATCTAGCTACCGGCATCCGTGTTGCCCCGAGTTCAGTGTGCAAGAAGGACACCAAGAAGGGTCAGTCTGAGGCATCAAACAACAGCCCAATACACCTTGCTCCAAAGGTTCCAGCAACACAAGCTGCCTCATCAGCATTCGCACCCTCAGCAGCATGGGCTGTCGATGAGTTCCTCCAGCTGTCGGACTATGAATCCGGTGACAAGGTGAGAGTGTTGAAGTTCTCCATTTGTTTCTGCAGACATGAGGTTTTGAAGCTGTCAATTCATTCAATTGCAGGGCGTGCCTCCTATCGGGTTCGGAGAGTTGGAATGGTTTGCCGACATCGGTGTTTTCAATGACCAGATGCCCAAGGGAACCTTGACAGCAGCCGAAGTCCCTGAGCTTCCAACCTCGCAGGCAAGCAATGCAGCGTTCTACAGATCGAACAAAGATAGTAACATTTCCCACAAGAAGCCAAGAATTGAACTCTCTGATGATGAGGAGTATTTCACTGTCCCTGATCTTGGATAAACTGAAGCCTGCCAATCTCTGTATTGGTACATTTGTGATCTCCAGAGAGAGATGCACATCTGTGCGCCTATCTACATTTCTACAGAAATGCAGATAGATATATTGACAGATTAATCTTGGCAGACAGTATTACCTTTGATGTTAGATGTTTGGGTAGAAAAAAGTTTTTTGAGTGCGGCGATATTACTGATATCTTCAGTGCCGTTATGGTTAAGATTGGCTTGTATTAATACTGAATTTGCTTTCCTAATGTGTTTACTGTAACTTCACACGTCATTGTTTAAAGAATGGCATTGGGTTTGTGAGATTTTGGGATATATATCTCGAAGACTGCTCAACTGGGGACAGGTAAAGAAGCCAGCTTGTACTACATAAGCTGAGAAAGCAACTGAAAGAATATAGAAGCCCTAGTTTTAGATGTGTACTGTTCCTCTTTATAAGCATTCATCAAACCCTGCAGCAAGTTTGATCATTTTCTCCTCCATCTAAGTTCGCTGTCTAAGCTCGCACGATGATGCTTTGTTTCTTGCACCACTTCAGACGCCTGTTGCTTTCTGAGTGCCTTCAGGACAAAAACTTACGCTTACAGCTTACCATTCCCAAAGATTGTAAGAAAACAGCAGTTGTGCTGGTGATATTTTTTATTCCCCCCAACATCAACGTTTCCTTGAGGGGTTCTCTAACATTTCAAATCTTACTAGGCTCTCTCTCAACATGTAAAAATAAAAAACTGAAGTTCAGAGGCATCCCCGTGGATGCAAAATACGAAATCATGGAGCTCCTGCTCCAATCTCTGATGCAAACCAGGACACCAAAATGCTGATGGTCCCACATCCATCTCATTACAGAAATACCTTCAGGATCATAATGGCATTTATAAAAATATATCATGAAATCAGAATCAGTGTGTTAGCATTCAGTGTATTCATTACAAAAAGAATCTATGATAAATCAATCTAGCAAAATTTTAGTATAGACTGTTGATGTATGTATGTTACAGAAGCATGAAATTTTTATGTCGTACAATGCAAATTCATATATGGAAGGGCCACCCTGTACCTGCATTTGGAATAGCAGTACTCCAGGTCATGTTAAAATGAAGGTCTTTCTATAGCATTAGTTAGGATGGCGAGGAAAACATATTTAGCAGAGAATGGTTTTCCTTCATGCTAGGCTATGATCCACAGTCCTCACAGGTTTGGCAGCATCTTCAACATCTTGAAAACATGATTCTGCAGGCAGCCTGAAGCTTAAACAATACATTGCCTGTAAAAAGAGGGGGAAAATACATAAGTCGTACAAAGAATATATAAGTTCGCAAGTTGTGAAACTGTAAAATTATCTAAAGTTCTCTTAGACCTTAGAACTTCTAAACCTATAGA
The DNA here is from genome assembly GCF_009389715.1 of Phoenix dactylifera. NCBI lineage: Eukaryota > Viridiplantae > Streptophyta > Magnoliopsida > Arecales > Arecaceae > Phoenix > Phoenix dactylifera. The sequence goes on from NC_052405.1 coordinate 11,580,652, forward strand.
AAATAACAAACAAATTATGGTGATAAAGAAAAAATGCATGGCAGAAATCATAAGTTATGCTACCAAACTTGATTCCATCTGTCGGATGGAACCACAAAATGTAGGTCCTCCACAAAGAGCTTGCTGGAAGCACAAACCATGCCATGCCACCTAAAAGAGTAATGCTACAGACCCAACCATATCACCAAGTATTTTCTGTGGATAGATGGCATGCGCCGTGGCAAAAGGGATTTGGTGTGATTCACAAGGATTGTAGTGAATCACTATGCACATGCCCAATGGCAAGCGAGCTGTGAACGGAAAATATTTGGTAATGGGTTCAGACTCCTTGGCATTTTTCAATTTCAAAAAAGACTTCAAGCAATTTTATACCTTGTTAGGAGCAACATCACGAACCCTGTGAAAAAGTGGTTCTGCTATCCTAGCATTCAAAGCTTTCTCTGCCTCCTGGAGGGAACAAGAAAGGGGATAATCTTTCAGATAGTGATTGTACATATACAATAACATGGAAGCTAAATTATGCAGATACATATGAAAAGGACAGATACAATAAGTATGCTTTAGTTGGTTTTATGACATCGAAATATTTTTACCTTAAAAAAAATGAGGATGGAATGTATGCTAAAATAAACTCCATAAGAGTCTCCAGCTAATCATGCAGTGCAGCGATAATTAGCATATATTATACTAAATCTATATAAATGTTTATAATTCTAAGAGGAATTAAATTATTAATGGTTTCCTGGGCAGTAAAGAACATATTCTTGAGGTGAATTCCCATGGTAACACTTAAGTCAGCACCAAATGAGGCAGCAGCTATAAGTTCTGTCTGAAGGCTATAGTTCATCCACCTTCCTGGATCATAACTGAAGTATGGATTTCAATACTTTAAAATAGTATTATACATATATACATAGATATCCATATGTCAATACACATAAATACATAGAAAGGCACAAGCACATGCGCAAGTGCAAATGACACACACACACACACACCATATACGTATTGAATTTCTATAAATTAGATTTTCTTTGGATCACTAAGTACCAAGGTTCACAAACTCGGTACTAGATCCCATATACACCTACTACTGGGGTTAGTTCAGCTTTTGGCACTTAGTATGCTCCCTGTACTAAGTATCAGTTCAGCATCAGTATGTACGCCCAGTATGGAATGGTACACAATGGTATTATGAACATTGCTAAGTACCCTCATTCCAACCTAAACAAATCTGCAACTAATACACAGTATTCTTCATAATGCTTCTTCAATTTAATAAATTAATTTGCTTTCATTAATGACTTTTGTGCGATTGATCATCAATTTATGTTGTTGATTAAATTTTATACACAGCTTTTACAAAAATATTATATGCAATAGGTTGTCAAAACTATCACTATTCTTTTTAATTTTTCTTTCTTGCATATCATGTTTATAATATATATATAGCTAGACCTGGCTAGACTTGAGTAGATCTTCACTCAAATCTGATCAAGTCTACATGAAATTAAATTATATATATATTTCTGATCACTTGATGCATAGGCCAAGGTCCTCCAAATCACATCAATTTTTGTAAGTAGTTTAGAGGTATTAAATCACATCCAACAGCTCATATCATCGATATGGGAACCCCATTGTCCAATGTAGACCTAACCGGATTTGAGTGGAGATCTACTCGAGTATAGCTAAGTCCAGCTCTCTCTCTCTCTCTCTCTCTACCCATACACATACACAGACATATATACATACATACATACTCAAATATATATATATATATATATATATATATATATATATATATCTTCAACCTGATCTGAATGGAGAAAAATTCAGCTTGGCTTCCATTTGCTGACCTACTCAAAAAATGGATGGGAATTAGGGTGCGCCGATCCATGATCCAATTAAACATGCTTGCAAAGTATGCTATCATTTCTAACACAAGAGGAATTCAGGCTAAAGCCTTTGTGATTTTTCGCAAATCGAATCCCGTTATACTAAGGCTAATTGAGAAAGTGAGGTCGGAGGACTGCATACAAACACATAGGAACCCAAGGCAAATACTCTCAATCAGATTTTTCACAGCTCTTCCAAAGTGAGAAACAGAATCAGCAAACCATTGGAATTAATAAAAGCAGGAATGGCTGCAAATTTGGGAACTAAAATATTGATATAATCTTGGGCTGTGAGCAGTGTATCAAGCTACTGAGAAAAATGCCGTTCAAACAAATTGCAACCTACCTTTTGCTTGCTCAATGGAAACTCTGCCTTCCAATGATAAGATAGCCACTTCAAAATACTTCTAGATGGCTTATACATATTTGTAAGTTAAAAGAAAAAATATGAATTTAACAATTTATGATCAGCTTCCTTTAGTCGACAAATCAACACAAATGATGTTGCACAGCTACTGTATATTGTTAAATGATGGTAAGTCTATACAATCTTATGGCATAAAAGCCAGACACTCTAATAAGTTGAATGCCTTATTTGGTTGTTACTTCCTACTGAATGCCGTTCTCTCTCCTGCCTGCTAAATGTTTGTTTTTTAATCAAAAACGAATGGCATACCAAACTTCCATTCTAATAATAAAACATACTTTATGGATCCATTAAATCTGAAGAATAAACTTCTTAAATCTTGTTCAGTTTGTCAAATAGAAACTGCATTGTACCATCTAAAATCCATATCATATCAGGGTCTTGGATTCATATCATTGACAAAAATGGGAAAGCATCCCAGCAACTATTCTATTTTTACCATAAAAAGAAAGAAGATGATCAATTTGATGTTCAACAAAATAATTTTTCATGCAATCTAGCGGAAGCAGTAAAAAAAATATCAGGTAATATACAGCAATGAAGTTTCTGCAGGAACTCACAGCTAATATTGATTCTGTGGTTTCATTTGATCGTATGAAGCAGTAGCAGTGTATCCAGGGCAAAGGTCCTTTCCAGTATTTTCTTGGGAGAAGGCCCTTGAAAACATCTGTATGTCATTTACCAACAATCATGAAAATAAGACAAAAATTAATCATATATTATGGACTTAACATGTAATTCAGTAAGAATAAAACTTGAACAAGAAATATAGCAAAAAGCAAGTTTATAAAGAGTAAAATAACCTAATTACATACAAATATACATATAAAAAAAGATCCCAGTAGAGATTAGATACATAATGTGACTGACTATTAGATCAGGAGAAGATTTGGGAGTAATTAACTCTTTGAAGGCACCAAATGCTGCAACCATCATTTGCATATGTAGGATGAGATATTAGAAGATACTTTCACTTTGGCAGTTTGGTGTGTTTTTGATTCATTGGTATAAACTGTCAAAATAGTTATCCACCAATTTAAAATAATGCAGCAAGTGACAACGGGACCACGTAGATCAAGGTGAGCCTAACCGGTACCGGCACACATACCAATCGGCTATCAGTTCGAAATGGTACCGGTTTGGTACAGGGTGAACCGGACGGTCCACTCTAGTTCGGCATACTGTAAATTCAAGCTTTTTGAAAAGAGGGGGACGAACCGGTTCAAACCGGTGCGAACCGAGTGGTTTGCCCCGATTCTGCTACAAACCGTCCAATTCGGAGCAATTCACGGCATTTCAGGAAATATTCGCACCATCATGCCACAAACATCACTGAACTACTGTCGTTATGATGGTATGTGGAAGGTGCAATAAGACATGGTTGATCAGTTGATGTTGATGATGGCTATAAGCAATGGCAAGGGATTCCATGCATTCCTTTTTGTTTCTTTTCAAGGTCTTTGGGTGTCTGGTATGGAGCTTAAAGAAATTCAAAAAAGGAATTCTGAAATATGTCCATGTGTTTCTCATAATAGTGTGCACATTTTACTGAAAATAACCTCTTTGGTAATTCAATTTTTTCTCATATCTTGGTAACCTCTTTGGAATTCTATAATTCTTCCTGAAAGTAACAAAAAATAGCATACATGCAAAAGAATGATGTCTCATAACATGGCAGCCGGGCAAAACTTTCCATGTCACTGCCTAGCACATTTTGGAACCAGCAGACATGGCCACAGAACACAACTTCACGTATCCTCAGCCAAAACAGAGCAACAGCTCTCTTGAGAGAAGTACATAATCCAAAAGGTGACCAAGAATGTGGCTACTAAATGCCAACAAAATATATTTCATTTCTCTTTTATAAAATGGAAAAAATTTCAACCTAATGTTATCCTTGTTTAAGTATGGTGCAAAGATGCATCTACAAGATTTATGAGCAAGATGGCCATAACTGATATATGCATCATCTTCAAGGAAGATGCCCGTGTGATTGGTCTATGCATTCACTTAATGGGTGACTAAGGGTTCATTTAGTTATTAGGTTGTTTGAGTTGTAATTTGATTACAATAAAGCTCAGTACAGAATGTCATATATATCCCAACCATTTTACGGCAGAGTACTTGTATCCTGGCCCTCAGCATGGAATTGTACTAGATTAAGAGAATTGTCATGGTCACAGATCACTCCATTGGGCCCTCCCTTTCCCATCTTTCACTCTCCACTTTTTTCTTCATTTATCTTTCAATCTCTTTACCTTCCTTTCATTTTTGTCCATCAATTCTTCGCAAAGCATAGCTTACACAACAGTCCAAAAACTAATCTTTCCTTCATGCGCTTATACTAGATCTGTTCAAAATTAGTTTCTTATTCTGCTTAGTGCAGAACAAAGATAGAGAATGGTTGATAGTGGGTGCGGGTGGACTTAGCCATAAAATTTGAAACTAAGACTTCATCTATCTTCCTCTGAAATCATGTTCAATATGTGCAACTCTAGGAATGATACATGTGCAGGTGCAAATGTTTACCTACAGAAGAATTAGCAAATACATAGTAGGAATTCCATGCATTTCTGGATGTTTTCAAGAGAACATTAGGACAAAAGAAAAAGAATTCTCTGCATATCCAGAATAATATTGCATTGCACAACACTTCCTTTCTATGCAAGTCAATAGGCAAAAATGCATACAATATAAAATTATAATTATAAATTACAATATATCAGTAAAAACAAAACTCACCAAGAAACTGCAGAGCAGAAGCAGGAAGATTCATTATAATATGATCAACATGCTCATATGTCTTGGGAATGGACAATTTGAAGCTTCTGATTCTCTTGCTAGCGTTTCCTTTTATCACACTCGCTGCAATTATACAACCATTTTCAGTGTTTCTATCACAGAAGCCGCTACTATATTTTTAAAAAAAAAAACTCTTAAAAGTCGAGGGCAGGCCTTGGTGCAATGGTGAGGTTACTCCATAATAGTTTGGATGTCATGGATTCGAAACAAAAAGCCAAGTCAAGAAGGTCTATGTACATCTAACCCTCTCCAGACTCTGCAAATGTGGAAGCCTCATGCACTAGGACGCTCTTTTTTAAAAGTCAAGAAGGTCTGTAGTAGAAATTAATCATAAAGGTTGTTTTTCATAATCCATAAAAGTAAGGACAGTAAAGCTACATGAATGGACATAGTTCAGCCCCTATTGACTTAACACTCAGAGCTGTCCTAAAGGTCCGTAAGTATTTCTGATGCAAAACAGACCGGAACAACAATCATGTCTAATTTTCGTATACCTGAGTTCTTTCAAGACCACCCTAATAGATAATTAGGTCCGCTAACCACCTTAAGCTTTCCTTTATCCTTGCTTTCAACTCCCGCCTATGAGGGCATCCTTTACCCATTTTTTTTGTAATAGTGCATCTTTTACTTAACTCTGTAATGGATGCTATCTCCAGACTGTCAATATTGTAATTGCTAACCTTCCACTGCAGCTTACACTTAACTAGGAAAGAACTGAGCTTCATTAATATCATCATAATTATTATACATCAAACAAAGCTTTCAGTACCATTGTTTGAAGGATCCACCAACTTACCATCATCAGAAATCTCAGACCGCCTTTTAGCAGCAGCATTTGCTATTGTTGAAGAATCATCCAGACGATCTTGAACATTTCTTCCAGTATCGAGCATTTCCTTATTATCAACTGCAATATATATATATATATAAACTTAATGCGAGAATATAACTTATAAGATAATAGATAAGCCTTCTGCAAATTAGGCAACATGATACCAGTCTGTTTTCCATGTTCAGAACTTCCTTCTCTATTAGCTATCAAATTGTTTGTTTGACAATCTATGAGTACAGTGTCCTGAGATTCGGGTTTAATCTCTGAATCAGGCACAGATATCATCTGGTGCATGAATGCTCTAGCATCCAGGTTATATGCATAAACACGATCCTCCACCTTGTTGATCTTTGCATTAATCTTTAAATAATGAACACTATCTGGATTTAAATCATTTGCATATACAACACATCCTTTCTGTGCTGCTGGAATTGAAAATGGACCAACACCAGCAAACATATCGCAAATGGTCTCTCCTGTCTGGAACTGTGAAACCAATCGAATGTGTTCATGCTCAAGCCTTGAGTTCCAGTATACCAAGCTGTAATCGAGTCTAAATGTGGCACCATACTGTTTCACATCAGTGACCATATCATCATTTCCTGCTAGAACTTCAAAATTTGGCACTCGGAACTCATTTGTTATGGTTCCAACTTTATTCACCACGGTTTTGATTCTTGGTTGATTTTTCTGCATAAAAAGCCAAGAAAAGGTACTAAATAATTTTTCTAGTAATTCACAAACTAGAAAGAGAGCACAAAATGCAGAACATACTTTAAGCAAGAAGAGCAAAATGTCCTGTATGTAAGCAACTTTTATCTTGAACCATGATGGACAAACATGGGAAAAGAAGATATTATCCTGAAAACAAATAAAATGTACATGCAACATATGCTTTCTGAAAACAACTTAGTTTAGGGGAGGAACCCCATGAAAAAAGAAAAGAAGAGAAAAAAAATAAAAAGATCTGGAATGCACATGTGAATGTTAAGACCGGGATAAGTCATTCTTTATTATGTCTTATGAGAGTCATTCTTTATTATGCCTTATCAGCATCTTTTTGATGCAAAATCACCAATACTTATTTGGTCTTACAGCGGATCCTTCCGCTGGATATCAGAGGTCTCACCTATAAATGATGTTTAAGCAAGCTAAGAAGATCGTTACTATATTATTAATCTTATCTTAGCCACCTATTTGGACGTCAATTAGTTGTAAGCAACACCAGCGAAGATCACTCTTCTTCACCTCGATCTTCCCTACTACTTTTTTTTTTCATTGATTGGCAGCCTTGTAGGCATATCTCTGCACATGCTTGCATCTCTTTGTGATGTATAATATATGTACTTGGGCATATGTGATGCAAAAAGTCCTACTTCATTCTAAAATTCATGCTGGAGCCACATAATTCAGGTAAATATTAAGAATGAAGCAGAAGCAGACATACATCAAAGATAACCTTCGCTATAACGTCTTTGTAGGGAAGCAGGTCACCAGTAATATTCAAATGAGCAATATGACCTGGAGATAGGAGGGTAATGTTAATTCAACAAGGCATATAATTTTAGGCATCATAAATTAATTATTATTTACAATGTGAACTGCCAATTTCAATCATTAACAACATAATACATAAAAGGAACAAATAACAGAGCAGTTTAGCATACGAAAAATTAAAGAATACTTAACTATTGTTTCAAAAGAAGAAGGCACCTCCACTCCATGGGGCAATATTTGCTTCAGAATATGGTCTATAAACAAAGAAAAGAATTAGAAAAAAAGACAGTTGTTGGATATATGATTATTAGATAACTGAAGTGGTTGAGCAAGAGGAGTGTCTGGTTTACAGCTGACCTGCACCCCAATAGGAATATCCAAGTGTCAGTGAATAGGGCACTACTTCAATGTTGCATAATTCCTTCAGTGCATCTAGTACTCGATCTTGTATCTCAGATAAATCTGTTCCATTTTAAATATTCTTCACCAGTAAATACTAGAAACAAGAGAAGAATGCGAACTGTATATTATGAGAAAACCCAATTGAATTGTAATGTTTAGCAGTATAAGATACACAAATGACAGATACAACACATTGATAAAATATCAAGTCTCTTATTTCCTTGTTTTTATTCTTTGATTGATATCTATCCTTTCTTAATGTCAAGGGTACCCAACAACCAAGATTCACCATACTAGTGTGTACCATCCTATACCGGATGTACCGTACTGTACCGATACTGAACTGAGACTCGATATGGGGTCGTACTGACTCCCATATAGCAGGTACCGATATTGTACTAGCATGGTACCTGTACGGGTCCGCTACTAAAATGGCAAATTTTGCAACAAACAGATACAAATAACAAAACTGATAATATAAATAAATGAAGACCAAAAGAGAAACTTCAGGAGCATATCAAGCATGATGCTTTTGAAAGTGCCTTTCTTTGTGGCAATCAATTGGTATCATTCAATGGAAAGTAAGTGACAATTTGATTTACCATAACAAGATATTAGTTGCTGAATTACAAAGTAATAAAATTATTATTCTCACACCAAAAACAGAAAAATCATAAATCCAGCATTTCAAATTCTTACTTGGCTTTTAATTGTCAAGATTGTAGGACAATTAGTATTAGGCATCCGATGCATTCAGAAACCCTTGTCTAGAAAGTTAATTAAGATTTACAGTGGACAATAGTGATTTAAATGATATTGCATATGACACAGCTAAGACAACTAAGCAACTTAGTCACATGAAACTCTTACTAACAGTGATTTTCTAAAATCAAAAACACATATTTCTACTCCTTATGTCATCCGATAGAAATCAAATGCTCAATTGCCTTCCCAATGATCTATCAAAATTAATAATATGCGTCTTATATATTCAGAATTTCCCTGAAAAATTAAAATTTACAGCAATAAGTGGTTAAAACAGATACTGCAAGAAAGCAACCACAAAATTTGCAGCTTAACCTTGTGTAAACCTCATAATAATCCTCTTCTCAAATTTCATAAATGTTGTTCCTTATCTCATCCACGACATGGGCAAAAGCTAAAAAGTCAAAATTTACAGAACAATAAGTGACTAAAACAGATAATGCAAGAAGGCAACCACAAAAACTTTGCAGCTTAACCTTGTGTGAACCTTGTTACTTATTATCCACAACATAGACAAAAACTATCTAGAGCTAGATAGGACAGTGATAAGGCAAAACAATAGGGGCTCGCTGAAGTAGATGGGTAAATCAACCTTGTGGTTTTGTGCATAAATAATATGCTTACCAGGGTTTTGAATCCTTTCTGATAAAATAACAAAGCGATTTTTCTCAGAAGTTGGATCTTCAGTAATGGGCTTGACACGAGCTTTGTCTAACAGATATCTGCCAAGGACGATAAGTATTTAGAATGTCTGTAAACTGAAAAAGTCATACATGAAAGCTGATGAAACAAGTTAGCATAAGATTTCTGGAAGATACATTTTTCAGGAGGCATGTACACCATAATCGAATCACAACACACGAAAGTGTGTTTTTGGTTCATTTTAATCAGCAAAAAGGAACAAAGTAACAAAAACAAAACCAATCAAAACCCCCAGATACAAATTTATAGTTCAGATTTCATCCCTCAAGTGTGTCCTTGCCATGAATTTGTGCAACCTTCATGTTCCGTCCCTCTAGCAGAGGAAAAAATACATATAAATTATACCACTGATTGGGCTAATTATATATGTATGAACAGCATTACTTCAGTAATGTCCTTCAACAATTTTTGGCTACTATTTATTATTTTATGAATTAAGAATATAGTAATGCAACATGCTTGATTGTTTTCTTATGCTTTTGATTTTCTAAGGATTTCATATCCTATATCTATAAGTCGATTGATTTCTTCTCCTAATACGCTCACATTGTCATGATTCAATTGTAGGTATTTATCAAAATGAGTATTGTTCTACACCACATTGTCAATTCCTGTGGTTTATTGGTCAAGATGTGATGTTGTTCGTTGGCCATTGGTCAACTAGCTTCGGACTTTTAAAACTATTTAGTGATCTCTAGGTCATGTATCTTGTTTAACATTATGACACCTCATCTCGTTCCTTGATTGTTGTTTTATCTCATTCTCTCTAGTTTTACATTGTCTAGCTAAACAAACTATGAGTGGCGAAGCACTTCCTTTTGCCCCAATAAAGCATTGGAAAGTCTTTGGCTTTTGCATGTAAACCTGAAGATAATGTACTATACTATATTACTAATCAGGTAATATGATAGCTCATCTCATTTCACGGTTTTGCTTTATGTCATTCTCTCTTCTACATTGTCAAAGTAAACAAATTATGATTGGCCAAGCCCTTCCCTTTCCCCACAAATAAAACCTCTAAGGTCCTTTTTCTTTTCTTGAGGGTTATAAAACCTTGTGAAGTCTTCAGCTTCTGCAAGTAACCCTGAAGATGAGGTAGCATTCAATATTACTAATCAGGCATTTCCATAAGGAAACAAATTCAAAAGAAATTATAAATCATCAATACCAGAATCACAAGTCAAGTTTTCTGCTCGACTCTACTTTTTAGAGGTAACATTTTCATATCACATTATACATGAAGAACTAATAAATTATTAAAAAGGAGAATTTTTCCCTAGTTTCATGGAGAACTAACCAACAAATAAGATCGCAGTATTTTGCTCATTGTCCTTTTTCATCTCTTCGTACAAGAAACCAATTCATAAAGTGCAAAGCATGGAATTAGCATTAGATGGGCATAATCGCTGCTATTTAGCACTAAAAATCACTGAAAGAGAGAGGGAAAAGATAGAACGATAGAACTACCCGCGAAGAACGTGGCTGACGGACTTGCAGAGCTCTCGGGGAATCCGAAGAGCCCAGAGCTGAAGCGTAGACTCGAACTTGCTCTCGTCCAGCAGCACGGCGTCCGCCATCCTTTTCCGCTAACATCTAAGCACGTAATTCCGTTGATTTGGGGAAGAAGAAGCTCCAATCAGCCCGCCCTTCTTCGATTCGAAACGGAAGAGGGCTAGGGTTTTCGAGAGCATAAGGGTTTTTTTTTTTTTTGAGGGTAATGGAGTTTAGAGGCTCACCGGACCGGACGGTTGGACCGGGCGATGGCTGTTAGGGGCTGGGCCCGACCCAGGGTTCAGGGGTTCAAATATAATTCACAAAACGTTTACTCTTGTGAAGTTCTTGTGACATGATGTATTCTTGTGTGAAAAAATAGCCATGTGATTGCTTCTCTAATCCTAGTTGCTCATGGGTAAATGGCTTGTGAAATCCATCCATACAAACTTTGATATACGTTGCCGCTGCAATTTAGTTCGACCGAGGTGTTGAGTAGGAAAGACTGCTGGAGAGCTTGGCAGTAAGATGCTTAGGCCGTGCAGAATAGCAATATGCCTGAAACCGCATTAGGAGGTAGAGATTGTGTTTGAGGTTCCGACCCGTCGCCAAGCTCAACCTAGAATAACAAAGACGAAGAAGTCCTCTCAGAAGCGGCTCAATGCATTTGGGGGCCTAAAGTGAACTCACTAAGAGGGGTCTTTTTTTCTTTCCGTTTTATCTTTGAGGTCTTTCCTACAGTGGGCCAGCCTAAGACAAATTCACTAAGGGGGGTCTTTTTTTCTTTCTGTTTTGTCTTTGAGGCCTTCTCTACGGTGGGCCTTCTTTGGGTCAAGGCCTTAGGTAACCGTCTCAGTCACCTAAGGGTTGGGCCGGCCCTGAGTCCTCTTACTGCAAAGTGTCTGGTGGAGGACTCTTCGATACCTAAGTTGAAACAATATTAAAAAAAGAGAGAAAGTTTAAGAGGCGACAGCACGATGGTCTATTAGAGCTCTAGAGTACTTACTTCGAGGGGTTTTTTTGGGAATGGATTGTATTATCGAAAGTTGATGCCTGACGCTAAAAAATTCGGGCACATGGGTTAATCGTATTCGGCAAGCCCAACATGTTTGAAGAATCACGCGCGACCATTTTACGCGTGCATCAAGCCTCACATATTTTGCAGGTGCAATTTAGGAAACTGTATGCAGTCGTGGTTCAGGCGCTATCAACTGTGGAAGATTTTGAAATTCGAAGGATTGCCTGCACGCTTCTTAGGCTTATCTTATGGCAGACCTTGATCGGCAAATTGAAAGTTTCGTGGATGATTTTGAATGGCCAACCATTCGTGTGGATTGTGATTGGTTCCGAGGCATGTGTATAAGCCTGGATGTTGTAGTTGGCCGTTGCATCTCATTTGATAGGGCTCAGATTGCTTTTTCATAATCCCCATATGATCATGATCATGTTAGAATCTCAGTAAAATTCATTTAAACTTTTAAAAGATACCAAACCTTGAATCCAAATTTGTTATAGATTAACTTTTAATCCATTTTATTGTTTCAGCGTGGAATTTTTCTTTCCAAGGCTCGGCACCGATGTTTCTTGGTTGCATCTACTAGGGCTTTTCTCATATATTCTTCTGTCGTTTGATTTGACGTTTCTTTTTTTGCTACAGATTTAAAGTTTCTTGAAGCTTGACGTACGGTGACACGGTCTTAGACCAGTAATCTGCAATATATTGGAAATAAGACAAGAAATGGATCGATATTCTACATTTGTTTGCAAGCAAATTAAGGAGCAGTGTATATATGCACCTTGACCTTGTTGATATATTTCCTGTCTGAAATGCTTATGATCCCTTGCACAACATGACTGAGTATTCTATAGCTTTGACATGGAATACCTTGTCCATGGTCATTGGAATTACATTGATTAAACCTCTCTTCACTGCCTGCTGCTTTATTTAAAGTTGGATATATGGCCGTCTGGTTTGTGATCATGCAAAGAGGCTACTTGCTGCAGGAGGTGAGATTTCATGGTTATCATGTGTTCCCTAAAACGAACCAACCGATACGAACGTTGGTTACTGCATGTTGTGTTTCCTATTTATAGTAGTGATCTTTTGAACTTATCAAGGTTTGTCGTATCAGTCAGCATCATACTGTATTGTATCGGTACTGAACCAGTATGCAGCTTGTACCATATCAATACTTGATATGTCTTATCGCCTCGTATTGCCGATATTGTAATCTTAGAACTTACTAATTTCTCTCTAATCTCGATAGATCTGATCACAACTGGTGCATAGTGTTGTTTTCATGTGCTTTGGTCATAAGATGTAGACCCTTCATGAGTAACCAAACAAAAAGACACATAGCTAGCTCATGATACTATCAGCACAGGAAGGACATGTCAAATTGTTTTTGTTTCGTTTTCCTTTATTCCAGCGTGCAAGCACCCTGTAAAGTGCTGCACTTTTTCACAACGCAAGCTGGCTTCGGAGATGTCCAATAGTATCTTTGGACAGCAAGAAACCTGTCGCCATTTTTTCTTTTTTTTTTTGAGTGGTAAGCGGCAAATATTTTTTTCTTTTACTTGTTCCCAGAAGCATTATTCTTCTTCCTTTTTTTTTCTTTAAGAGGCAGAATTACGACCAAAGCATCCTCACACATACACATGTATATGTAGCTGTGCGCTTGCATTTATGCATGCATGTATCTGCATATCAATCAACATTGATATGAGTATTTATAAAACCATATAGACATAAAAAAATACATCTCATTGACATTTTGATATTCCATGTATTATTTAAATACCCACTCGCATGCGTAAAAGCACGCATTAGTGTAGCATAGCATGTCATTAGGCATGCCATTTTCACATCTTCTTGCATTGTGAGATCAACTTAGGCTTTGACTAGGCATCGAGGATGACATTTCTATATGTCATATCCACGCCTTCTATGATTCATATTGACGTGGACTGATTTTAAGTTTATTCGCCTATCCTTTTCACTTCAGAACAACTCAAGTTCCAATCTCTTATATATTTATGATCTATTTTTTTGATATATATTTATGATCTATTTTCAACAATGTTTCCATGCAATGCAATTGGGCGTTGATTATTATATATTTTCTTCAAAAAACTCATCCTCGTGATGCTAGATTTCTGAATCCACCATCTGCCTTTTCAAGTACCTTTTAGCAAATTTTATTCATGCCATCTCAAACGACCAAGACGAATCCTACTGCACCCACTTAACAGGGTCGCTTGCATGTTCGCCGCGTGTACCACAAAATCTTATAACAATACGTACTACATTAACGGTATTTCCTGACCCAAAAAATAAAGTTATTCTAAATATAATCAACTTACCACCCTTCACATGAACTACGTACTCGTAGAAGAAAGAGGCACAAGCCAATTATGCATTCTTCTTTTTTTTTTAACAAATCTAACAAAGTTATAGCAAATATCAGGAAGATCTTTTCGATCCTTCGCCATGCAGTTTCGAGCAAATTCTGAGTAAAAAAGTCTGCGACAATGCAAAGATCAACTTGAATTTTACTGCCAAGCAAACTGATAGAACACACATATATTCTTCCACAGAGAGGAGTACAAGGAGAACAAAGGAAGGGAACAACGACAGGGGATGGCCTTTGTGAACTACTAGGTAGACTGCAGCAAGCTTAACAAAGAGACATGGACAACAAAAAGGAAATCTTCAAGAGTTCTAATCTCTCTCCAGCAACTCCAGGACTTCAGCTTCCTTGGGCAAAGCAGGAATCGCTCCTCTCTTGGTTGTCGTTATAGCTCCACAGGCATTGGCAAATCTCAGCACTTCCGTCAGTTTCTTCTCATCCTGCAGTTAACATAAGGATCCCATGTAAGAAAAATGTCACTTGATATCTAACTTCTATATTTCCCTGTCACATGTAAGGTATTAACAGGCTCCTGTGTTTGAAGACACCAATACTGCATGCCATAACTCACTTGCAGTGTAGATTGGTCATCAGCGATCTTTCTAAGCATTGCACCGACGAATGCATCGCCGGCCCCCGTCGTATCGACTGGCTTCACAGCAATCCCTTTGACAGTCCCTCGAAAGTCCTATAATCAAAGAAACAAATACTGTGTAAACATGACAAGAGAAATAAATCCTACAAGAAGTTGTTGGAGTTTGTTCTTCTTCCAATTCACTTGATCATACTATTGTTTGTGAACTCTAGAGTTGTCATGATACCTTGGTGTAGTATTTGCATCCCTTCCCCCCAAGAGTCACCAGCAAAAGCTTCAATTCCGGGTGCCACAGGCTCATAACAGCATCATCTTCGACTGCGTCCTTGTTGGTCAGGAACTCAACCTCGGCATCACTGACCTTAATGATGTTGGATTGCTTCCAAATCCTCATGATAAGAGCCTGTGCATCCTTTGGGGATTCCCAGAGTCGTAGACGGAGATTTGGGTCGAAAGAGAGCAATGCCCCTGCCTTCTTTGCTATCTCCATCGCCGCCAACTGAGTCGACCGGCAAGGCTCTTCAATCAGGCTTATCGATCCATAGTGAAAAATTGTAGCCTGAAATTAAGGCCATCCATAGAAAAATAAAATATTTATATCAGAAACAAAAGTCAATAGAACATAATTTCAGAAAATAAATCATACAGCAAGAATGCGAAGCTAAGGGATTGAAACATTTGGTTTTTTTTTAAAAAAAAAAGGAGTCTAAAATAGATTATTGATTTAGAAAATATGCATCTTCCTTAGTCCTCAAGAAAAAAAAAAATCATCTAAAGGTAGATCTTTTTTTTTCCCAAAAGATAGATAATTTAGACCACCATGATCGCAGAAGGTATTTTTATTGGATGATGGACTGCTGATTAGATCAAATGCCTCATGAACTGCATCATTTTCCGTAAAATATACAGAAATCCATGTACAGATCAGATCTGATGCTTCCGAAAATTACAGTACACAAGGGACATCAGATTGCAGCCTCCTTTGACCTATGTATGTATCGGTCGCCATAACCTAATCCCATCCCCTTTTCTAGAACAGATCTATGGAGATCATCGATATTCATCGCAGATACGAATTTATGTACAATAACGTAATACAAATATAGAAGCTACTTGAAAAGGGAGTTACCCTTCTAACGAGATCTAGATTGAGCTCGGATTCTCTAAGCAGCATGTCGGCGCTTGGATTGCGGTAGAACATGAAGTCACGCTCGCCGTCGTTCCGAAGCGTCACAAAGGAGAGACCCGTCCTCGCGGTGTCGTCGAAGACCACGCCCTTATCATTGACCCCATTATCCTTGAGGATCGCGGCCAGCATGAACCCGAACTCGTCGGCGCCGAGCTTCCCGATGAAGGCCACATGGCCGCCAAGCCTGGCCACCGCGATCGCGGCGTTGGCCGGGGCGCCGCCGGGGGCCTTCACGAACCCCGGGGCCTCGGCCAGCGACACGCCAGCCACCGTCGGCACGAAGTCGATGATCATCTCGCCGAAGCTCACCACGAAGCCCTCGGCGGTGCCGTTGGCGATGGCCATCGTCGATCTCTCTTCTTCGGATTCGACGAAGAAGAGACCTGACAGGAAACGTGAAGAGAGGAGAGAAAGAGAGAGAGAAGAGATGGAAGAGAGGGATAGACAGATATAAAGAGAAGAAAGCAGAAGGGACCAAGAGGGTCTTAAATGGTCGGCTTTGGACCGTCTGAATGCTAACAAAATGGTAATTAAGGTAAAGGTGATGAGATAATTATGAGAATTTTTTTTTTTTTTTTTGGAAAGAGTCAAGATATATAGAAATTATATCTTAGCCTCTATGAATAAATATTTGAAAAAATTGTATATGGTTGGCTATGCTGGATGTAGTTAATAGAACTATAGTTGTGCTTGGTGCACCCCTCATAGTACTTGGATGAGCACCAATTTTGTATACCATACAAGGAATGGGTTGTTTATCAAAAGTTCTATTGCCCATTTTATCTCTAATGATTCACCAAAAAAAAAAAAAAGAGTGGGGGTTGGTGGTGGGTATATTTGGATAAGCATTTTGTTAAGTTGTTAAAAAAAATGCAGGTGAAAAATTTATTGGATAATATCTATATGGCAATCCTCTTTTCTTTCTTTTTTTTAAGTAAAACAATAAAATAAATTTGAAAAAAAATACTGAATAAATTGTGGACTATTATCCTTGCAGTTTTTTTTTTTTTTTTTTTTTGTGTGTGTGTGGTACAAACAGCATCGGAAGCACATAAGCGATTATCAAAGAAAGAATATCAGCCGGCAGAGAGATCATATCAAAGGCTTCCTTTTTCATCTTATGAGAAATAGGGAGATTTGGATAACCACACCCATTCTCATTTGAAAACCTTTTCATATAATTAAATAATAAATGCTCCATTTTATCTTCTATTAAGCATATCTACATGGCTTAACATTTAGAAGGATGTGCACATAATGTGATACCAGGAGAGGATTGGTGCATTTACTCTCATATTTGGTGTTCAAGATTAATCTAATGTTCAATGTGAATGAATGCTTTTCCTTCTCTTTTCTCCCTCGGAACAAGATCAACTAAATATTTTTACTATCATTAGTGTCAACTTTTCATATGGAATGAAGGAAAAAACTTTTTGCATAAAATATGTGCTGTTACAGTGGCTCTCCTTTGTCATGCTCCAGGAGTGCAACAATAATATTGGGAAACGGCACTTGTTTGCCAGCTCGGTCTCGTTGGACCCTTCTGCTTTGTCAAGTTAAAGTCCTGTCAAGAATCATGATGGAGACCGTCATTAGTGCGATCGTGTCTTTTAGGTTTCCCAACGGAGAGTATTCTTTCTCGCTTGTCTTCTTCCTTCTTCTTCCCCCCCCTGTGACTTCAGCAGCAGTTAACGAAAGAGTCGGTGTGTGCATGCTGTAGAGAAAATAATATATTAAGTAGATGAGGCAGGAAAGGAAAGGCAAGAGTGGACGCACAGTATCTCGAAGGGGGTGGGTGGGAGCCCATGCACCCATCGTACCACTGAAAACATGGACTCAGCTTTGGGAAACCACGGCCGAAACAACGGACGTGCCGAGAATTATATACAAAAAAAACAGTTGGTGGCCCGCATCCCGGATGCATGAGCCCATGTGTAGTGTATGTATGTATATGGAGAACAAATTATGAAACAGTAGGTGGCGCACTTGCTTTGAGATTTGTACAGGTGATGGATGATAGAGATTGGACCACTTTAAGAGCTGCGTGGTGGATGACCCAAAAGTGGAGGCGTGCAGAAGGTGAATGGTAGCTTTGGGTTAGATTAGATAGGGATCAGATTAGATACGGGTTAGATCAAAAGTTTATCAACCTAAATCCAATTTGTTTATTAAATAGGTTAAAATTTTAAATCTGAATTCAACATGTTTATTAGAGGGATTAAATGGATTTAAATAGGTTAAACAAATTAAGCAGGTCGGAATAAACATGTCAGGAACAGGTTAATTAAGTAGATTTCAAATAAGTTAAATAAATTTTAAACAGGTTTAAATCTGAACACAATCCACTTAATAAACAAGTTTAACGGATTGACCCATTTATGACCTAAATTCGTTCATGTCAAACCCAAATTTGCTTAAAGCAGGTTATGCGCGGATCGAGTTGACGGATCGGATTATAAATTACCATCCTTGGTGGATGGTTTTTTTTAAAAAAGAGATCAATATTTGCCTTTTGTATTAATTTTATTCTATTGAAACTAAATGAATATAATAATGTGGCATATTTACACTATGCTGCAACATACATTTTTGCGTCCTCTATTATTATTTTTTTTTACAAGGAGGTTGGGCGACAATGTGGCCAAATGTCGGAGCGATGGTAAGGTGGAATATCAAACCCAAGTTTTATATATATATCAATAAAATGTTTAGAACTTTAATGTCATGAATATTTTTATTAATCAAAATTTTATGATTGTTATTGGAAATTACAAGATGCTTTAGAACAAATTAAAAGTTAATATTATTTTATATGGTTCTAAAAAAGTTACCCACTAACCATTGGCTCTTTTTTAATTATTTTTACAACGTTTATACCAGAATTTGTCTTTTAGAAACCTCTCTAGCTTCCAATAGTCACATATAATTTTAATCAGGAGATGTCTTGTCTGCCATTTGACCACTTGAAATCAAACAGTAAATTTGTTTTTAAATGCCTCTATGTGAACAAATGTTTTACTTAAAATGGCAAATGTTTGGTTCTGTCTTTTGCTAACTATAAAAAGGACCCATTAATCAAAAGGAGGTAATGGTATACTATGTTAGAATTTTCCTAAAAATATTATGTGGTGGTGACTTTGCTTTTTCATTTCTTTTTGTGACAATTAAAATATTATTTTTTTATTGACTTTCTGCATTTTGTTAGTTTCTAGTTTTCAGATGACTAGAGAATATCCATTCAAGGTTCACCACCTCATGTTTATACACCATGAAGGGCAAATCATTAATTAGAGGTCAATATCATAGACATGCCTCCATGACCTACATCACCTTAAACCTTCTTATTTGTTCACTTATTTATTAGCTATTTATCTAAACCCTAAAATTAGATTAATGTTTATAGCAATTAGACACTATCTTTATAACATTATTTAGTGTGTCTAAATTGCAGACTTATAGTAAACAATTTGATTAGTGTTTCCAATGGAAAATGTTATTATACTATTGCCAATAGCAATGTTGGTATAGAAGGCCTATAACTAAATCGTAACTAGCAATATATTTTTGTTGAAGAAAAGGGGGATTTCTTGTTTCTTGATTACTTGCTCGATCCTAATCAATAATTATATTTCAAATCGCCTTTTCATCTCAACAACCTACAAGTGCACACTAATATTTATTTAGCACATTCAGCGCATGTGAGGTAAAGAAATGGATTGACAAATTTTAACCTCGACATATGTATGTATGTATGTATGTATGTATAAAGATAGAGAGAGAAAAAGAGAGATTTACTTAGTTACACTTGAATAAATCACTACCTAGATCCGACAAGTCTAGATTGCAAGATGTGGGGTCCCATGTTGATGATCTAGGATGTTAAATATAATTTATTATATCTAAATTGCTTACACATTAAAAATTATGTGATTAGAAGACCTCTAAAAAAAGGTATACTTTAAATAATGTAAAACATTGCATATTTTTTATGCATGGGCTACAAGTTTTTTTGCGTATTAAATAGTTTAGAAATAGTAGATCATATCTAGTAACACGAATCATCAAAGTAGAATTACCATCTCTCAATTTAGATCTGAGGAGAGATCTACTCAAGTGTATCCAAGTCAAATTCTCTCTCTTTCTAAACTATCTAAATTTTTTACCATTTAAGGCATGGGCTAGGATCATCAAATCACATGATGTTTTGTGTGTAAGCAATTTAGAAATAGTAAGTTATATTTAACGGCTCGAATTTTCGACGGACGAGTCATATTGATGATCCGATCCATTGGATATGATCTACTACTCTAAACTGCTTGCACACCAAAAATCTTATAACTTAGAGACTACTAAGCCATGCATCATTGGTCAAAAAAAATGTGTATTGTTTATGTTATTCAGATTATCTAATTTTTTAACTACTTAATACAATATCTAGAAGTATCCAAATTACATGATTTTTGTTATGTAAGCAGTTTATAGATAGTAAATCACATCCAATGACTTGGATCATCAATATAGAACATCATCATCCAATCTAGACCCAATCAAATCGGAGTGGAGATCCACTCGAGTGTAATCAAGTTAATCTCTCTCTCTCTCTCTCTCTCTCTATATATATATATATATATATACATATAACTAGTGTAAAATTGACTATCAATATTCTAAAACAATGGTCAATGATATTGATAATGATATAAAACATTTTAAGATGCCTACATATTGAAAATCATGAATTTTGGAAGTTATTTATCTATAGATCAAATGGATACAAAATGGATTGTATAAATAATGTGAATATGTTGAAATATAGGACAAGACGCATAACTATTAAATCCATTCCAGCTTTCAAAAAAGCTAGTAAATCCAATCCAATTTTTATGACCTACATGACTTAAAAGCATGTATGTATGATCCATAATTCAGCATGTTTGAGTGCTTCTAAACCATAATTATACATTATAATTGTCAATCTTCAAGCCACTTGATGTATAGGTAAATGATTTTTAAAATAAATGAATCTCAATTTATGGGTATTTGAAATGTTCTAGATTATTATCATTTACATGAGTTGTCATTTTAGAACATTATAATTGAATTTGCACGGAGTATTGAGGTCTCAATATCCTTAAGTATCAAAGAAGTCCACCTTATGGTCGATTTTTAAACTCGCTGCATTAGTTGGAGATCTAAAAGTATAAATTTTAAAAAATAAAATTGGATCATTTTATCAAAAAATGGTCAAAATAAATTGGGGTGGTCTTTAAGTCTGATAATCATCATTAATTTTAGGATCATTAAAATATTTTATCAAAGATTTAAAGTTTGGTGTGTACTTGAGTTAATTGTATCTGTAAATTGTTGTTCTAAAGTTTCAAAATTTCGAATTTCAAAAAGAAACTTGGTAATTTTAGCACTATAGTAGATTTAATATGTGTACAATTTGATTGATGCTCTTGAGGTGCATGACAAGATAGGTCAATGTTTTGTTTTGTGCATGCATGCATGGGGCATAGATTATCATTAGACCTACCAACAGTGGTTGAGACAGGTTTTAGCTTGAGGGGTTGAAATAAACAGCAATCCAAACCATTTGTCGTAGTATACACCCTTGCTCATTTTTGACAACACAACTTTCTCCAGCAAAAGACAATATTTGAAAAGAAAGTCATAAACAAGGGCTTCTTTATGGGATTGGGGCTATTATACTACTTCAAACTGTTGCAAACAATATATCTATATATATATTTCAAATTATCAAAAACTCACATAATTTGGAACATTAGGGGAAAAATCAGAGAAACAACGTCCGAAAATCGGAAGGAGGTTTCTAAAGTCTGGCTCCAGCCAGGGGTGGATACAAGGAAGGGGCTAAGGCTCTCAGTGACGAACGTTAGCGGCGGTGGTGGTTGGAAAAGAAAAGAAAAAAGACAAACCATGGCAAAAAAGAAAAAGATTCTTATTCTAGTTAATTTCTGGCCGACGACCGTAATTTCGGGTCATGAGAAGAAGAATGAGAAAAGGGAAAGAAGGCCAACGTGTTACCTTGGCACCGGCAACTTCGACTTTTAGCGAGCATAGTGATGGCCACTACGAACCTCAACAGAAAAAGAGGAAGAAAGAGAGAACGAGAAGAAATTGCTCGGGGTGGAGAGCTTTGGATGGTGGGGGCTTTCTCTTATGGAGGAAGAATGCGTTGTTATTCTCTCTACTAAACTAAGAAGGAAAGTTTAAATTGATCCTAACCAGGTTTGTCTTTGCACAACTACGATTGCACGAAGAAATTTCTTTACAATTAAGCTAAAACAGCAAATTCTTATCCATTATATTTGGTAGCACATCCATGGCAAATAGATCCTGGGAACACATTCTATGATTATAGGGTGGCAATATTATTCATCTGATCCGGATCACAATGGAAAAATAAAACGTATATATCCCTATATCAAACGTCCCACAATTTTTGGTGGTTGTTTGGGGAGGATTAACTGTTTTCTTATCTATATGCAATGGAAAACATGTCATTTAGAATATGATATGTGGCCTCTGATCCTGGACCTACTTCATTGCCATGGACGACCATGGACCTCATCAATGAGAACTACTTCAGAAGATTGGGGCTTTATTGGTCCTGTTAACTGATATAGTCAAACTACTCTAGTATTCAAATCCCATTCTGCATGTTTACGTAAAAAAGTTAGTTTTTTTCAAAAATACCCCTCTATGTAATTGATTTTCTAAACATATCTTTCTGTTTAATTGATTTTCAGATTCCGATTCCAGAAACAAACCAGATACATCGAGGAATGTGGCCATCCGATTTCCACTCTAATCCATTCCGATTTCGATTCGGGTCGAGAACTAAACATACCCCTAATTACGGTTATAACACTAATATGACAATTAAGTTTTCTAATTCAACTCCACATAAAGTCTCTCTGTATATAAACTAGCATCATGGGGCCAGCATTGACTTAATGCTACTAATTCAACCTTCCACATATTTGGCACCACCAATCTATTGATTCCATTCCGCAAGTATGGCAAATTCTTGTACTGAATTAGTGGATGTAAACAGTTCAGAATTCTCATACGATTTTCTTAAAAATAATCATTTATATATAATCTGCTCTAATATTGTTTGTTGCTAGCATAACTTTTAAATTGGTATTGAAATCATGGCTTAAGTTCTTTATGCTGGGTCTTCCCTTTGGAGTTTCTTAGCATGCCTTTTAGGTCAAATCAAAACTCATAAAAACCTTGATTCATCTTAATATGGTTAGTGAAAAAGTTTCAATTTTAACTAGCCAAACATATCCAACATCAAAATATAAAATCTTTTACAGTCCAAGATCAGATAAATTGTGAAGTGCATCTATGCAACTTCAAACTCCAACAAAAATATTCCCACAAGATGCTTTATGTATTCAAACATCTCTTCCTAAACAAATCGAAGTAAACAGGAAGCAATAATCAAACGAAGTTTAGATTTCGAGCAGATAAGCAGTTAATAGCCCAATTTATGTTTAGGCTTGTTACTTGTCCATATGTCCTGCAGTAAGCGAGCAATTTTGTGTCTGAGCAGAAGAACAACCCCATTGATGAACCCAAAACATCAATATTATTACTATGCAACTGGAAATCAACATCCACCCAGAGGTATCTTTCTGCTGTTTTACATCACACACACACAAAAAAAAAAAAGAGGTCTTGGAAGAACTAGAGATTTAGAGTCATCAACTTGTCAAGTTACATAGCCAATGGGTGATATATTTACATGTGACAGGCCACACTATACATCTTCCATGCTATGAGAAAATGAACCTAGCAAGCTAGATGTCTTGTAGTCCATCAAAATTATCAGTTACTAAGCACGAGTTATGTTGAGTCCATACTCGGTGAGAATCCGAACCAGTTCAATTTTGGAAAGCGGCTGCACCAGCAAAACCGATAGATATTTTAATCATCGAAGGGAAGAGCATATCCAACAGTAAACAAATGCTAGTGATATATTTTAGCAGAATTATAAATTATAAGCAATAGTCCATCTTATATTCATTAATGAATATTTTTGGGATATGAAATCTTGATGAAATACAAAGGTGTGATCATATACCTTGGCTTGGAAAGCATTAGCCCCTGCATGGATGAAGCGGTCTCTATCACTTGGCAGACAGTCACTAGATAAAGCAATGATAGGTGTGGTCACTCCCAGAGAACGTAGCTGCTTCGTTGCCTGTAATTAAACACGAAGTGTAAGCTATCTGCCAGAGAGAGAGAGAGAGAGAGATTTTGATCAAACTCCATCCTAAAATTTATGTAGGGCTCAAAAAGATAATCAATTTCCCGAAAAGTTGGACCTACCTCATACTTCAGCTTTGATTTTGAAGGGTTCAGTTCTAGATCCTAAACCTGAAATTAACTGTATCATGACCCAGGTTGTACAGTGTCAGCATCCAACTTGACCTAGTTGTAGGCATAAGTAATTTTATAAGTCTACCCATGTCGAGCGAGTTCAAGTGATTTTTTTGTTGCTTGACTCGATGCAGTCTTTTCGTTTTTCCCCTTCTTTTTTAAGGGGAAAGGGGGATTGGGATGCAAAATTGAGTGATTGTGCCTAATCTGCATGCTGGGACAAGAGTTGGAATTGTTTTATTGTTTACCTTTGAAAATATTGATGCTGTACACGTCTCTCAAAAAGTCTAAAATCTGCTTGCACACCCTTATGGTCATTTTCCTTTGATAAAAAGAACCTTCGACATCGGGCCGGCTCTTTGATCCTCGACAGACCAAAGCGAATAGACCGTCCTCCTCCCTTGGTACGGCTATAGCTGCCCTAACCCTTAGCCCTTTGCCTTGGCTGTTCGAAAGCCACACTAACAAGTGGAGGAGGGGGTTCAAAAACAACTGTGACTCATGCAGTAACTTCTGTGTTCCTAAACTTAGCTAAAGTTCATTCAACTGGTCAATTAATATCCTGTCAAAAGAAAATGATAATTGATATACAATTTTTTTTAAAGTGAACGAGTGCATGCATGAGCACGCACTACACGCGTGTGCAAAAATCCTTGAATGAATTATATAGTAAAATTACTTCTTATCAAGTCGACGTCATTGAATCGTAGGAGTATGCAATCTTCAGATTTTCAAGACATTTATGCATGTTTCTGATTAACAGAGGGTAATAAGCACTTATGGAGGCTTCTAAAGGGAAAAAAGGCAGAAGTTTAAACATTGGAGTGATAAAAATAGGTACATAAGCACCTTCTAGTTAAAAGGTAAGCATGCAAATAGTTTCGCCCCATATATATCTATTAATTTGATGAGGGTCTAACCTTGCAACTTGACAATAAGGTGGCATTTGGTGGCCTAAATAGGATCACTAAGATGATCTTAGATCATTGGTGATCCTTATCCCGAGGTTATCTGATCCTCGATTTTTTAAGATCCCCAGATATGGTATGCTATATTTCAATGAGTAAAGATTCACAGTTATCCACGAGTACCCTGTTTGGTATTCTATAGGAATTTAAATTCATTGACTATATAATACCAAAATTACCCCTGATATATTTCATAAAAATACACTTAGTAATAATATAAATGCATTATCATAAAATATTAATATAGTTATTAATATATTTCATAAAAATACATTTATTAGTCCTATAAATCATTAATCCTATAAGGATATATTAATTGTTATTATAGAATTAATATTTTTGTTTATACTTATAATATATTATTTTTAGTACTAATATTTTTTTGATTAGAAAAATAAGGCAAAAAGAAGTAATACATTAAATAATTTCACTATATAAACATAAAGTACCATAATATATTTCTATTATAATTTAAAATTATCATTGAATAATAATATTGACAATAATATGATTAATAATATGTTATAATATCATATATATCATAAATACAATATGTATAACATCAATATGATATAATATCATCTATATGATATTGATATAAAAAGTTAACTATATTGATGTACTAATATTTTTTCATTGGATTGGGGGATATTTTTGTCCACACTGCCTTGAGGTAAACTTTGGATTCCTGACCTCAAGCACGAATGCCCCATCACTAGGTTGGGTGGTGATTTGAGGAATGGAGATGATTTGAGATCACTACTATGTAAGATAACCATAGTGTTGATCTCATCACCTCCACCTTGGGATGATCACCCCAATCCAAAAGCCCTCTAAGAGAGTGTTTTGTTGTTGTTTATCCTCAATATTAGATACATCCACACTTCAAAATACAAAAAAGCATGCTTTGAAAAGAGCAACGAAAAACTTACAAACTAGTAATGTAAATTTTGTATGCAAAATTTTCGTTAAGTAAATACCTCATGGCCATTCATAACAGGCATGTCCCTATCCATGAAGATAAGATCATATGTTCTGCCTTGCTTAATGAAGTCCACTGCTATTTTGCCATTCTCTGCCTCCTCCAAGCCCACGTTAGAATCACTCAGAAGCCTCCTCATCACCATCTGCACTTAAATCAGGATATCTAAATATATGTTACGCCCCAGATACTTATGTAGAATAAAGAGTTAGACATGCAAACACTTAAAGGTTCCAAAACTATATAATACTGTTAGTCAATATATCCATTAGACATGTACGCATAATTTATCTCCATGACTGCAAGATCCAAAACAAAAATCATAAGAAGCTGGTGGTTTTTACCCTGTTGATCTCGATGTCCTCGACCAGAAGAACCCTCCGCCCCGTCGAACCCATGGAAGCCCGGCCGCCGTCGCAGTGCAGCGAGAAACAAATCCTTGCTATAGTGGAATTGAGGACGAAGAACGACCATATATAAAAACTCACTGGCGGCTGGTGCAGTAGAATGTGCATTGAATTCGTACAATGGCTGTCCAGATAACGCCGCAGCCTGGGACCCAGCAGCCTCCATGAGTGGAGCCTGACAACCACTGGCCGAGAATGGAACTTGGTCAGTAGGAGAAGAAAGAAGAAATGCAGCAATTTGTAGACAACTTATTCCAATTCCATTGTAATAGTTAGTTTGGCACTTCCCAAGCTTACCTTGCCAAATGGAAACAAGGGAGGTAAGCCCTTAAAATCCCTTGCCATTACAAGCAAGACTGAAGTAAAGGATGCTTGTCCATAAAATGTGAGAGGGAAAGCCTCTATAGGCCCCATGTTGATACGTGGGAGATATGGCAATAATTGATCTCATATATTCTACGTGAATATGTTATAAAAAAGGAGGCCTCAAAACTTAGGGACCAAGTCTTGCATGTCATATTTTCATTTCTTACTCTCTCTTTTTTTTCCTTTCAAAAATTTAATAAAAAATAAATCAGTAAAATTAAACTAGCTAGATTAAACAATGTAATGAAACTTCTTCAGTAGTAGGAATTTTTAAATTAAAAAAACACCTCTTCGAGAAACCAGTTGACTAAGAATTTTATTCTCGATCCCTTGTTTTCAGTGATCATTAATTTTATGTTTAATCTCTAATCCATGTGTACAAAAGTAGGCATGACTATATTGAGAACTGGCCTAATTATGTGTATGAAGTACTGAATGTGGAAGTAGTGAAAGTAAAACGGCCATCAAACAAAGGATATATAAGGTGCTAAGTTCCCCTTCATGCAAATGATCTCATCAAACCAGCTAAGCAATTCATGGGAGATTCTAACTCTACGTTCTTAGGGATGTCCTCATGTCCAAGACGAGTTTAGCAAGCAGGAATCAGATTAATGCAAATGGGAGACAAATGAGGGAAGAAAAGTTAGAGGGAGGAATAGTTGTATTAATTGATTACTACCAAGTGTGAAGAGGAAGTGAAGACCTGGGATTCTGTTGCTCTTCCTACAAAGAGGTAAAGGAAAACTGGCAGCCATGTGCTGTGGTACCACCTTTTCTTCCTCTTGTTCTCCATGCGTCCAAGCTTCCGCTGCCATGGCTTTCTTCTTTCCTTTTCCCTTGCCAAAGTGAGGCTGCTTGAGACTTAATAAGGGACGGGTCCCGGCTACGTCTGTTGCGATGGTTGATGCCAAATCCCTATGAGGATATTCTTGGTTTTCAGAAGCAAATATTTGTTCTTCTTATTGTGGCAAGTTAAATCCAACAGTAGAAACCTGGGTCTTGTGGATAAGTGCATAGAAATTTCTATGAGGATGCGATTATGTGCTACTGGAAGCTCCATTATTGAGGATCTATTACTTAGGATTTCTGCTGTTTTTGAAGCAAGAACCATTGTGATGGAGATTGAGGAATTGATTGGCTAGGTGCCCGTGGCTTCTCTTCTATCTTCGTTAAGACCATACTTGATCCCCGTATTGTATATATAGAGATTTATTTCTAATGATGCTTCATGTCATGATGATGGCCGTAAGGCTAGATATGATGTTCAAAAGGTAGGTCTTTTGCTACTTATTTCTCATGTCCATGACATGAAAGAAAAATCATAAAAATGTCAAATATCATGCAACAATGCATGGAAATATATATATATATATATATATATATATATATATATATATATATATATATATATATATATATAAATATAAATAAAAGATTGGCAGTTTGACGAGTGTACAAAGGTTGAAATCAAAACATGGTAGAGTTGGCTGAGCTGACCATTAATTCAAAGACAAGTACTTAAGAAGATTTTGAATTAAAAAAGAAAAAAATAATTGATTAAAACACTAATTAGTTTAAAATTTTAGTCATTCATCAAAATCAATATTTAAAAATGCCTTGACTTCTTGCACCAATATGCAACATAATTCATGTTTTTTTAAAAGGCCAATCATTAATACGACTCTCTTGCCACTACAGCAATATCTGGTATTGCCAATGCTTTTTAATGCATTTGCCCATGGGAAAAATTATCGTGTGACATTTTAATCATATATTATGGATAATATTTCTTCAAATACATGTAGATCGCTATCACTTGTTTCCATCACAACTTAGTTCACATGTTTTATGCGAATGGTAATTGAGAGTCATATTACAGTTGAACCAATCATCGGTGATTAACAGTAACAGAGATGGATGATATATCTATTTTTGTTTTTTAACAGTAACAGTTCAAATAGAGCTAGAACTCATAGAAGTGTTTTAGAGAGGGAGAGAAGGCAAAAGCTTAAAATTGCTGGAAGCGTTTAGAAGTGCATCCGCATAGAAGTTTCTATGCGTCCATCATGCCCGAATCATAGCATCATCGTGGGACCAGTTTCATGAACCCGACCGTATTCATGGCACGTGGCATCTCGACGGCATCTATCGAGGAAAAGCTGACATGGCGGCGTGACGTACGAAAGGGGAAAGATCCGGGCCGGATCTCACGAAAGGGACAGAAAGGCAGCGGACCTTTTATCGATCTTTCCTTCCAAGTCTTTCCAGAAAGACGCCACGTGTCCTCTAAACGATTTCGACCAACAGTTTTTCGACACGTTTCATCGATTCCGTCAACTGGTGGGTGGAAGATCTTATGCTGTTTCGTGTTCAGGATTTCCGAGGCCGTGCACGTCTCTCGGTCTGAGATTTAATGTGGGGTGGGACGTTGATGCGAACACTGAAGAAGATTTGGATAGTACTACGCGGACAGGTCATATTACCAAATCGAAGGTCTGTGCCACATGGCATCATATCATTGGCAAGTTTATGGGCCCTCAGGACAAGCTTTTACAATTTTTTTTTAAAAAAATAAAAAACTTAGACAGCAGCTGAGGAGGAAAGATTGGAAGTATATATATATATATATATATATATATATATATATATATATATATATATATATATATATATATGTTTATTTTGTTGTATTCAAGTTAACAAATTATCATATTTTTTAATATATAAATCCTTTAAAAATAATAAAATTACATGGAATAATTTATAGTTATTCCGTTCGAAATGATAATATACGATATCTTTTTAGAGGATACATAGATAGAATTTATATCCTAATTTTATTCATATTTTTAACCAATTCTATGGAAAGCCTGCGTGATTTGTACGTTTAAGTTAAATATTTTTTTAATAAAAGCACATTTAGTATTATGCATATCAAATAATTTTCAACTTTAAAAATAATAAAAATATTTTGAATAAGATCTGTGTGGTGGGTTGATGGCATGGTATAAGTTTTGAACCTTTTATGGCACCGATAGACCTAATTTCTTGTGCTACAGGAACATGAGAATGGATTTCAAAACTATTTATTTTTTCGTGAGAAGAACATGGGCAGGAAACTGTGATGAAGTCAAGAAAAAGTTAATCAGGTCGGATTAGGTGGACTTTTGTTCTTAATGGCTTTGATGAGATCCTTTTGTACGTGAAAACGAGATGTAGATCGATTTGGAGTGATGGAAGGAATTTGGGTAGATGTGGGCTTTCAATGTAGCATCAAGAGCTTTTTGTTTTCTTTCTTTTATGGGATTCCTGACAAACTCTAGGTGGACCAGAATCATATTTTCTGAAAACTATGATAGATGGTCAAGTTTAATTCAATATAAATTAGTTGTTGAGACAATCTCTTAATAGAAATTGATCTGCGCAGATCTTGGCATCCATGGAATAGGCTAAGTTCATGTCTCCAAGAAAGACTTGGGAAAGAAAAATTACTGTTTGACATATGCTAGAACTAGAAGGTGCTGTTAATAGATTTGATGCAGTGACAAGGAGCCGGTTAATGTCACTAGAAGTAGAGTATTAGTGGCTTGCATTTCAGTCCCATCTGCACCTTAATAAAAGAGTCAAAGTTTTGAATAATCCATGTGAGATCATTTTTTAGAGAGGGCCAGAAATTTTTATTTTATTTCATATTTCTCGATCAATAAATTATAAATTAATGATTATATTTTAATATATAATAATTAATATAAGAAAATATTGATTAACTTATATTTATTATTTTGAAAATAATAACAGCATCATCACCTTTCGAAAGATTACATAACCGGCTAGAATTCATGTTATAGATCTATTTATGCCAATTTTTTGATGGTTAGGGAGTAAGCTAGATTGACCTCTACAAGAAAGATTTCAGGAAAGAAAAAATTGTTTGAAATACTTTTAATATTATAAGATGGCAATGAAAAGATTGGTAAGATCACCAAGAACAGGATACTAATGGTGTAGATTTGAGTCCATAAGCTTTTAACAAAGTGGTCATAGATTTGGATAGTCCAGGTCAAACCATTTTTGAGAAGGCTGTATATATATTTGTTTTATTTTGCATAAATTAATTAAAATATTGCAATATAATGTAATGAAAATGTAATAACTAGTTTTAAGTTTATATTTTGAAAGTAATAGTAGTATCATGACCTTTTTAGAGTTCGCATGACTGCAATCTATACAAGTATTTTCATATTTTTAATGACAATGTCCTGACAACTACCAAAAAAGGATGGCCAATGCAAGAAAGATTTAAAAAAAAGATTGCAATGGCAATTTTGAAAAAAAGCCACCATAGGTAGGTTGCCAGCAGCCTGAGTTTTTTTTTTTTTTTTTTTTGCTAAAAACAAAAGTATCATGTACGGATATAACCAAAAAAATCAAAAAATAGTGCATCACGAAGCACACGCACCGGGCAACTCCGCCTCCTCCGCCTAGGGGTGCAGCCTGAGTTTGAGTTCACTAACCTTTTGGCTACATTTGGCTTCGCAATAAAAAAAAAATAATTACAGTAAGTTACTTTTATTTTCATTTGGCTACAGCTTTTAAAATAGTCCTAAGCTAAGGGTGTTTTTATCCATTAAGAAAATTTAAATAAATATAGATAAAGGCTTTATGTTGCGAATAACTTATAAAAATCTGTTCTTGGAATGATGATCATGGACATAAGCAAGTTTGATACATACATACATACACACATTACATATTTCCTTTACATAGTTTGGCCACGAAAAAATTAAAAAAAAAGGGCTTATAATAAACCTTTTCCTTTTTTCTTTTTTTTTTTTGGGAAGCCAAACACTACCTTGGGGATTTACTCTTTAATGATACAAATCTTGTTTGGTTGGCAACTCATACACGAGTCGGAAAGCCCGCAAGGAGATGAATCAGAAGGATGGAATTGGAGATATCGAGAAAGCCTCTGACTTGACAATGTCAAGATTTTCAAGATATCAAAATGGTTTTTAACATCCCTACCATCTCTGCTTTCATGGAAAATATCATCACATATACGGTGATCGAGAGTCCAAATGAGTTTCCTGTCAGCAAATTGACAGGGATTACAATGAATTAATGAAAAGAAAAAGTAAACATATTTAGAAGACTATGAGGATATGACCCCTGTACTTCTGTACGACAAAACCAACAGGAGCAAACTACATTGCACATCTGCTTTTAATATATTGCTT
Organism: Phoenix dactylifera; assembly: GCF_009389715.1. Taxonomy (NCBI): domain Eukaryota; kingdom Viridiplantae; phylum Streptophyta; class Magnoliopsida; order Arecales; family Arecaceae; genus Phoenix; species Phoenix dactylifera. Next base: position 11,613,040 of record NC_052405.1, read on the forward strand.
TTAGTATATTGTTTCGTATTGTACTGTACTATTACATTATTATATTATATTACATCACATTATTATAATTATATCATAATGTACAACTATATTATATCATATCATTTCTTACTATATATTATATTATATTTTAATAATATTATGTTATATTATAATATTTATTATATCATATTCTAATAATATAATATAGTTTAATATTATACTTTAATGATATTATACTATGTAAGAATACTTTAATGTATAATAATATGTAATATTATATTATATTATACTATAATATATAATACTATACAACGCTCTATTATTATTTTTTGTCTACTAAAAGCGTTTCCTCAATTCAATTAACAAATAAATGTACATGTTCCATAGTACTTTTTAAAAATATAATTATCTAACAACAAACAGCTTTTAAGCTCTACTAGTCAAAATTCTACTTCCAAAAACTACTGACAACAATCCCAAAGCCTAAATCTCTTGTTAAAATTCATTTTAAAGAACCACTTGAGTTGTGAATTTGAGCTTGTCCCCATGGTCGCACTGTCTATACAAGGGTTCTGGTTCGAATCTTGAATTGGTGCATCCGAGTATATAGGCATAGTAACTAAATTTCATGTGGGTCTTCCTTTCTCCCTCAAATAAAAAACAGAAACAAGCTTGGAAAATGTAAGGAAAACCATCAAGAGAGACTGTTCCAATAGGCTGAATTCCATGAAGTAATTAATATGCAAACAAGAATCTAACATGTAAATTGTCATCAGGAATTCAGTAGTCCACGATAATATTAGAGCAAAGACACTAACATTGGTGTCTTGCAAAGATCTAGAATGCTTACTTCAAAGGGCGCAGGATCATGTCTACATAATAAACAGTACGGTGCCCTTCATCATCAGCCTGTCCATTGAAAACTTGGTCTATCCGCATTGCACGAAGGGATAACCATCAGCTTGACTTGTTAGAATAATGAAGTATTCAACAGGAATTTCCAGTCATCAATATACTTAAAAAGTACCAACCTGAACAGATTTATGAGGTGCAAACCATTTCTCTTGCATCATAAGAGCCCGTATGATCAGAAAGGCATCCAGTAAATGCTACCAGATCTGAATGGTAAGTATCCTCTAGCAGAAGGCTTCCTAGCTAGCAAGTGAAGGAACTTCAGGCAACCGTGCCGCAATGCTTGAAGCCAACACTGTCAACCAAGTCAGAAAGAAGTCTGCTGTGAGAAGCCCCAAGTACGTGCAATGATCGCCATTGCATGCAGCACTCATTGCAAAGATCAGTACAAGAAATTAGCAGTTAAGTATAGGAATTCACCATCTCAGAAAAGGGTTCTGTTCATGCAGCAGATATCGAGCATTCTGGTGATGAACTTGATTGTGGAAACTGAAAAGCCAATGAAAATTTCATCTCCTCCCACTGACTGCCTAAAAGGATCCAAGTATGAAAGCCACAAACAGCAATAATTCAATACAGAGAAACTCTGTGCAAGTGAATGAGCCAAGAACAATTGCGAATTTGTACTTTTTCTTCTCGTCTATACAGTGTGCAACTTCTTGATAAGCGGCCAAAAGATTGGATCGATCTATCAAATACAACCACAAGCAAATTTTCAATAGACACTATATAAAACATGCAAGCAACTTAACAATCTGGAAAAGTTTACAAGCAACACTAAAATGGCGATATGCTGCATATCTTAAGAACTAGTATTTTAAGTTCCTTATTTTTTTCTTTTCAAAGGAGTATTGTCTACTGCAGTAACAAACATTATCAGTCACTCTATTTAGCTTCATCCTTACATCTTTCAGGAGGAAAATTAAGCGTCCAGTAACAAAAAAGGTCGAGTAGCAGACTTGCTGAAAAAACTTGAACGGTAGCCTTTAACTATGCTCATTCACGAGTATTTGAAAAGATAACTATTCAAATCAATATGCAAAAGAGGACAAAGCCTAGTGTAGGAATTAGTCTTGTTGATCAACTAGCAAAGATTAAGCTATATAATTTTCCACAGAAAAAATAAAACTGATTTTTTGTTTTGTTAATTCTATGCATCTCTTTTTAACTCCAGTCAAACTGAAATGTTACTACTTATATTCCTATATACCAAAAAAAAAAAAGATGATAAAGGAGAAAAGATAATAACTAATTTCTTCTACTTCCAACCTGTTATTCACAAGCAAAATGCTGAAGTACGGTAAGACTTAGGCAAACTCATTAGAATCTTAGCATGCATTGATTAATACCTGGTAAAATCCACTTTCTAAAAGTCATGATGAACAGATTTCTCTTTTTTTGATGGAATGATGAACAGATTTCTCAGGCTGGGTGTGTTGGTACCCCGAGTATTTCTCTTCATCCTCTGAATCTGTCTCTGTTTCAGATACTTCTTCACCTTCTGAATCAATTTCAGGCCCTGTGAAAATTTCATCATGGGAATCACTTTCAAGGATATCATCAGAATCAACTTCTGAACATGAGATAGCTGCAATAATATCATCATTTTCTGAATCTGAAGAATCAACTTCAAAAGTATCATCAGGATCAACTTCAGTATTTGAGAGATCTTTATGCAAATTATCATCACTAGTTGAACAGACACTTTCTTCCTTTGTCAAGGTAGATATCCCTGCCTCCACTTTTAAGTGGCCTTGCCCATCATCACCATACACTAAATCTGAATTCCTTGAGTTAGGATCACCATAAAGTGCAACATGTCGGTAATAAAGTTCAAGCTCCTTCTCGGATATTGCAATGAAGCGCCTCACCGTCTCAAGTGATTGCTCATACTTTGATTTTTCAAGTGCCTGAAAACAGAAAGTCAACTCAACAACACTGACAACTGAGAACTCAACCATGTTAATTGATTACATCATTACTGCCAGGTCAAAGGAGCCTAAAAACTAAAACTATATAAATTTCCAAGAAACAAAATGTGGAAATGACTGAAGCACATACTTTTTTCTTGGACAGTGTATCAATAGGTGACATAACTTCAGGCTGAACATAATTCTTTCCCCGATAAAATACAATTGTATTATTGTTAATAATTTGAATTGGTATGCCACCACTCAGCCTAGCTATCTCTTTTGCATATTCATGAACTTGGCCCGGTTTACAGGGCTTGCAGACGACCTTAACTGTTTCATGCTTTTTCCAATGCAAATGCATGTTAAGAATTACACCTCCAAAAACGCCTCGCCTTCCAACTGGTACATAATTGGACTTTTTCTGGGCCATCTTTTTGACGTAGAAGCGTTCCTCGCCTGTCAAGTCTTCTGGTTTGGTCATTGGTCCTTGAACTTTGGGAACTTCATACTTCTTGAGCTTTTCAATCAGTAAGGCTTCCTTAATTTTGGCCTGCATTTGGGAACAGATTGCCTTTCTTTACTTGCGTATAACAGCAACCAAATTTTAATTGGATAACAAACAAAGAGGTTTACAAAGTATGAAGAAGGTGAAGAGAAAGAAAGCGAAAAACACAGCATCAAAGTAGGGCATATAATGTAGTGACAATCATTTAGAGTACCAGGATCTGATACTGAGACACTTCATAAGTGCCATGGGTGCCAAGTGTCCAGCATTTTAACATTCAAAAATCCTAAAAAGGGGGGACATTTTTGATACAATTCATTTGATAAAATTAAGTATGGTATGTCCTAAAAAAGGCCGATGACAAGCATATATTAACCAATCAATGATACTTTTAATTAGAAAAAAACTTGCGCCCATGCCATGATAACAATAAAGAAAAAGAAAGTAAAGGTGTAATGTCTCATAGAAAGAGTTTAGACACTTCAGACTAATACTGTTTAGTGGTAATACAGTTGAGAATTCAAGTGTCATCCACAGCAGCAAGGTATTCTTTTGACAGAACACTTCCAGAAAAAAAGTGTCAAATGGTAATAATCTAGCTGACATAAGTAGGACACTCCATTCTTTTGTAGATTTGTGGACTGCTATGCCCTCAGTAGCAGGAAACTTCTACCTGGGCTGCCCACACCCTTTTTCAAACCTCCCAAAAAACTTGCTCCTACACCTGCAGAGAAATTTGCTTCCCGAACCTGCACCTGCTCCCACTCCAAGTAAAAGGTTGTGCCATGTGGTGTCATATCCAAGTGTCCAAAAATGATACCACTTTCAAAACTCTCAAAAAGTGAAGTTTCTGAGTAACACAGATACATGAAAAGGGCAGAGAAACCAAATTACTTACTATAGCAATAGAAAACTGAATTAACTCTGGGTCAGGAAAGCATAATAACAACACCTATTTGGGCCCTTCAAATATTCATAAACCGTGAATTAGACAAACTAAACTATGAAGATGCCACACCCAGTAGCCAAATGGTTCCAAACCCCTGAAGACTAACACCGTATGCAATAAAATTGGACATTGCAGATCAATTCCACTCAAACTGTTTCTTAATCAAAAACAGAGTGGTCGGAAAAAGCCAGAAGAACCAATTATAACACTTGACTGACAGCAAAACTATCTCAATAATTTAATGCGACTACTCACAAGTGAAACACAGCATGATAAATCAAGGTAAACAATATTGGTGGAAAATGGTGATTGTGAAAGATGGGTGGAGACTTTTAAAGATTTAGAATGAAGATGATTTCAAGGGTTTATTTACTATGGAAAACTCTCTTAAAGGGATAAACTTGTAAGTAAATTTTAGTGATATGCACTTAGTTGGGAATAGATTTGAGTTATCTTCTTGTTCTAATGAGCAATAAAGGTGAACTCATCATAGTTTTAATGAGGAATAAAGCTTTCTCATCCCTATGGAGTAAGGAGCAAGGAATAAGCAACCATCATTTAGGAATATTTGACTGGCATGCTCGCTTATTTGGTGGCTGAAAGAAATACATAGATGACAACTTCCACAAGTAATAAATTCTTTACAAAATTTTTGCAAAAATATGACCATCTATCTCCTCAAGACAGATGTACAAACTATTATTTCCTTCTTCCTGTTCCTTCTCTGTTCACCTCTTCTTCCACTGACCGATGAGAACCCCCAGCTTCTTGAGCTAACGGGACTCTGCAGTTCCTAGAGTTACACTATTAGCCTTTGTAGCTGAAGCTCTCAGCATCCGCCCTTTGCATACACCTTGAAACCGCTTTTTCACCTAAGCTCTATGCGCCATTTCATGTACACAATTCCCTCCATTAATAGATCACATAAAACCTTGATAGGAGCATCTCCACCATCAAACAACTCCAATTGCAAGCAAAAGATTCCAAAATTCACACCTTAAACACAAACAAGCTCGCAGCAGTTTGACAGAATAATTAGCCTCTCCATGCACCTCCTCTCCCCAAAATTTTCCCCTAACTCAAAAGCCTACAAAAACTAGTATCTACCAATAATTGCTGGGGGCGAAAGAATCAAATCCTTCAATAATTTCCACACTCATCTAAATAATCCCAATATAACCCGGATACTAATATAGAGAGTAACAGGATGATTTTAAAGAGAATGATAATGCAAAATACCGATCCAACTCACCTTCTCAATCTCATATCCGCCCACAAAAATGGGGGAAAGAAAACCTTTCCCACCTAACAAGCTGAAATCAATAGAAAAGCAAATCAAAATGCTAACTTTAGGCTTCCCACCTTCTCAATCTTATATTTAATCCTTGCCTCGGCGGTGGCAAACTTTCCCGTCTTCTTCTTTCCCTTGGGTCTGATCCTACGAGGGTCCTTCTTGTTGGCCTCCCTCCGCTTCCGCTTCTCCCGCTTCCTCTGGAGCTTAAGCCGCTTCTTGGTCCGATACCTCTCCTTCCTTGGTGGCTCTATCTCGTGAGTCTCGAACCTCGGCTTCCCGTCCGACAGGACGAGGTTTACCGAGCCGTAGCTCACACTCCTCGAAGCCCATGAACGGCGATATGGATCGAAAGAATCAAAGCTTTTAAAGGAGGGTAGAAGAAGGCCAAACCTAGGGTAGAAAAAGAAGAAGATAGATTGAGGAAAGGATGGAAGGGGAGAAGGGAACACAGTGAGGTAAGGTTAGGGTTTGATACCTGAGAGGGAGTGGAGGAGGGGGAGTTGGGATTGGCGAGAAGGAATGGAGGAAGCGAGAAAGCGGGGATCTTTTGAGTCCCTGAAGCAAGACGAAGCGGCCTCCCATTTCCGGATACGAAGTGCAAGAGGGAGGGGAGGGCCGATGACAGTGATGACTCATAAGCACTCCTTTTACCGGATTTTGGGTTGGTCCGTTCCGGAGTTCGGGTTAGGTTGGGTTGTGTCGGATCAAAAGCTTAACAAAAAAAAAAAAAAAAAAAAATTCTTACCAAAATATTTTTTTAAAAAAATAATATTAAATTTAAAAAATAATTCTTATATGTTTAGTTAATTATTAAAAAAATTGGCATATTCCAAAATAATTTATGATTAAGCCTCTACTTTTTTTATAAAAATTATATAAAATATTTATTATGCCTCCAATAAAAAAAATATCACAATCTATTTAAAAGTTTAAAAATTCGAAAAAAAATATTTCAATTTTTAGGAGATTGAAATTATACTTTTTCATATTCCATATAAATTTTTCTTTTCTATGAAGTGTAGGAATCTTATTATCATGAAAAAACTATTTTTCTATCTCTCTTCTTTAAATACCTTAACTAAACATGAGACATTTTTTCATTTTTTTGTTGACCATATTTTTTTCTCTTCCCGTGAACCAACAATTCCAAAGTCCTTGGATAGAGATTAGGTTGAAGTCAAGTTTATTATCCATCATACTAGTGAAATGAGTTCCCATGTTAAATACAGATTTTCATTGTTGTTTTCTTACTACAAATTTAATAATTCAAACATCCAAGATTGAGTAGTACAAAAAGTTCAAGAAATAAATGTTTCAAGATATGGAATGACAGGATGAGTGGAAGAAAAATAGTTATTCAAAGGTTACCAGCTAGAAGAGTAAGGAAATAACAAAAATAAAAAGAAAGGAAAAGTTTTCTTGGCCACATGCAGTATAAAGGGGATATCGAAGTAACATAGCAGTATAAATTAGATTGCATGCACATGTTCTGACAAGGACAAATATTGTATGCTTGAATTGCTAAATTGTCTCGGAATCATTATAGAATTGATTGGACTGGAAGAAACTGCCACCTCATTTGCAGCTATCTGAGCAAAGGTGCTCAGAAGTTCTACTTCATTCATCACATGAAACACCAATTAGCAAGCACCATATAAATAAAAAGGTTTAGAAAGTGGGAGGTCCACTACCACAAAAATTTTGAAAAAAGAAGCATAATATATGAAACATAGCTTTCGTTAATTCTAGATTTCTTTATTTCCTTTTCTGTCCAGATAAATACCAGAGAATGTCTCATTTGATGGATCTGCTCCCTTCTTAGAGATGACTGCTTGCATATGGTATCAGTTTAGGGATAATCACATCGTTCTTTCAAATACATAAAACTATAATATTATGAAATATACAGAAGAACAGGAAGAATATGGGGCTTCATGGAACCTCCAAAAAGAGCAAATGGAACAATCACTCCAATTTGCAACAATAATCAAATAATCATCACAATTTAAATTATCTTCTCCTTCGCTTCAAAAGAGAGCTAGCTCTTAAAAATATTTTGTCAATCTCATCAAGCTCTTCTAGTTTTACATCCTTTTCCAATGAATCACCGATCTTCGATGCAGCAGCAATCTGACGCAAGTGCTCCTCAAAATCATCTGGCGTCCCACCATTTACCGATGGAAACCTTTCCACTGCATCTAAATATAGAGGCTTCTCCAATTTATCCTCTGTCTCACCTTCAGAATCTGTTTCAAATATATCTGACAAATCTTCCGAATCTGACCAAGTGCTCGACTCCATCAGTGATTCATCTTCCTCCAGCTCATTGCTTCCATCTTCTTGCACCTCGAGCTCCTCAAATCTTTCCAGCTGGTGGTCGGAAATTGCTCCATTACCTTCAGCATCTGGACTTTCTTTATTGATTGATAGCTTGCCCTTATTTTCTCCCTCTCTTTGCATCTGCACTTGAATATCTTCGAGGTCTTGTTGAAGCTTTGGGATGTACCTTCTGACAGCCCGGAGGGCATCTCTGTACTTGGATTTATCCAGAGCCTGAGTGAAAGATACAGGAAGACCAATGGTTGAGATCAAAATTGCAAAATCTTTGGCAAATCCAGAAAGCTGCATCAAGGAGGACAAGTAATTCTTCCTCTAGAAGCTTACGACCCACCAAACAAAAAAGGAAGTAGATAATTATAAAACCACTTCCTTCAGAATGGGACAGAAAATAATTTTACATATTCTGCAGGTTGATGATCAACAAAGTATTATAAAATGAGAACGAAAGCAAGTGAAACTTCATAAGCAAGCCACGGACATTTCAAAAAAGAACAACTTACAGTATAAAAGGTGGAAATGGCATCCAATATTCATGATTATATTAACTGTAAACTAGTTTCTAGTCCATGCACTTAATAATCTTTATTTTATTGGCAAAATCACTTACAAAGTCTAGGATTTCCGAAGCTAATTCTGTTAGATGGATAGTCAGGTTTAATTGCCCAACCTCATGGTTGCCAACACATCTTGACAGAGATATAGGCTTGATACTGGGTTGTAAAAGCAATTTCCAAACAAATCAGCTGTTCCAGACTTACACTCATGGCTATAATAGTTATTCTCCTATGCTTTATTGATGTACATCTGACTCTGAGCCGCACCCCAACAGGCCCTCCTATGGTCGGCCCTGTTTTGCCCATAATACTGCCGACTAGAGGTGTGGAGGCAATTTGGAGAGATCCGAAATCTCAAAACTCAAAAGATCAATGATATGATTTCATACATGTTGCTTATAACCATGACTATGGGATAACACTTCTCAAATAAGGTAAATATATCGACATTTTACAGCAAGAGAGTAATATGAATCCAATGAACAGTTTGAGGTGTCAATATCCGGAAAAGAATGGGTGCATATTGATATGTACGCACAGACAAATACACACATAGACACACATCACATACAACACACAAGATCATACATACAATAGATATTAGGTTCGGTCACACCTTCCAAACAAATATTGAAACTTCACTATTTTGTCTCAAGCTGATCCAAAACCGAGATCAGTTTACAGATTCGGCTGAAAATCTACATAACCACATTGAACTACTAATCAGCTATTTGGGTAGTTTATAGGCCATCTATTCATTAAGCTTCAAAGTACATTATTAATATGAAACTAGGATTTTACCAGTTTTTCAGAAAATTTGAAGCAATTACGTGTTTAGTTCTGCAAAACTAAGAGAAACATAATTTTTTATAGGTTGATTGGATTTTATCATTTCTAAGATATTCTTAAACAGAAAGATAGTAGGTGCTTGTGGAGTAGATTGGCCTCCTAACGGACTTACAAATATGAACTTTGATTTTGTGAGGTTTAAGCTCAATTTCAATACCCCTAGCAGATTTTGAATAAAATTCGTGATCCCTTTCCCATATATTCTACAGATCAATCATCCTTGCGTACAAATATTACCAATATAGAGAAATTTTTGATCTTCAAGCGGAAGTGTTGCAATTTTTATATAAAAAGTATAGATTTATTGATTTCATTCATTTTCTTTAAATTTCCATGTATCATATTTGCCACAATCACAACCAAAAAAATCACTCTAAAATTATGTGGAACATCCATTGTTTTGATTTTGTAATTCATTACAAGTTACATCCAAAACAATAAAAAAATATAAACAAGAAATACTAAATAAAGGAATCTAGAATAAGGACTAATACGTTTGCAGAATTAGTTTTATTAAATTTAATTTCATTTGGATATATTAGATTTTTGTATTTTTATTTTTTTCTACCATAGCCGAGATTTAGATAAGCTACACATATAGCATTGGTAAATTCTTTATACTTTTATCTTAGGAACAAAGAAAGGTACCTTCTTTTTAGAAAGAGTAACTCTTGGAGACATTATCTCTGTTGGTGGCTGTGCATAATTTTTCCCCCTGTACATGATGATGGTATTTCCTTCATGGATATCAAGCACAATTCCTCCACTTAATCTAGCTAACTCCGCTGCAATCTCGCGAACCTCCTCCGGTGTAAATGTCTTCACCACAACCTTCAATGTTTGATGTTTCTTCCAGTGCAAATGCATATTCAGAATTACTCCCTGGAAAATACCACGCCTTCCAACAGGCACATAGTTCTTGCATTTGTGGCCCATCTTGAGGAAGTAAAAATGCTCTTCAGGTGTAAGTACCTCCGGGTCGTGTGTAGTTTCTGATGTCTCTGATGGTTCAAGTTTCTTTAGTGCCTGGACAAATCGCTCTTCCTTCCTACGAGCCTTTTTTTGCCACCACAAAATAGTCAGAGTTGCAAAAATTGAATTTGCATTTAAATCATTACTAAAGTTATGAAAAGGCCACGTCATCTCAAAACAAAACAACCTGCAGTGCAAGCTGCATTCATACTGCATATGACAATCAATTGGCAATCTAAATTTAAATGCAATTCGACTTAGATGCATCATTTATCTTGTTACAGAATTCAGGCCTTTGCTCTAGTTAATCAACAAGGATATGAGCAATCTTAAGCTGTTCATGTCACCAAATGCTAAATCCAAGAACTAAACGGTAAAGAAACTGCACCAGATGCCCTTTTTAAAGTAAGAGATGCCTTTTGCACTTTTGATCCGTGCATGATCTGTTTTTGTATGCACAATGTCTATAAAAAATTAAAATTCATGATCAGAAAAACATCCACATTGCTAAGTCTTGATATAGGATTAGGAGGTCACTAATCATGAGGCAAGCAGCAGTTAAGGGAATAGTTACCAAATACAAAAACAGATAACTTGCATGAACAAAAAGCAGATGTGAAAAGGATTAGAAAGATGCATTTTTTAAATAAAAATTACATGCTCGGAAAATGGCAACAATTAGCATGAGCATGCATTAAATAAAGAGCCATGTTACAAAGAAAGACAAGCATCTTTGCACGTAAGCTGTAAAATGAGTCTTTTGCAACATGACGAACAAAGAAGAGGAAAGGACAAAACTAATCCACACAAAGAATATCTCACCATGAAAAACAAAGCTACAGCAGATCAATTGCCATTGCACAAAAAAGATGGGACTTGAAGGACTTGGCAAGAAACTGAAAAAGTTCACATCAGTATATAAAATAGTAACTACTTCTAGCAATGTACAAGAAAACCTACCAACAATTAATCACTTTAATTATATCTGACTTCATAACTGTGTATGAGTGTCTTTGGGGCTGTTGCAAATGTTTGTGCATATAAATACATTGTTTTAGAATCCAATATCAACATGAAACTCTTCAGCTCCAATATGCAAGTGGAACATTTAATGTTTCGGACACAATTTGACAATTTCAAAGTGGTTACCACAGATCATGATCATATCAAACAATCCAATGAAATTCCCTCAAATCTTTATTATACTAAAATTGCTAGTTTGTAAACGAGCAGGCACCAAATGGCAAATATCAAATTGGTTGGCAATAATAAGCAGCAAACTTGAATAAACTTAAATACACATGATGACTAAATCAGAAACAGAAGTGCCAGATGTTTAGGCCATGGAGAGGAATTCCGCATACTTAAACCCACATGCTTAAGAGAGTTAAAGTTTCTAATGCTAACTCCATATGCAATTAGCATATGTATAGCATCAAAAAACAATAAACAAGGAGCTTTATTGGGATCTTATATGCGAACAGTTGAGAAATTTGCTCTGGTGATCAAAGTTTCAGGCCTTACAGACAGTGAAAGGACAAACATCACTAACATATGTGAAAAACATCACTAACCTATGAGAAAATCATAATCTTCTTCTACAGAAAAATTAGAACATCCATTGCTATATTATTTATTTAGAAAAGGCTCGTCAAAAACAACAAGAATTAATGATGTAAAAGTTGCCCACAGATTCAAAGAGGAGAAATTATCTAAAAACTATGTCATGTGTTGCTAGCAGAATCTTCATCAAATGAAAGAGGCTCTGATCTTTCCACACTAGGCTATCAAATGAAACAAATTCCACTGGGCTATCAAATTATATATTTAACATATACAGCATAATGACATATATATATATATATGAAAGCAGAAATATACCTTCCTTAATTTGTATAAAATCTTCTCTTCCACAGTCATTCTTTCATACTCCTTTTTTTTCTTCCACCTGAAGAACTTCAACCACCTTACTACTGCTCTTTTTCCTTTCAACTTTTTTCTCTTTGCTTTGGCTTTACCATTATCATCAACAGAGACCACATCTCCTGCATTATGTTGAGGCTCCACCACATCCTGGCCCGTGTTGTCAACAGGCTGACTTGTATGAATACTACAACAACCAGTAAGACTGAATTGTTCCATACTGGCAAGAAGCCCATGGATAGGTCTTTTACTATGAACCTTGCATAAAACATCAGAACTACTGCAACATGAGGTTTACTACGATTCTCAAGATGATAAACTTTTCCCACTTGCTTAAAATAGAGCAAGACAATTAACAGAGTGCAAACAGAAATGTACAAAAACACAAATCTACAGAAGTGGTATAATAGAGTGATTGAATGTGCCATAACGATTAACATAGTGATCACTTAGCATTAACATATTTACTCACTGTATGATTTAATAAAGAAAAAACTTCATATTTGTTGATGTATATATACTTCACTAGAAATCACAGCAGCATATATTTACACATAATACTAGAGAAAAATACAGAGTATCTCTAAGCATAAATATTAATAAGCCTATCCCATCTATCAGTGGTTGCCATTACAGTTCCTATTTTGATATTCTTATCCAAGACATGTCCTCAGCACAAAGGAAGACTCTTCAATCACCATCTCAAAAATTCTAAGCCTTCTGTATCATCCACCTCCTTGACACTTTAGCCTGTTGTTGGAACCCCTTCATCTCCATTGCCATCTGTGGTTAGGTTGCACATTCACCAAAGCATCTCAAAATTTCTTATCTAACTAGCTTTTGATGCTTGAGTGTGCTTTCTCAAATATACACATTATCAACTCAATCTTTTCTAGTTAAACCACAACATATTCTAGTCCATGCTGATTGTGTGCTGCCAAAGAAACTATAATGGTATCTCTATTTACCCAACTCATGCTAAGCATACTTGACAAACCCATCTTTCTCTCCATTTTTGGGGAATCCTTTGTCCCTCAGTTTTATATCAGTTTGGCTTTACAAAAGTTCGATCCTCTAGTTGTTTTCTCATTACATATGGTCAAAATCAACCTTTGCCATCTCTCTTTTAACTCTACCTTACTGAAGAAACCAAATCCCAAAGTCAATAACTCATAAACAAGTTTCTCAATAGCTTCATTTTTCTTCAATAGTTAACTGGTCCCAGCTCTGTCACTTGTCCATTGCAAAAAGAGAACTTTCATTGGATAAAAGCAATGAATTTCTGAAATCTACCTTACAGGAAAACTCAATACCTAATGGGCATAAAATTAAAATCTTCAAAATTCGCTGTCATCAAGTTTCATTTATAGGAAATAAATCTCTCAATTGAGGCACGAAAGTAGTATTATTTTTTCTCTGAAAAGCCCTTTTATATACATAATTGCACTTTATCATGATTTTAATGCCTGCGAACTTATGTTCCAAGAAAGCATGGTTGAGCCAAAGAAGCTAAATTCTCTGCTATTTCAACAAGATAACTCATCCTGAACCACTTGAACAATGACAGTCCTAATGTAGTTGCAAATATTTGTGAACTGTTGCTTCTTTTTTTTTTTTTTTTTTTTTTGGCGCGGGGCGGGGGGGGGGGGGGGGGGGGGTGAGCTTCCAGCCGAACCTGAAAAGGCCTGTGTTGGGCTTGGGCTGGGAAATTGCAGCCTGGTTGAATTGACCTAGGGGCCCAAGCCCAGCATGGCCTAAAGCCCACCTTGTTCACCATCTCTCCTCTCCTCTCTCTACACTGTCTTACATTTCAGGTTTGGGCCTAGCCCAAGGCCCCTAAGTCATTTTTTGGCCAGGCTCAAACAATGAGGCAGCCCAACCTTGTCCATTTCTAGTCCTACAACCTAGTAGTTAAAGAAAATTCCACCATCAAATTGAATAAAAACAAGTTAAAAGATGAAACGCAACCAAGCCTTTTTCTTACAAAGATGAAAATGTTAAATTCATTTCGCAACACACTGAAACAAAAGTTTAGCATCCCTAGCTAAACAAAATATCAAAAGATGTCAAAACATTCAACACATCAAAAGGTTTTTTCTAAACATGTTTATTCAACCAAAACCAGAGAAAGTGCCCCCCAAGCACAGTATCCATCTTGAAATTTTTGAAAAATATCGTCCAAAAAAAGAATTTTGAAATAATACCACAAGAAGACATGCTATATGATTCAAAACAACTTCAAATTTAAATCAAATGAAACAAAACATAACTTTTGTTTACCTTATGGATCCTAAAGAAGTCTTAGGCTTCAGTTGTCCATGCAATAAGGCAGGCCTTGCAAAGCCATGTATAAAATTCCTTCTGACCAATGAATGCTTACATGGTTCCAAGAGACCAGAGCTCTTGTAATAAGGAGCAATATAACTACTTGGAAAAAACAAACAAAAATAAATGAAATGGGTATAGCTAGAAAAATGAAGAAATGATAGGAAAAAGCAAGATTATTTACCTAAGTGGAGATGAGAGGTGAGAAGATAAATGGGGAAGGGTAAGTAACAAACTCCTCAGTATCTGAAGTGAGTGAAAATGGCCCACCATTGTCTGCAACACAAACCACAATAAACAGATAGAACAATTTGCCATTAAGGAAGACAAATGAGAAGAAATCAAATTATCTATTTCAAAAACTAGAATTAAAGATTCCATTTAATATACTTATTCCAAAAACACCGCTATCGTTTTTCTACGTAAAATTAAACAAGAAATAATTTAAGAATGAAAATTTCCAATAATATGAGAGAAGCTTGACACAACCACATTTTCTGTAATGCATTACCTATTCTTTCAATACTTCAGCTTGTTCTTGGGAGAAGGTTGTACTTTTGTTAATAATAGTATGCTCTCATTTATTTTCAATTTTCTCAATTGTATATTAGTATTGCCTGCATTACTACCTAACCAGAACTACTCAAAGAGCGATACATAGAGTATCATGATTTCTCTGGCTTGCACCTGGGCAAGGCCAAAGTGTCCATATCTCAATCTACAGTGTTGAAAAACACATAATATGAGCCCATTTTATGGTGAGCTACCCCACAACATATTCCCATGACTTGCCAGTTACTACATGCAGGAAGCTAAGCCCATCAGCTTGCTTTAGACTTAATTTTGGCTTCTTGCTAGAATCACAAGAGCTTAATTTCTCTGCATTTCTTGGTGCCAATTCCACCATTAAAGATTTCCACTCCAAACATTCATCCATTCTCAGCTTTCTTAACATCAAGTCTCCATTGGAGCATTCATCTACCAAATTGAGTTAAAAGTCTTGCGGCCATGGTGTTGAGTAAAGAGGAGAGGAAGAGCGAGGAGCCAAATTGAAGAACTATCCAATCCATATACGGTTGTCCACTAAAAGCTTTTATAGCCAAGAATGCAAAGAAAAAAAAAAGGAACATAAATGCAATCAAAACAAAAGGGATGAAAACGGTCAAATCCCATGAACCAACAAACTATATGAACATGTCGAGTTCTTAATCTTGTGATTTTTGTATCTTCAAAGCCTTGATCTAACTCAAGGCTGCGAACCCTCCTCCCCTCATCATCTGGTTGAACTCCTTGAAGTTCACCATACCGTCTCGTCGGCATCCACCATGTTGATTATCCTCCGGCAGTTCTTGACGATCCTCCCCTACTTGAGGCCGAGTGATGCAAGCACCGACCTCAACTCTACCGCTCTAATGCCATTCTGTCACACCCCCAACCCAAATTCATGAACCGGGGGTCGTGTCAATCGTCGCATACTCATAGAAAACCCTCCCCACAAATGCATCTCAATATAATATCATAAATATGCAGCAAAACAAATTAAATAATAATATGCAAACTTTATTTCAAAAACTAGCTCAACATTTAAATGTCTCACCATTTAACAATATTCTAGGGTAGTACATCAATTTAAATGAACTCTATTCTAAGATGATCTTTGCCAAAGTTCTGCTAGTCGCTCTCCCATATTGAAAATCCCGATCAAGCTAGTTTTCTGAATCTGTACAAAAACAAAAAATTATATAATGAGCTAGACAACCCAGTAAGCAATAATCACTTTAACTAAACAAAATCAGCCAGTCAAATAGATAATAACAAAAAATAAGCATATATCTAGTAATAATATATGAATCAAATCTTTCTTAAAATATTAAATTTTGTTCATAGATTCAAATTCTTTCAAATATTTAATTCATCTTATTGATCCCGAGCTATGACACATCATCCTATGGCAAGGTTCTAACACCGACTAATCTTCCTGTGGTAAGATGTGCATCATCTTGCAGCAAAGTCCTTCAGGACCTCTGGTCTGCTAGCGGTATTTCGCTAATCATCTTGGACACAACCTTCAGGACAAATCATATGCCAGCGTATTAGCCCCCATTGGCGTGTACAACATTGCCAAGTCGATATTCAAATAGTTGTAGGTTTCATATTTTAGAGTTCTAAAATCATGCGGTGTCAAAATCAATCAATCATATCCATAATAAGATGATATATCGTCATAATATTTTAAAATAATATTTTTTTATAATAATATATTATCCATCAAATTCGTGCATAATGAATAATACCACTCAAAAGTCATAAATATAATAATTCAATGATTGCTAATAAATTTAGAAAAAAGTGATACATTACTTATCTTACGAATTCAATCCAACCAACAGATCTAATTAATCTTGAAAATCTTTTTCAAAGCCTAATATCCAAAAATTATATTTTTCATTAAAAAAATTTATAATTATTTTTAAAAAAATAAAAATCTTAAATTCCAACACCCTCATAAGGCTGACCAAGCGGGAGTGCCCGATACCCCGTTGGTCCGATCAAAAAGTGAAATTCATCGAATCATGCACGGACTAAAGCACAAATAATTCAACAGAGATCGAGAAGAAGGGTTAATCAAATCTAACAATGTCAGAGAAGAGCCAAGGTAGGAGCTAGTGTGCTACCCGCCAAACATGGATGAGAGCCCTTCACTAAGGTCAATCCACTGTGAAGAGTTCCTACTGAATCCAACTCTCCTAAAGAGAGTAGAGAGAAAGTCCATGTAGAGAGAGAAACTTTGTAAAAAGAAATAAGAGAGAAAGTATGGGGAAGAGACGGAAAAGAGAAAGAAAGTTTCTCTCTAACCAAGGAAGAAGATTGGCTGCTGGTGGAAGATGGAAGGCCTAGAGAACGACGGGCAACCAACAGATGGTCGACAGCCAATGCTAGCAGGCGGCCGATGGTGAAAACCCAACCAAAAATAGAGATCTCTACCCCTTACATCATGTAACCGAGGCTGCAAAGCATCGTGAGGAACCAAGCGAAGGCCTTGGTGACAAGATCTAGCAGCATCACCGGCAAAAAAAAAAGGAATGAAATCGAGAAAATCCAAAGAAAAACAAAATAAAACAGAGCACCCATTCTTGACAGAAAATCCGGTGATCACCGACCGAAATCAGAGCTTCCAAGGGCCACGGAAGAAGGAGAAGGTCAATCTAAAGTTGTCGGTTTCTTGCCTAGCTTCAAGCAATGGTGGCCCACAGTGGCAGCAGCGCTGACACGATCGACGATCGAGAAGAATCGAAGAGGATTTCGGTGATTAAACTTTGATTGGGGATGGCTTTCCAGTGTGAGGGATGGGAAGAAGCTTATATGGAGCAAAAACTAGGGTTTCCTAGTCTCCGACAGAGTCCGAGGAGGATTCATCCTCCTCTGCCGTGCTTAACTAGGGCTCTGCCTTGGTTTTGGTTCGGAAGGGCCTTTGGATGACATTCGAATGCTGGGCTAGGCCAATAGGCCGGCACAATGAGGCTTGGCGTCACACCAAATCCAAATATCCAAACTCTAAAAAATGAAAAAGAATCATCAACAATTAATCATCTTTTTTGTGTCTTACAAGCATTTAAGATGATCATGCACCCAAATTGATACACCCACTTATGTTTTTGGGATTTGCATCGCTTTTTTTTATTCACAAACAATGTCATTTAAAGCCATTACTTAAAACACATGCCTTGAAATGGTTCAAGGACATAACTTAACAAGTTAGGAGAGCCCTCGGTTTTTAATGCATCAGCTCATAAAGTTGTAGCAACTATCAAGATTAAAATAACACATTTATGTATAGAAAGATGAGCTAATGAAGCAAGGCATAGATCAAGCATCTCTCTCTCTTTCTCCCTCGCAATTACAAGAGCTCATATTAACCACTCCAGAAGCACGAACAACACTTGAAATTCAAGCACCATTTGCTTACCGCTTTGCTCTCTTCCTAGATGGTAAGGAGCAATACCATCCAAGCAAGCACTCAGTGGTATAGATCACTGATTTAGTTGTTTGATATGGCATACAATTTAAGCCATGCATGGCTCTTAGTGATATAGATTATAAACTTAGTTGTCCGATATGGCATATAATTTGAGCCATTCATAGCTATGGTAGGAAGGTTTAAGCTTAGATTCATGAAGGGTCAGCAAAACCATCTCAAATCAGGCAGTTATGGCCGTTCCAAGCCGAACTGGTGGCTCACTGGTACAGTTCCAGCAACGGAAACAAAACCCATTGCCGAGGCCGAAGAAGGAAAGATAGAGCGAGCAAGGGAGGGAGAGGGAGAGGGACCCCTATTTCGTTCAAAATAGGGGAACTTGTCGTGGCCTTGCCGCCCGCCGGCCTCCGTCGTACCTCCGCCACCCTCTACTGGCCTCCTTCCCTCTCCCCATTTTCTCTCTCTCTTTCCTCTCTCCCATGGTACTATGTCTGATACAATCGGTACCGACTCGTGCCCCAAAAAATCGGTACGGTGCCCACTACGGGTTCCGCCGATCTTGGAATCATGTCAAATGCGCTGATTGGGTCACAATTCAAGTAAGTAGGGCCACTCCTTAACTTGTTTAAATTGTTTCAACTATTTAACTTGTTTAAATGCTAGGGTTGACAATGCTTAACTATTTAACTTGTTTAAATTGTTTCAACTCATTACAGAACGGGTTAGATTATCTACTTAATAAAATGGTTAGTTCGCGTCTAGATTTTTGACCCATCTAGTAAATATGCTAGGTTTGGATTAACAAATGTTTGATATATCATAAATTCGACTCAACCTGATTGCCACTCCTAAAGCAAGCTAGTCGGCTTAGCCTCCTGCATGTAGTAATTGGCAAGACATGGTTATATATTGTGGGGTAGCTCACCATTATATGGGCTCATATTATGTGTTTTTCACTTTATTGAGGTGAAAATCACTTTATTTTTATTTTTTTCCAAAAAAGCCCTTTAGCATTAAAGAAGAATTAAAGATGCATTTAAGACCTAATTTTTATTAAGGGCATAATAGGAATTATACATAACTTTCCCAGGAAAGTGGATGGCCAACCAAACATAAGCGCACTTTGGAAATTTGTCACTTTCCGATGGTCAACCAAACATGCCAAAAGTACTTTCCTAGGCATTCTCTTCTTAGGAATTTGTTTTCCAAGAATCATATTTCTAGAAGAAAAAATGCTTTCCGCGAACCAAACGAGCCCCTAGAGGTTTTAAGAAGACATCTGCACCCACAAGTCTTCGGCCTTCCCCTCCCTCTCTCGAACTCTGCATCCAAATGTGGAACCCGCTTCCGAACTCAAAAAGATCCCATCCTAACCCAACCTAACCTTTCTCATTTCCTCCATTCCTTCTCCTCCAATTCCAATATCCCCTCCTCCACTCCTCTTTGGAGTCAAACCCTAACCCTACCTCACCACCCTAACCCTACCTCACCATTTCCCATCTTCCCTTCCATCTTATTCTCAATCTCTCTCCCTCTCTCTGTACCCTAGGTTTGGCCTTCTTTACCCTCCTTCAAAAGCTTTGATTTTTTTCTTAGCCTTATGGCCGTTCTTGGGGTTCGAGGTGTTTAAGCTACGAGAAACCACATCCTATCGGATGGGAAGCTGAGGTTCGAGACCCGCAAAATAGAGCTTCCAAAGAAGGAAAGGTATCAAACAAAGAAACAGCTCAAGCTCGAGAGGAAAAAGAAAATGGAGACACGAAAGCTGAGGGAGGCCAACAAGAAGGACCCTCGCAGGATGAGGCCCCAAGGAAAAAAGAGTAAGGGCAAGTTCCGCACAGCCGAGGCGGATATTAAATATAAGATTGAGAAGGTGAGAAGTTAAAGTAAGCATTTTAATTTGTTTTTCTATTAGATGATTATGGAATAGAGAATGAATGCCTAGTTTGGTTCCTTCAATTCCTAATTTGGTTTCTAATGAGGAAAATGAATGGCTAATATCTACGGTCACATCAGATGAAATGGAAAATGCAGTAAAACAAATGGCCTCAAATAAAGCTCCTAAGCCATATGGTTTCGACCACTTTTTTTTCAAAAATTTCTGGCCCATCATCAAGAATGACATTATAGATGCTACTGAGGATTTCTTTAGGACGGGTTCTATGCCTAGTGATTGAAAAAGTACATACATAAAAGTCTGATTCCTGAGCAACTTGATCCTTTACTTTCAAAAATTATAGACTTATCAGTATGCTTTCAAATACCTATAAAAAGTTATGACAAAAACACTGGAGAGTCTTAAAACTCTGACATCTAAACTAATCTCTGGAAATCAAGGTCCTTTTATAAATATGGCCAGATCTGATTTGTATTCTGGCCCATTTCCACCTAAAGAAAAGGTCGTGATAGATCTTGTTCCCCTGTTTTCACTGTCAATGGGAAATTTTGTGAGATTTAATTATCAACAGTGTCATGATAATATATTGAATGAGTTTATATGAATTATTTTAACTTTTTGGAGGCACTTTTCTTTGCAATTGATTTCTCAGTTTAGCAAAGCACGCATTCTGAGACATAATGTCACCTCAAGAAGACAACCAAGCCTTCATAAGAGGCACATCAACCGAGCCTTCATAAGAGGCACATCAACCGAGCCTTCATAGAATCCAAACATCATATCAGAAAAAAATTTTAAAATGATCAAAATAACATTACATGATATAAGGACTATCAAAGGACGTAAAAAAGGAGAAATTTTTATAATTTACTCGAAAAAACTAGTTGTTACATACACATATTGTCAATGCTCTTAAAACTAAATAAATTGCCAAGAGGCTAGCTTGCTTCTTTTCCTTATATCTTTGTCATAATGTTCCCAAAACCCTAATACTAAAAATTCAGGCATAAAAGGGTCATAACTAATATCATCAATATTACCAATAATAATATAAATTAATTTGATTGTATTAGGCAAAACATGGATTATCCCTTTAAATTACATTACAAAATCAATTGAAAAAGATACTGTTCCTACAATATTTTAACATACAAAGTAATTTAATTTCGTAGATCGCCAAGGAGAAATTATAGTGTAAATATAAACAATAAAAACAATCAAAACCGGCTATCAAAGTAAACAAAAAATTGGAAATTGCTTCTCCCATAAAATTAGAATATGAAATAAAAATTATTTTTAAAATGTAATCCGACCAACCTCCGCAAGATCACTGCCATCTGCTCCCTTGCGGAAGCGGAAGCCCGGAAACTCGATTACTCTCGCAAACGAAGAAATTGCCTCAAAACATTAATTTGATGTGGTTTTGGGACAGAGTGCGTTTGCTACGATCAAACAAAACACCGTGAGAATCATCATATTCATATCCATGTAACAACTTGCAAGACTGCAACAAAATTGAACAAAAAAAAAACGAGAGAACTGAAATAATCGCAACAGATTGTACCAGCTAAGAAGGGCCCGGAAAATCACAGGGATCAGATCCAGGTGAGTTAGACTGGATTCAATCTCGCAAGTTTAAGAAACATTATTGTCCGGATCGGATGCATTTCGAGATCCAAACAAGAAGCTGATCTTGCTTTCAGATATTCTCTAATCATCAAAAGAAACCCTAGAAATCTCCAAGCATCAACGAAAACATTACAAAAGAGAAAAAACAGAGAATAACAATTAAACGCGACAAAATATGAGTACATACACATCAAGAGAGAAGATGACTTCGGAGGAGGAGGAGGAGGAGGAGGAGGGATGGGGAATTTCGGGGAGAGAGGAGGAGGAGGAGGAGGAGGAGGGATGGGGAATTTCGGGGAGAGAGGAGGCGGGGATTTAAAGGGGAGGGGTTAGGGTTTGGGGGGAAAGAGGATTTGTTTTGTTTTGATTGCCGAAACTGACCTTACTGTCACTTGAGTTTCACGAAACTGCCACTACCCCGCTACGCTGCGGCATGACTTTGAGTTGGGCCCTGGAGGTAGGAATGGGCCTGGTTTGGGTCGGAACAGGCTATGATGATGATATGGGCCGCTCTGGTTTGCTGGTCCTTGGGCAAATCTGGCCTCCATTTGGGATTTCTGGGTCTAACTGTGAGCATTGATCAACTTTCAAGATTTAACTAGAGCCATCAAATCTATTAGATTGATCAATAACGGCTGATGTGCAAGGGCTACAAATGGACTTGGGTTGGGCTTTTTGGTTACATGTAACGTCAAGCAAACTAATCGAATTGACCTAATACAAACTATAATGTTTCTAATTGATTCAGCTCATGCTATTGTCACTTTTCAAGGAGGCTAATAAATAACTACTGATGAGAACATCTTCAAGGAAAGGCCAAATTGGCTGATTCCTGATCCAAATGACCTAACTCAGCTAGTTTGAGTAGTTTCAATTCTGGAAAAAACATTGCCATTTTGTTAAGTGTATTCATGCCAGTCGATCTGTCCATCTTATCATAAAGGATGAGGGGGGTGAGGGTTCAATTATAGTTGATTGGGGGATGAGTATAGGATAGAAAAGGTAGGAATTAGCCTCTCATAATCTCAACAAAAAAAAAAAAACTTTGACCTTAAGGACAAATCAAGAAATAAAAAAGGAAAATGGACCTTGGTTGAGCCCATGTCAATTGGATCTCTTCCAATCTATTCATGTAGGATGGAGAAAAAACCCGGCCTACTCTAAAAACAAATAGGCCTTGCCTATCCTATGTTCTTGTGAATCCTATTAAATTACACGAGATTATGCAAATAGGCCCTCAGCCGAATACTTTGCCCTAGCTAGCGGGTACAGCCCACATTGTTTTGAGTTGAACCAAGACTAGCCAAGTAATTATTTAACATAACATTATATTATATTATATTATATTTATAGTATAATACAATAATAAATGTATAAAATATTATAATTGTTAGTATAAATTAATTTTTCACTCTTTTGATGACCATTTATCTCTCTAACAAATTTTCTAGTTAGGTGAAAAAATTAGTTAAATAATTACTAATATTTATTTTTATTTATTTAGTTATTATTTTATTTCATTAAAATATATTTATTTATTTATTTGTTCATTTATATACATATTTATTTATTTATTTATTTTTCTTTCTTTTTTTTTCTTCTCTTTTTTTCTTCCCTTTTCTTCTTTTTTTTTCTTTTCTTTTTTCTTCTCTTCTTCTCCTTCCTTCCTCTATTTCCTTCTCCTCCTTTCTTCTTCTCCCGCGAGGCCGGCGGTGCCGGAAGGGGGCCGGGCCGCGGCGGCCGCGGGAGGGGGACCGGGACGGCGGGCCGAGGAGGCTCGGGAGGGGACGGGGACGGCAGGCCCCGGCGACTGTGGGGGGAGGGGGGGCTCGGGAGGGAGCCGGGACGGCGGGCCGCAGCGACCGCAGGGGAGGGGGGACCTCGGGAGGGGGCCGGGACGGCGGGCCGCAGCGCCTGCCGGGGAGGCGGCGGCCATGGCTGCCCCTTCCTCCCCTTCCTCTTTTTTTTTGCCGAGGCGAGGGGTCGCAGGGGCTGGGATGGCGGGCCGTAGCGCCTGCCGGGGAGGCGGCGGCCATGGCTGCCCCTTCCTCCCCTTCCTCTTTTTTTTTGCCGAGGCAAGGGGTCGCAGCGGCCGAGGCGACAGGCCGCAGCGGCGGCTGGGGAGCGCGGCCACGGGTGACCGGCGTGGTGGCTGCCACCGTGGGCAGCCACAAGCTGCCTCCCAAAAAAAAAAAAAAAAGAAAAAGAAAGAGGGTCGGCGGCATTGAGGAGAAGAAGGAGATAGAGAGGTAGAGAGAGAGAGGGGATGGAGAGACAGGAAGAGACGGTGGGATTGAGATTTTTGAGAGGAAAAAGGAACTTTTAAATGGGGATATTTTGGTCAAAAATACAGCTTCCCGACAAAGCTGAAAACAGCGTTTTCAGAAAGCTCCAAAATGGAGCTTTCCCCCAAAAGCTGTTTTCAGCTTTCCGCAAAAGCTGAAACAGCTTTTCCAAAATTTTACCAAACATCATTTTTTAACTAAAAGTACTTTTGGAGGGCCAGAAAGTGCTTTTTGGCCCTCCAAAAGCTCCCCCAAATAGGGCCTTAGTCTCAATTTCAACTACAAGATGAACCAAGATGATTCAAGCTATTGGCTGCTAAGTGATTTATTTTGTTGATTTTCATTAGGAAAAAATAAGTTAGTGCATAGGTACTCTTCTCTCTATATTTTAAGTTCAAATGCTATCATAACTATTTTTAGGGTGCTAACTGATAGTGTTGGTAAAGTCTCTTATATTGATAAAAGAGGCCTGCGTCTGAGTTTGTCTGATCTAGGTAGTCTGATTTGCTGCCTACCCTAGTTTGCTGGCCAAAGCATATTTTAGCTTCAAGTAGGGACATATCTTTAAGAGTATCTCAGCTTAACCCAAGAACCAAGAGTAGCTCAACCTAACTCAAGAATTAATAAGCCTAAACTTTCTAGTGGACCAGAAACTTTGAAAAAATTTTGCTCCCTTCTAACTGCTGACAATAGTCCTGAACAGCTACATGACAATTTTGTTAAATATAACTTCATCTGCCTAACCCAAGGATTATAAGCCCAAACTTGCAGGTAGGCCAGAAACTGTGAAAATTTTCTTCCCTCTTCTCATTGCTGACAATTGTGCTGCACAATGTAAAATGGTAAAATACCTTTTTTTTTTTTATTTTGTGATGCAGGTAAGTGCTGTGATCTTCACAACAGCAAATAAAAACAGTCATTTTGCAGGTGTTTTCTTGAAAGGTTTAGGGTTTTGGACCATATCAGAATTATATTATGGGATTCCACAACTAATCTTCTGGCTCAATTTTTGAATATTTTATTTTCTGACTCCCACAGATGTATTTATACTAGAATGGTTTAATTTTATCCGATTTACCCAAAAAGAAAAGGGTTAAGGGTTCTATTAGTTAGAGTGTGCGTTTTAAAATTGGACAACTCTAGTTTACGACCATGAACTTAATTGATGTGGCTTTGGTGGATCAGAGGCTACATGTTTCCAGGAAAACAGGGCATCAAACATTTCTGCGTCAGATTGCAATTGGGTAGGGTTCTATAAAGAAAGTTATTTTATTAGGATGGTTGTGATCAAAGAGCTTAGAGATATACTAGAACTCACTTTTTAATGGGACAGCCATTCAGCCCTTCCTCTTAAACACATGCATGTTATGTGTGGGAAATCAGTATTGGTATTAAATACATAAGATAGGTGGAGGCTAAAACTGATTTGTTCTCCAATGCAGAGGCTGAAAATAAAAGAGAGCATTAGAGGTAGCCAAAATTGCAAGAGGTGCAACAAAAAGGATCATATATATAATTTCTGCAAGAAAGATATTCCTCCACAATTTGAATTCACTCTCTTAGCATAGCATATAAATATTTAACTTGATTAATGAGTGAAAAAATTTATTGATGCTTGTTGACAAGTTAAATGCCTAGCCTCCTAGTCATTGCAGCTCTAATTTGGTAAACCATCTATCAAATCTTACTATTTAGTCACCCACTATCAATGATGAAAAGTTCAGATTTTTCTTCTTTTTTTTGTTTGTAACAAGACATAGCCAAGTTTCAACTTCACCTCAAAGTTGCAAATTTTATGTATTTGTCATTTGGTAATCGACTTTAAGGTCTAAATTGAAAGATTCTAAAGCCTAATTTCGGGCACGAGACTTCGCTAAATTGCTCCATGAACTTCATACCTCGAATGCCCCCAACAACACTCTACATGCATCATTTAAACCTATGACCTCTATAGAACAAAGAATGGATGCCAATCACTTGACATAAACCTCTCCTACGACCTTTATCGAGCGAAGAGTAGATACCAATCACCTAAGATAAGCCTTGGTTGGTACCTTGAATTTATTGTTGTTATCCATGAAGATGTGCTTAAGAACTCAAATTCCGCTCGATTTTAGCATGTGCGATGCACATCAATATAACGAGAGAAAGGACTATAGAATGGATGAAAAGATTCCATCTAATGTTCAAAGTGAGGAAAAGCAGCTATTCAAGCAAAATATCAAGACTAGGAGATAGATTGGGGAAATTGTAACAATGGGTGTTTGGGCCAATTTTTGGTTGCTGGCATGGTGACATTTATTTCTCAACTGCTTTTTATTCTCCTCTGGACCTTAGTAATAGTTTTGTCTTTTCACCCCCCAAAAACAAAAAGGAAGAGCAAATAGATACAATGTTTTGTTTCCAAAAAATAAAAAGAAGTGTCTTATGGATGACCATCCTTTCATCTGATGCTGAAAGAAATGGTGATAAAAGAGGTGCCATGGCTGGGCCTGCTCGCATCTAAATCAGAGAGAATGGAATGAATATTTGGACCCTTGCACATGAAGCTTGTGAGAGGCAATTTAATAGGTGGTCCAAAGTGCCACCCATGAGTTCTTAATTACTGCAAGGAGAGCATATCATGTGAAGAGGGCTGGTGCCCTCATAATGCCAAAGTTTCTGAAACCTCCCAACCATAGGTCAATATACTAGAAGCTGGGCATATACTTTAATGCCGCTATGAAGAAATGAAAGAAATTTATGGTTCTTAGGCCAGTCAAAAGATACAACTGAAGTAGCTTAGTTATGTTTTTTTTTTTTTCTATGGAGCTCCTGATTAAAATATCCCAACTTCGAGCATGTATGTCACGCATACAAGCGACATCATAGTTTGTTAGATATCTTTTTGGTTACAGTATTTTCGTTAATTATGAGGCATGATGAGGAGTCAGAAAGAGATAATTTTAATTTCATACATCGAAAGGGATAATTAAACCAACATCACTGAGTTAATCGAGTAAATTAATACAATTAGAAACTCTTATATGCCGTTAGTGACATAACTGCCATAATATGTTCCTAGTGTTTGCAACTGCTTTGTAGCTCAAAGAAAATTAACTGTTCATTATCTTAGATCCATTGTCTTCTCAAAAATATAGACTCAGTTATAGTCTACTGCATATATAATTAATATAGCATTTCTTATAATAACTTATTTCTTCTTGCTTGGGTGAAATGGAATGGGGTGGTTCAGCTGCCTTTTTTGCTTAGAAAAGACTAAAATTGTTACTATTATAATATTTTTTAATATTTTTAAATTAGTATGATAAAGGTATTTGAGTTTTTGAAAAGCTCATGAATGCTTCATGATGGCTATGATGTTGATTATGTAGCAACCATCATAACAATGACATTTCTTTATGATAGATAAGGACTGTACAAGGAAGTTTATGACACCATTAGAACCACAAAATCATTGCTGAGGAATATGGCAGTATCCATATTAATGGGGAAATATGTAGCTATTAAAACTACCCACCCAAATATATACACAAACAATACAACAATATACTTACATAATAGTAGTTCAATGACCTCATATAGGAAACAAAAAATATAAGAACATCCTTCTCAAGAGAGAATTAAGATAGTACCATGAAAAAAAGGAAGTAAAGTCCCCAAACTACAGTCTGAGGCTCTGAGCCTCACATATGTCTCCAATTTTTAAGTAAGTCTAGCCCCAATTTAGGTTTAGGTCTTGCCTTCCTATAATCTTATCCTATCTCATGGGTATCCTTGGAGTATGAAGCTGGTGCTTCCAATAAAATAGATGGTCACTTATTTGCTTGCTTTTCTTAATGCTTTTCTAGCAACAAAGTTTGACTGGAAACTGCAAAACCTCCCACAATCATCACTTGCAAAGCTACAGTCTGGGAACAAAAATTGCCACCTACATTAGTCCCTACTTTACTCCATATTTGCCCTGAGAAAAAGCAATGTATTTCTCCATATAGAAGTTCCCAATTTATCAACCGATAAAACCCTTACAAAACTTTGCACCATAAGACTAATAGAACCCGATAAACCTAGCAGAAAGAAAGAGAGAGAGAGAGAGAGAACAAAAACAGACCAATTAGCAGTGTTTCTTTTGTATTTAAATATGTTTTATGATAATCTCTTGGGATGCTGCGCATCGATGCCACATTGGAATCAAATATCACCATTGAACCACTTTCATGATGCTACGCGCATCTATTCTATTTTAATTCGTGTACATGCTAATTAATTTATACATTTGGGTCCTATTTATGTGTAGGTTAGGGTTCACCAATAGAACCCCTAATACAAATTTAGAAAAAAAATTAAATATTTATAGCCACTAATCGATGATCGATCAGATGGTTGAGAGAGCGGTTCAACATTTATCCCTCTTAAAACATGTTTCTAAGGCTGCTAATTCTTAATAGTCAAAACCCATGAACCACATCTCATTTTGGTTTAATTATGAAAGAATGTCTATGCTGCGAGGTTTTACTATACATTTGCTGATTCGTTGCCGACATGTTTTAGCTATCAGGAGTTCCATTGCTGCATGCCAAACAAATTTATTAGAACATAATAGTCAGTGAGCATTACTTTATACACAGGCTAAAGGGTAAAAATTACTTGACCACTAAAATAAGAGATCAAGAAGTAAAATAAATGCATCAAACAGACCCTGATTAACAAATAGCAGGCAAAGCAGGGACTGGAATTTAAGTTGTTGGACAGAAGAGGGGCAGCCTCAAGGGTGGGACCATGGAAAAGCACTTTTGGCCCGTTCTTACCTTCTCTACGAAGTCAAAAAAGTCCAGATGGCTTGCATTGGGAGAAACAAAGCAAGCCATCTGCAACAATGACAGCACCACAGCAACTTTAGACTTTGGAGACTCCAAGGCTCCTCTGCAGCGAATGGGTGGAGAACTCAAGAGTAAATTAGAGACAAATAAGGGACAAATAAAGTGGAAAAGAATATAGAAAATAGGAAGCAAAGGTAAGATATTAATCAACTTCTTGTTTTTATTTTTGTTGATTCACATGTTTTCATGAGTAAATACTTTCCTTCTCTGATTTATAAATTATCTTTTATCATAATAGATCTGGGCTAAAAAGGTGAGAAAAGAAGACTGTCAAGTCACTGTATAAAAATAGTTCTTCTGTTAAAAACAGAAATATTAATTTTAGATTTCTATCAGTTATAATTTTAGCTTTTTGTTGGAGACATGCATGCCAGTTTTTATTATTAGTACTTCTTTCATAGAAAAAAATACTAATCTATTTTCAAAGAAATATAAAATTAACAAATTTACTGCCTTCGCTTGCAAATGTGGTTGTATATTTTGTTCTTTCTGTGAATGGATATTGGAAGAGGCTAATCTCTATCTTTCCACTCTATACCTACCCTTTCACACTCTCTCTAACTGGAATCTAAACCCTACCTCCTTGCTTAGCTTTCAAAGGTATACTGGTTGATAGTATTGTTTATATTTATTGAATTGGATGATTGAGTTACTGAAGTTGGTGTGCAGCACTAAATTTTCCTCATTGTAATATTGAATGCATTTTTGTAAAAGGTGAGTGAATTAAAGTAGGAAATCAATAGAATTAGACATGACATTATCGCCGCAAATTCTTCTTGATCTACTGCAATACCATGCAGCAATTGCAACATGTTTAAAATTAGATCATAAGTTATTTTTTGGAGGCTCACATTAGTATGCCGACCAGAAAAACCCAATCATTGCTGATCGTAACAAATAAGGACTATGATTAAACTGCAGGTATGATATTTGGATGAAGCTCCAGATTGAAATAAATGAAAAAATCACTGACATAAAATTGTAAACATGATAAATCTCTCGGATCATTAGGCCTGCGAGAACATTCAATCACCACCTTATTAGCCATCATATAAGTGCATGCTTATAGTCTAGATTTTCGCCTTATATAAGGATTTTGACTGTATAACTACAATGTCATTCTAAGGTGCATGTATGCAATAGTCAATCTAGATCATTCTCCAAATTATGTGGTAGGGTTCTAGATCTAGGTGATTAGGACCTAGATCCACCTCTTACAATAGAGACTAGTAGGTCCCACAAAATTATAGGAATGATCATTCTTTAGTAAACTTTTTAATTAATAAGTGTAAGACTAGATAAACAATAGGGAGGAGTGAATCTAGATTGTCATATGTGTAGGAAGTTCTTAGAAATAAAACCAAGACCACCACTAAAATTATTCACAGTAGAACTACTAAATAAGAGAAAACAGGAGAAACCCTCCTCATGTATACCAAGTGATATAAGACAGCAGGAGAAAGGAAAGGTGCACTCATTTTGTAGGAGAGTTCGAATTGATGGACAAGAGTGCAGGGCTCTAGGCATAAAAACATATAGCATTTAATTACCTTTAACAATCCCCACCTACACATGCCTCCAACCAAGAACTCGAATTTAATGCATTCACTGCTCCCAACTCTTTCTCTCTCTCTCTCTCTCTTCCCCCACCACCCCACCACCCCATCTATCTTCTTGCCCTGTTAGCTTTTGTCTTTGTTCTCCTTTCTTCCCCTGTTTGTTCTCCCATTCTCCCATGGCCTTCCTTCACTCCATCTCTCCAATAAGATCTTAAGACGACGTCCAGGTATCGCAGAGAATTCTGTGCCTTCGTCATAGTTCATCACTCCAATTTTACTCTTGTCTGGAGGAGTTGATTCAGTTCTTTAACAGACTTCTCTCTACTATCCTTTGGAGATGGAAGCTGGAATAGAGAAGCTGTAAGAGGTGGCCACCTTCCTTCTTTGCCGGGCCATTTAGATTCTGAAAAGATATTTGGCAGTTGTGTGTTTAGAAAACAGGCAGAATGGAAAGGGTTGTTCTTGAAAGGCTTGATCTTGGAAGATTTTTTGTGATCAGAAATTCAACATTCCAGGTTTGATTCTGTTTTCATCTATTACTCTCGCTGCATGGAGTATTTTTCCCATGGAATATCTTTCTTTCTGAAAAATATGAGAGAGGGAAACAGTGGGATATTCTCATCTGGACTTTGAACTCTTCTATTGGTGAATTCCTTTCCCTGAAAGAAGAGAGAGAGAGAGAGAGAGAGAGAGAGAGAGAGAGAGGCTTTTTGATTTTTTTGATATCTCATTTGGGGGTTATAAGGTGTGAATGACAACAGATTGGATACTTTTCAAGTTATGATTTTTGAAGGGATTTTGCTATCCTTCCACATTTTAGTCTTGGTTTTTTACGGATGTAAGTTGAGTGCCAGAGCAACTTCTTGAAAGTGGGGGTTGAAGACTCATCTGAGTTCCATCCTTATGATGTCGAAAATGAAGTCCAAAAGGAGTAGCTTTTTGGTTCAAGTTCTCATCTTGGTGTTAATTGGTGGCTCAAAAAGGTTGGATGTTTCAGGCCTTGGGTCCATGTCCTCCATTGCTGTCTCCTATGGTGAGAATGGCCCAGTCTTCTGTGGTCTGAACTCAGATGGGTCTCACATGGTCACCTGCTTTGGTGCTGATGCTTCTGTAGTCTATGGTGCCCCTTTCAGACTTCCCCTCCTTGGTCTCACTTCTGGTGATAGCTTTGTCTGTGGGCTTCAGTTGGACACCAGCCAACCTTACTGTTGGGGGAGCAACATCTATGTGAAGATGGGCGTGCCTCAGCCTATGGTGGAAGGTGTGTCCTACTCTGAGATAAGCGCCGGCGACAACCATCTCTGCGCCCTTCGAAAGACCGGCAAGGGAACTTCTAGGGGCATTTCTTTGGTTGATTGCTGGGGCTACAACATGACTGCCTCCCATGAGTTCAGGGGCGGCATTGCGGCGATAACTGCCGGCTCGGTGTTCAACTGCGGGCTGTTTGCCCGCAATCGGACGGCATTCTGCTGGGGCGACGATACCGGGAGCAGTGTCATAGGCCTGACCCCAAGGAATATGAGGTTCCAATCAATCTCAGCTGGTGGGTTTCATGTGTGTGGGATCTTAGAGAATTCTCAGGTCTTTTGCTGGGGGAGGAGCTTGGAAATGCAGCAGTCGTCTTCAGATGTTTTGGGCCAGGGGGATGTCAATATGGTGCCAATGTATCCTATGGTTTCTGTGGTTGGTGGGAGGTTTCATGCATGTGGGATAAAGAGCCTTGATCATGGAGTGGTCTGCTGGGGGTTTAAGCTCCAGAATAGTGTTCCCCCACCCAAAGAGTCAAAGGTGTATGAGATTGCAGCTGGGGACTACTTCACTTGTGGTGTCCTTGCAGAGACCTTGCTGAGGCCGCTTTGCTGGGGCACCAGCGGTCCCTGGTCGTTGCCGATCGCAGTGTCGCCTGGAATCTGTGCTTCTAATCCTTGCGGCCCGGGGTACTATGAATTTAGCCATGTGAGTTTCAGGGTGAAGATTTGTAAGCCGGCGAATTCGAGAGTTTGCTTGCCATGCAGTGTTGGGTGCCCTGAAGGCATGTATCAGTCTACGCCCTGCAACTTGACATCCGACCGAGCGTGTCGATTCAACTGTTCCAGCTGCGCCTCGGCAGAATGCTCGCCTTTCTGCTATTCAGGAAAGAAATCCAAGAACCGGAAAGTTGTATCTCTTCAAATGCCTTTCATTTTAGGGGAGCTTGTCTTGGCTGCGATCGCGGTAACCTCGGTTATGTTAATTGCATGTCTTTATGTTCGATATAAATTGAGGAATTGTAAATGTTCGGATTCTGAATTGAAGACTGCAAGGAGCTGCACATATTCTTTCCATAAGGAGTCAGTAAAAGTTAGACCCCACATGGAGGAGCTGAAGATTAGGAGGGCTCGGATGTTTGCTTATGAGGAGCTGGAAAAAGCTACAGGGGGATTCAGTGAAGAATCAATTGTAGGGAAAGGCAGTTTCTCGTATGTTTTCAAAGGGATCCTGAAGGATGGAACTCTTGTTGCAGTTAAGCGAGCCATAAAGGCATCTGATGTGAAGAAAAACTCTAAGGAATTCCACACTGAGCTCGACCTCCTTTCAAGATTAAACCATGCCCATTTGCTCAACTTGCTTGGCTACTGTGAAGAAGGTGGTGAGAGGCTTCTAGTATATGAGTACATGGCTCATGGGTCCTTGTACCAGCACCTCCATGGTAAGGACCCTACTCTAAAAGAGCAGTTGGGTTGGGTTCGTCGGGTCACCATTGCCGTCCAAGCTGCACGGGGGATAGAGTACTTGCATGGATATGCTTGCCCGCCGGTAATTCATAGGGACATCAAATCTTCAAACATTTTGATCGACGAGGAACATAATGCTCGTGTTGCTGATTTTGGCCTTTCTTTGTTCGCCCCAGATGATAGTAGTGCCCCATTGTCTGAACTCCCTGCTGGAACTCTTGGCTATCTCGACCCTGAATACTACCGACTTCACTACCTGACGACAAAGTCTGATGTCTATAGTTTTGGAGTTCTTCTTCTAGAAATTTTAAGCGGCAGGAAAGCTATTGATATGCAGTATGAAGAAGGCAATATAGTAGAATGGGCAGTACCACTGATCAAAGCTGGAGATATCTCAACATTACTGGATCCAGTCCTGAAACCTCCTGCAGACCTTGAGGCTCTTAAGAAAATTGCGTCCATAGCATGCAAGTGTGTAAGAATGAGGGGAAAGGACAGGCCTTCAATGGATAAGGTGACAACCTCCTTAGAGAGAGCTCTTGCTCTGCTGATGGGAAGCCCATGCATTGAGCAACCGATTTTGCCTACTGAGGTGGTGTTAGGGAGCAGTAGGCTGCACAAAAAGGCTTCCCAGAGATCTTCAAACCAGTCATGTTCAGAGAATGATACTGCTGATGCTGAGGACCAGAGGTTTGAGTACAGAGCTCCTTCATGGATAACATTTCCAAGTGTGACGTCGTCGCAGCGGAGGAAGTCATCAGTGTCTGAAGGGGATGTGGATATGAAGAACTTGGAAGGCAGGAGTTTGGCAAATGGTGGAGCAGGAGATGGTCTGAGGTGCTTGGAGGAAGAGATTGGGCCAGCATCACCACAGGAGGATCTTTTCTTGCAGCACAACTTTTAATGGTATGACAGTGTCTGAAAGAATGAAACTTCAATTATCAATCTAAGGGTCATTTAAACATTTCCATAACGATGTGGTTTTCGAATTTCAATTCTGGAGGACGGTCCGGCTCATTGATAAGCTGTTTTAGCAAGAAAATGATGTGCGTATTGCTCAATCCAATCCTTGCGGTGTTCGGTTGCTGCATCTGATTGCACTTTGAATGCTATTGTCGAAACTCTTGGCTGCTCATGGTTATGGCATAAATATCCATGCTTTCAGCTTTGTTTTCCAGCTTCTATTGAAAAACATTA
Source organism: Phoenix dactylifera (assembly GCF_009389715.1). Taxonomy (NCBI): domain Eukaryota; kingdom Viridiplantae; phylum Streptophyta; class Magnoliopsida; order Arecales; family Arecaceae; genus Phoenix; species Phoenix dactylifera. Next base: position 11,647,695 of record NC_052405.1, read on the forward strand.
GAGGGCATTGTTTATTTGTCTTTCCCCTATATAGCAGGTCAATTATATTTGCACCGAAATTGATTGCAATCAGATGTCATGTTTGTATATGTTCCAATCTCATCAATTAGATTTTGCTTTTGGTAAATTTTCTGATTTGAATTAATTCTGTCCATGCACACAAGTGTATAATATCTTTCTTAGTTTTTTTTGGCCCTCTCTGCATTCTAGAAGCTGCATCTAAACAGTGGTTGTTGAACACTGGTTTGAAGCGATGGTAAGTATCTTTCAGGATGTTTTATGTAAACTGGCTGTTTGTCTGTGAGTTGGGATCTTCTCCAGTTTGGTGTAGAAGTGTCTATTTCTGTTTATGCTCTTTTTGGTGCATGTTTCTAACTAACAGATGGGCACGGATGCGTACCGTTGGAAAGATCATGATTAATGAGGCAGATATCCTTAGGAAAGAAAAAAAGGAGTTGGTGATTGTTCTTGAGCCATGATGTTCTTGTATGAATTGTTATGGGATGGATTGGGTTTCTACCAAGAAAAATGGGAGCTTTGTTAGAATAATTGGACAAAGGAGGTTAATAGTTGTAACCTGAGAAGTATGAGGGGAAAGATATTATGCATATTAGTTACCAAGGAAAAAAAAAACAATATGGACATTGACACCAAGTATCCACCATTCAGCTTCATGTAGATTGTTGAGGTGTGGAGGGATGAGTTTTGGTATGGAAACATTGCTTAGATTTCTGGGGGAAAAAAAACAGAAGAGTTTGATTGGAACAATTGCAAAATGGAAACAGAAAAAAATCTACAAGCAGTGACTGGTGGGTGGTCATAAGAATGTTTGAACCAATAAGGTGGATTTAGAAAAATAAACCAAATAAAACAGTAGAAAAGATTTCTTGGGAATAGCTGGAAAATGAAAAAGTAATGTCGCATTTGTAACTTTGCATTACATTCAAAACCATTTTTGGTGGCTTTGGAAAGTAGAATTCATTAAAAATATTAAAGTGAGATCAGGTGCTGGAAGGGTGATTTGCAAATGTATTGGAAACATTTACAAGATTTTGATAAAGAAATAATTCATAGAAGAAGTAGCTTGGGGGAAAAAAATCCATAGTAATACGGAAATTGGAAAATTAGAAAAAGTCGTACAAGGGCTGTAGTTGGATTATTTGCACAATATTTAGAAGGTTCATAGATTCTGCAGAAAAATATTAATAATAATCAGTGAATTTAGAAAAATAAAAATCATTAAAAAATGATGAGTTTTAGAAAAAAAGAATTTAGTAATAAAAATTAGTAATTCTTAATAATATAGAAATAAATTTTATTTATAAAAAAATATTGTCAGGACCAAACCAGGGAAAATCGAACTGCCAAAAAAATGTCTTCAAAAATAAAAATATTGTTAAATGACGGATTTTAGATGAACAGAATTCAGCATAAAATTTGGTGATTTAAAAAAAAGGGAAAATAAAATTATTCATAAAAAATAATAATAATTAATAAAAGTTAGGAAGTATGGACCATAAGTTTACAAGATCATTGCACTACGACTAAACTATAAAAATTGTTGCACTTAACAACTATGAAGCTCATCAATAAAACATTAAAACTATTTAGATTTCGAGCGCTCTTATCCGTTGGCTTTAATTTTAAAACTGGACCATATGTTTATGAATCACAGCTCTGTCCTTCTTAGGTCGTGGCCAGTATAAGTTGGAGCAAGAGTTGTATCTTGCAAGTGTAAAGTGATTTTCTTGGATTAAAAAAAAATGGCGCGAACCCTCTTGTGTAGAAAATTTAAGGGAATTATCAATTAATTCATCACAAGCTGCTTTCTTTTATCCACATAACGAACGACTGTATTTCTCTAACTGGCAGCTTCCATTTTATTGCACTGAAAATTTAAAAAAGTTCTTATCAAAAAACAGAGAGAGAGAGAGAGAGAGAGAGAGAGAGAGAGAGAGATCTGTGAACTGCATAAAGTGTTGAAGATATAAAAGCAGGATCACTAATATTATGCAGAATATATCATCTATCACCCTAAAGTTTTAAGAATACTGGTTTGAATACAACAAACTTGCACCTCATTTACATTATTTCTCTGTATCAAAATTCTAAACTACATTTCCTTGTACAGTCAGGTGCTGATTTATTGCATCTAAGATTACAAAAAGAATGTCTACTATAAAAATCACATGAAAAAAGTACCCAGAAGAAGCAACAATGTACAAAAATGATCTAGCTAAATATTACTCATCACAAGACAGTTAAGTCCCTGAAGAATTCCTTCCCCTTTGCAACATCCCTCGGACGTTCTCCGGCGCTTACAACTACAACTATAATTTTAGATCAACAACCTAAAACTTCCCCGAAAGAAAGGAGAAATAACACAATTTAGGCTGCAGTGACTGAAAATTTCTGGTATTAAAATATCTGCATTATAGTTAACAGCTGTTAGCTGGTTGGCACCTTACTCTCCATAGGAGGTCCCCTGTTCATTCTTAGATGGTGGCAAATAACCACCATGTGTCACAAAAAATAAGGGCTGCACTATGGAGCATTGAATTTATATAAAGCACATAAAAGTGATTGCCCCTTGATGAATCCTGAAATCAGTTCTTGAACATAATTAAATTGCACTCGAAAATTGAAAAAAAAAAGAGATAAAGGCTGTTGCATAGGCAATGTCTTAGAACCTGTAAGCAACTAAAAAAAAACCCAAATGCAGAATCATCAATCTATGATATCAAAGTACTATCCTTCTAGAGATTCAAAACTCCACATTTTCTTTTAAACTTCTTTAAAATGTGCTACTACAACTATATATCTCACTTTCGATTGATATTAAGAATGGATCAGTAAAGTATGTTTGGGCTTCATCCATCCTCTAGCTGTTCAGCATGAATGGCAACATTCATCAAAATTGCTAACAATGTTCTGCTGTGGGTCCAGAACAAAGTTGTGGAGGCAGTCTTTTTCAGAAGAAACTGCAAAACAATACAGTTGTTATCTTCTATTTTTAAGCTTAATTTCCCATCTCAACTAACTCCCTTTAACCCTTATAGGCAATGCAGATAAAATACATGTTACATAAAATGTTCATCAGGTGTAAGATTTTAAAGTGACACATTACCTGTCACCATGCATTAAAGATAACTAGCTAGTACACCATCCTGTCATGACATGATACAGAAGCTTTTGACTTTATACTGGTGTATGATTTCAAGAGGTAATTTAACTATGAATTCTAAGAGACTGAAAAAAATTAGAAAAAAAACTGCAGAAACAAAAATAATCTAGGATTGAACAAAACACACTAAACCCATTCTGCGCCAAATTTAAGATAGTTTAAGAATTAACCTGATAACTAACGCTAGAAAATGAACACAGTCAAGTCCAAATTGCGAGATCCCTGGGTGCAGTTGTCTCTGTTAGAAACTTGACAACATCCCCTTTAGTGACCTCCTCTTTCTTTAGATAAAGATGACGAACCTGGGCAAAGAAGGACATGGTAACATAATGAATAAAGAGGTAAGGTAAGATATGCCACAACCAAAAATATTTAAGTATTATTTATAAACATACATTGTGAAGAAGAAATTAGGCAAAAATAAGAAGCAAATGGATATTTTAAGGAAACTCGTCTACCTGAGGACAAACCATACTGTAATATAGTTAACCAGTAACAATCATCTTCACTACAAAATATAAATTGGAACTAATCATCCAAAATTACAATTCTTAATGCTTCAAAAAAGTTGATACAAAAAGCAAGTTCACCAATTGATAAATAGCCAATACAGCATTGGCAATAAACAACTAATCAATAGTCATAGAAACTGATAGCTTTCAAGTAAAAGCAAAGGGCCCGTTTAGCAATATAGTAGATCTGGAAGGATATGAGGAGAATGCTGGGAGGCTGCAGGTCCAGATCCTCGCAGGAAGGGATAAAAGGAGCTCATGAGGTCTTTCCCCCCCTTCCTATGGGACCGGGACCTCCAACCTCCCCGTGCTCTCCCTCCTTGTCTCGCACTCTCTCCCTTCCCTCCCTCTTTGGCCTAGCCTGACAGATCTTGAGTAAGAATTATAACCTGCCTTTTCAACCTGTCCAATACCTTGACAAGTTACTTATTTCAGAAGATAATCCAATGCTTACCAGTTTCTCTTTCCTCTTCTTCCCCTTTTTTTTGTTTTAGGTAGGGGCATAAACCCAGCACAATCTATAATAACTACAATGCTAGTATCAGCCCAAACAAGCTAGAAAAGATCAGGAAACAAATCAGTGGTCCAGTGCATAGGCTGATTGGAGGTTGCTCCTTACCTGCTTATGGATATACAAAACTATGCCCCCCTCAAGAAAGAAGAAAAAAAGAAAAACTGAAACAAAAAGAATATATAGCATTCCTCACGAGGCCACCAAGGAGAGCAACTACAATGCGGAGAAAGATATGCCAGTTTCTTGACCTGACATGAAGGAAAAGGCATAACTAGTGGACTATCTATCTAAAAATTTGAAACAGAATCTCTCTCTCTCTCTCTCTCTCTGTATGTGTATTATATATATATGCCAGTTTATATCCCTCGTCCTGCCTCTCTTTTCACTCTCATATCTAGCAGCCAGAGATGCCTATCTTTCTGTGTTTCCCTTCACCTTCTTTGTTTCCTCTTTCTTCTTTAACCGTGTCTTAACATTTTTTCTCATTCAATGACGATATATTACATAATACCCCCATGGCTAGTCCCCCCAGATTAGAAAGGTGAAGGGTTGATATCATGTTGATAACCTGTCATAAAATATGTCAATAACTAAGATCCCTAAAGCTGACCCTACATAGTTTGGAAAAGGCTTGATAATTATAATTATGATTATGATTTATTACAATCTATGACCTTATAATATGGATGAGAATAGGCTGTGTCTGGGTTGAATTCAACATGTATTGTCTAAATATTGTCCAGAGGATTTGACTATCCAAACGGAAAGCACGGACAAGGAATTAGAACTATAAAGATGGAAATGAGCTGGGAATTGCAAAGCACAAGAGACAGCTCAACAACAGACCATACAACATTATTCCTCGCAATAGCAAGATAAATATCGATGACAGGAATATATTGAAGTTGTTCTCCTCTCCATAGAGCATTGAATCTCTTCTATCTTCTTCTCTCCTAAGATATCTCTCTAATCTCTACTCTTCTCTCTCATACATTTTTTACTCACATCATGTGGAAGAAGATCAGGTGAAATCTTTACCAACACATTTCAATCAGATCTTGTGCTAGTTGATCTAACTTTAATTGGTCAAGAAAAAAAAATATAGCTAAGAACTAATATTTTCCACGCCAAATATCAATCTACAGGGTCTGACGTGCAGAACAATTAGGTTGAAGCCAATCAATAGCATGCTGTTCGTATCAAGCAAAGCACAACTATATGTTCCTCACATTTAAGAAGAAAAAAGACAAGTTTTTTTATGAACCAACAGTTCTGTATAACCTGATCAAGAAGCAGAGAGATGAGTTGATCAGCAACCTTCTTGGACAAACCCTTCTGTGGTACAATCTGTAGCTTGGCACACTTGGGTATAGAAACAATGCAGTTAGCTCCTCAGAAAGAAGATCCTGGTCCTTCGATGGAGCCCTTCATCGGCCACTCTTATTTCTTTTCACTCGCAGCTCCCGCCTCACTCCTCCCAATCTCATACTAGCTTCACCAACGGTCAACTCCTCCCACTCTAGCTTCACCAACGGTCAACTCCTCCCACTCTAGCTTTCCACATTACTCAACCTAGGGTTTCAAAAGAAGTACATAATCCCAAGAAACCCTAAACCCTTTCGTTCTTGCTTCTGATGTCTTCGCCGGAGCCACTAGCTGGTAAACCCCGCTGGGGCTATTGGATCAAAAACTCTGCACCGAGCCACCCTCTGATATCAATAATTTTTTAAAATTGATTTCTAAATATAGCTGCTAAGCTGGAATTTATCACATCGATCAGATTTCATCGTAGTGGACGACTTGCTTGTGGACAAAATAACTAAGTTGCGGTGATCGGGAGAGGTGGCAAAGAGCAAGTAATGGCGATGCCGAGGAGGTCCAGGAAGGGGAATTTGTTCGGCTTTCGGCGGTGCGGTGGGACAAATGGCTCCAAATATAAATATAAATGAACATGGCGAAGGGGCCGGAGTGTGGAGGACACCATGAAAAGATCTCGAGAGAGTTGGTGACGGGGACCATCCAATCGAGGAACACGCCGGCAATGAGGTTGAGGAGGGGTGGTGGGTGTATCGAGAATGGCAGAGAGGTCGGAGAGGAGGCGGCGGAAGGAGGGCTTGAGGGCTTGGTCTTTGTGGGAGGGTGGTTTTTAGGGGAAAACAGTGAGTGGTAGGGTTTAGGAGGGCGTTGGGTCGAGAAAGAAAGGGATGGAAGCCAACTTGAACATGAGGTGAAGTCCTTGTTTTTTTTATAAAAAAAATTTATTTATTTTTATTTTTTTTTAAGTATAGCAGCACCTCATGCAACACGTACGAGTGCAACTAATAAAATCAAAAAAAAAATAATGAAGGGAAAAAAAAATAGCCGTTTAATTCTTCTAAAAAAAACCTCTAAAATATTGAGCCACAAAGGAGGCTATTCAGTCGGCCGTACGTAGGGCATGCCTCGCATAGAAAATGTCCTCCCACATAGCTCTAAGCTCAACTTCAATAACAAAAGTGTTGAAGATCCACCAGCCCCTGGCCACTACAAGCCTGACATTGTGGTCCTTGATGACAAAGCCATACCTCCTACCTCCTTCTCCAGCAACACTGCCATCGAAATTCACCTTAAAAAAAGCTAGAGTGGGGGCTCCTAGTTGTTTCTCTTCTATTTTCATATTATATAGAACCTAGTTGGAGCTAACTAGAAATAAAATATCTAATTACACATGATTGACTTAACTAGAGATTGCAGTTCATCAGGACGATGAAAGGCTAACATATGCAACTTTTTGCAAATTAAATTGATATTTTTTATACGGATTTGTAGAAAGTGATAAGGGAAGACCTTATCCGCAATGCTGTTATATTATTGAGCATGGAATGCAAAAAGAAATTATATATCCACTTTTTTTTCTTTTTGAGATTAGTTAACTAATATATACTAATCAACACTCAATAATCTGCATGTTAACTTTCTGATTGAAGACCACAATAAGACATTCATCAATTGTAAGTGTTTCTTGCCAATGTTTTTCATGTCAAATAAGAGGACACATTTTAGCAAAAAAAAAAAAAAAAATAAGAGGACACATCCCATCCACCAATTGACAGTAAGAAATTTATTAATAATTAGAAATATTGAGAAAGAAAAAGAGATAAACTTGTCCAACCATGTCAAGCAGCAGGAGAGGATCCAGCCTCACCCAAATCCCACCAATCAAAAGCCTCCTTTCCACCAGTCCTAGATGTCCCCCCATCTCCATGCCTCCATCCCCCACATCCATAAACTACATCATTCTCCACTCAATCCCGCAAATACCTTATCCCTCCTATCTCCCCTCGCGCCCTCTCTCCATGGCCACCACCTCCCTGCAATCCCTTTTTCATCCCCACCACCACTCCTTTACCTCCACCCCTGACTCTTCCCTCTTCCTCAAACCCGCCACCACCCCAACCAAACTCCTCTCCAACCTCTCTTCCTCCTCCATCACCACCACCCCATCCTCTCCTATCACTCCCACCACCACCACCTCCTCCTCCTCCTCCTTCGCTGTCATCGCCCGTCACCTCGAGGCAAGCGACTTCCGGCAGGCTGACGAGGAGACGCGGCGCCTCCTCATCGCCCTCGCAGGCGACGCCGCGCAGAAGCGCGGCTACGTCTTCTTCTCCGAGGTCCAGTTCATCGACGCCGCCGACCTCCAGGCCATCGACCGGCTGTGGCGCCTCCACAGCTCCGACCGCTTCGGCTACAGCGTGCAACGCCGGATATGGGAGAAGTCCCGCCGCGACTTCAGCCGCTTCTTCATCCGCGTCGGCTGGATGAAGCGCCTCGACACCGAGGTGGAGCAGTACACGTACAGGGCCTTCCCGGATGAGTTCATCTGGGAGCTCAAAGATGATACTCCTGAAGGCCACCTCCCACTGACCAATGCTTTGAGAGGGACTCAGCTTCTTGCTCGTATATTGACGCACCCTGCTTTTGAGGAGGAGAGTTTAGAGGAGGAGGAGGAGGAGGAGAAAGAAGGTGAAGGTGGTGAGAAGGATGTGGAGAAGGAGAGGCCCAAGCCTCTGAGCAATACAAAAACCTTCAAACCAGATTACTCCTTTTAAACATGGTTTTGAAGGTCGGCAGCCTATTTTATTTTAAATAAGCCTTCCATGGCTGTCTAATTATTTCCATTTCCTTTCTTTTTGGTATTTTCGTTCTCTTAAACATGGATCATGGGAGAACTTTGCTGGCTGTGAATGGGTTGTTGCATGTTGCATGAAGTATTAATACATAAAATGTCATCCAATTACAGAGTTCTTAGCGTCATCTTAGGCTTCTTTTTTTGTCTCTATACTTGTGAGCCGGATAGGTTGCAACTCAGAGGTCAAGGGATAAACACTCCATACTAATGAGGGAAAGTCTTGTTCACAAAGATGTGAGGTTGTCGGGGCCGAATAAGTTGCAACTCAGAGGTCAAGGGATAAAGACCGTGATAAATGTTCCTGTCGTACTACTGTGCTTATTCCTGATGAAAGCGTAGAGAAAGCACACGGACGAACGGATTTATTACCCATTTTCATCCCGGCAGTTCACAAAAAACCGGGTCGGGATAAGTTTAAGGATATGCTAAGGTTTACAAAGTATATTCCTTGGAAGCATTCACAACATTGACATGATGGATTCTGAGCACGAAGACAAATACTGATGCAGAACGAATCTTCGTAGCACTCCAGACACTGTTCACGTAACTGGTATTTAAGATTGGTGCCCATTCAACATTTTCCATACAGTGAGTATGATATGATACAAAAAAACAATTCTGCCTTCCTTCTTAATCCCATGTTGGCAATTGCATGGTGGGAATAGAGGTTTGCCTTGATGATTTTGTTACATGCAACGAAGAAGCACTGTGTTTTCTGCAAGAGATTTAAACATGTGGATTGGCATTTACACCAGTAACGTTGCGTGGAGCATGTTCACCTCGAGGCTTGACCAATTGTTGTCAAAATATCTCCTAAATTTTTTTGCTGCACATAAAAAAAAAGAAAAAAAAAAGTTAATCTACAGTTAGTACGCTGTGATTTCCATTACATATAATGCACAGGTTTGATGCAATCAAAGGGATTGCTGCCACTGCCAAATTGGAAAATTGATGCATTTTTTGGAAGAAGTTTCCTGAGGGTGCTGTCTAGACTCCTGGCTACCCTTTCCGCATGATATCTCGAAGGCCTGAGGCATTTACCAAGTGAAGGGGCAAAGAAAGACTGAAGAAGTTGGGAGGGCATGGAGGAAGCCGTTGATCCCACTCCTATTCAAGGATGCTAGAATCCATAAAAAAACGTTGAGTTTTGGTGACCAAGAAACCTCAGGATTGTGAGAGAATATAGGCAGCTTCCATTCAAGGGAAGAAAAACCAAATTATAATATATACAAGCTCTAGTTAAACATTCACTACTTAGTCGCGCACCACCAAAATGGTGGCAGATTGCTTGAACTTCTTGTCCCTTTTAATCAGCCATATTTTTTTATTTGGTCTAACAAACTATCTACTTGTTTAAGGCAGCCAGCCTTCTTGAAAGAAACTTCATTCTAAGTTTTTTATATATAAGAAGAATAAAGAAAAATGCGTGCCAGAAAGCAAAACCTGGTATGCACAAGCATGTAAACTCACATGCTCAACCTTGTCACAGTGCATCGCATGTCATGCACACGGGCAAAGTCTCCTTGTATGTTGATGTGAACCATCGCATGTAAGCATGGCCTCCCTTTGTGTAAACAAGCATGCCCCTGGATTCTGGAAAGCCAAAGAGAAAAGAAGCTCAACGAACATTTTACGGTAACGTGCTTTATATTCTCACTCCCGAACATTCTTAACAAGCAAAAGATAGATATAAGCAGTTGAGTCTAAAAAATAGTAATTTACAAGTATGCAAGGATAAAGGAAAGGAAAAAACTTGCAGTTGATAAGGCAACTGATGCATTATACGCCTTTTCACAAGAACATAAGATGTGCCAGCAAAGTGAATTAAAAAGTTGGGATCGATATTTCGCATCATAATTATAAAACAAATGCAAAAAATGCCAACAATTAGAGTACCTGATCTTCCAATTTATAATGTGCTACTAAAACACACTATATGATAAGTTAATAGAAACATTACATGATCAAAAGATTTGGTAAAACCTACCATTTTTGAAGTATGGATGATACATTTTAAGCCCTTAGATAATCCTAACATATCTCATATCTGCAACCCAGGAGTTCGCAAGCCTGCAGTCAGCCTATAATAATCTTCGCGTGCTAAGTATGCTAGTAGAGAGTATTTAATTCCTAAGTACTCAGGCAAACTATTTCATTCATTTAACTTGAAGTAGAAAGCTTGCCTACGGCAATGATCCACAATTAAAATTTGTTCTACAATGTCATAGGCTTGTGTCAGGGATTGGTACTTGCTTTCTTAATAAGCAAACCTTATTCATTGATCAAGAAACAAAGGAGATAATTTTGTCATACGAATTTCATAACACATATCTTTTAGTTATTTTTTTCCATCTATTTGCCCCATATAAATCATACAAAAAGAACCATGACTAACATATTATAAATTAAGATTTTGTTTGCAATCCTATTTTCAAGAGTCAGATCTTGATAGTCTCTATATATGCCAGTAGCACAGAAATTCATTTAGTACTTCATATTTTAGAAAGCTCTTCTCCATTAAATAAGCTGCTCAAGTGTGTGGGCCCATACCGAGAGAACAATGAAATGCTATAAAGGTGACTCAGATTATGCATTAAAAAAATGGAAAAGAAACTATACCACATCCTTCGGTGCATCATCAACAACTTCAGCAGGTTGATCTGCTCCAATGCTAGAAAAACATCCACCCTTGCAGCTCATATATCTCTGCAGACTAAATAGAAACAGCAAGTGCTATTCTTGTCAATATCATCTAGTCACAGAGGCCCAAATATATCATGCACAGTGATAGCATCAACTATAACTGTAAGGCACTCCATCGAAAAGCATATATCTAAATACTAGTTTTTTATAAAAATATAGATAAAATTTGATAAACATACCAAAGATGCCAGAAACTTTAATCATTTTAGGCAACAAACTCTATTACTGGAATCTATTGTCTATCATATATTAAAGCTAACTGTTGGTGGTGTTCTGAATTGCAGATGTCTAGCATTCCAATGCATTACAAGAAAGTTATATATCAATCTGACTCTCTACGAAAATTTGTTACCATACTTTTCAGATAAGGCATGAACTGTGAATATTCTCGTAGTAATTATTATTGTGATCTTTCAGTGGCTGCCATTTCAGTTTTATCCATTAGAGATCACAAAAATTAGAACTCACTGATAGTTATTTGATCATTTACTCACTGAGTTCAAACCCAGCTTAATATATCACATTTGCTTTCGGGACGAACTTGAATTCCATGTTTATATTATTTTTGATGATGAAGTTTAGTCACACAATCCAATATTTAAGATGATAACTATTACAACGAAAATTTGTTACCTTACTTTTCACACAAGGCATGAATCATGAATTTTCTCATAATAGCCTAACGTTATAATTGAGATCTTGCAATGGCTACCATGTTCAACTTTATCCTTAGGGGTCACCATACTTGGACCTTCAAACCCAACTCGACAACTCACATTTGCTTTAAGGATGAATTGGAATTCCATGTTTATATCATTTATGACAATGAAGTTTGATCACCCAATATAATATTTAAGATTATAGCAATAACACCAATGCAAACATCTAAGAAAATAAGGGAAGATTAAGAAACAAGGAAAGTTCTAAGATATCGCAAATTGCTAATTTCTTTATGAGAATAAATCTCTAAGTCTGATCCATAGCCAGCCACCACTAAACTGCTGCATTATCACGAGCTAAATTAGGTAAATATGCTCTACACTTGCTCTAATCAACTATAAGACACCCAAAGACAGGCATGCCTTAAGATCCATTAGATTGAAAAGAAGGTAATTATGCTCTACACTTGCTCTAGTCCACCATAAGACACCCAAAGACAGGAATGTCTTAAGATCCACTAGATTGCAACAAAAAAGAAAAAAGAAAAAAAAATCAAACAACAACCAAACTCGCCCAAAAGTTTAAGATTATAAACAAGATAACAGAATGACATTTTTCTAGTTGCTTATTTTAAAAAGAAAAAAATGCATCGTTGGAGACGTACAGGAACTGAATAGAGACTTCTCAAAACTTAATAATTAAAGTATTTTCTTTTAAACTTCTATTTTTACACACTTTTCTGCAATTCGTTGTAAATAACATTGTGATGGTGTTTGGGGGAAAAATCAATAAAATAATCAGAAATTGTGATATTTTTTCTAGGATCAGAAACTTACAATTCACATTTATTAAGCACAAGAAGCCTGTTTGGAACACATGATTGCTTCTTCGACCTGCATGCTGAATTACAGGATTCCCCCTGCCTGCCTTTCATGTGAGGTTGTTAGCAAATTTCCCAAATGTTGCTGTCACTATATGTTACGGTAATAAAAATTGTCAGAAAGACTCTTACTTTCCAATGACAATATCAATGCCTGTCAGCCTTGCTTCAGAACTTAGTTCCATTATCCCTGATGTCAAACATGCAAAAAAATAACTGCTAAAAGATAATAATTCTATCCAATACCCATAATAACAATAAGGTATAAGCAAAAAAAAAAAAACTTGGGCTTATGTGGGTCAAAGAAGATGATAGGGACTCTCAGATACATTCAAGGGAAAAACATTTAATACTAACATGATCAGATACAAAAAGATAATTGCTCATAATTGTAGGCATATTCTTTATCTAAGTTCATGCATATTTTTTATATACATAATGTCAAACACCAAGTGCTGTATTATTGTTGAAGACTGGAAGAAGAAATAGATTATAGTGAGTTACCTGAAAAATTTGACTGCAAAGAAAAGCAGTGATGAAAGTCACTTGCATATGCATTCTCATGAACCTGAAATATTTATATCACTTTAAGGAAACAATTTACAAGATCCTAATTCAATATTTGATATGCCTACATAGCATAATTATTCCAAGCAAGGTTGTCCAGCTAGAAACAAGAAAACACATGCAATCCCTTAATCATATAGTTGTGCTTTTATCCCCACAAAAATCATGATATAAGCTTTAAAAGATCCATAACTTTTTGAGAAAAAAAGAACGAAAAGAGTATTCATGGAAAGCAAAATACATACCACACTTGCAGAATTATGACGGCACCTTCCAGCACAGAAATCAAAAACACTAGCATAAGTGCCTGAAAGAAGACAAGGTGGAAAACATGAATTAATGATGATAAAAGGCCTCCTCTCAGCAAAGAGGAGTTCTAAATGTGTATACAACCTGCAGTAATTGGTTTGGCTATCTTCACTTTCAGCGCAAGATCTTCCATTGTCTGCAAAAAGGACTGAGCGTGTTCAAACAAAGGCCTCAAATTTTTAATGGTAGCAGTGTGAATTCTGAATTAAAGAGAATACCCTGGATGGATCTAAGCAGCACGATACACAATGCTCATATGAATTGCAGCACTGTGAAACAAGGTTGCACCCACTGAAAAATCAAATGCCTAATTCAGCAAGTTCTCTATTTCAGTCCAGATGGTCATGTCAAATATCAGCTCATAGCCAAAAAACTCACTGACAAGAAAATCGCTGCCCTATTTCAGGACAGCAGCGAGACAATGAATCAACTGAAAGGGCAGTACATACATAGCCTGCAAGATTATAAGTTGATTAAAAACAGTTGTTGAATGGATAAGTCATGGTGCAAAACCAATACTAATAATTTTCCTATAAAACGACAATCATAGCCAAACAATTTGTATGTATGAACATTACTGGTGTACTTGAGCTGAGCTTCATTGAGCTTGCATCTGATCAAACTTGCTTTGAAATTAATTTCAAGCTTGAACTCTGAAATCAAGCTAGACTTGTTTACTATTCTTGCAAGCTCCATTTGAGTTTCAAATCGGCAAAAATGAGTCTAATTGAACAGTTCGATAATCCTACATTAGGCTCAAATAAATCTGCGCTTGAATCAAACTTAGTTCAAGATTGGCTTAACAATTAATTGTTTCAAAGTATTAAAAATTACTAATTAAGTCTTAACCCACGATCCATTATCCATATAATATAATATAATTAACAATTAATTGATTCAAAGAACCAAAAATATAGTAGTCGAAGTCTCGATCAAATGGTTTATTATCTATATAATATAGAATATATATATATATATAATATTTTTGAGCCATATCGGGATGAGCCTGGTCAATTTTGGCTTGGCTAGAAATTAAATTCAAGCACATCTTGTTGGTTCAAGCTTGATTATTTGGATTTGAACCAATATTGATTTGAGCTTTTCTCAACCCAAGCTCGAGCTGCTCGGCTCATTGATAGCCCTAATTAACATATGCTTAACGTGTACATGTATATGTGCATAGTTCACAGGTGCTTCTTTTCCCTGCTGGCGCCCATAATTATTGCACAATATAAACAGTGAGAGCAGTACAAAGTTGGAGCTTTACCATTATCATCTGATAGTAAGTATCGCCCTTGAATAGTATTCCTGCACACACGGTTCTCTGGAAGACCAATGTCCTTCCTGAAAAAATTAAACTAAAATTTTCAACAGAAACCTGTTTCTGTATTATAATAAAATCTTTTTCTTGTATTATCATGTTGTGATAAAAAATGAAGGGGATCCAACATGCAATTGGAGAAATCACTTAATTATAATATGTATACTATTAATTCTTTTCTCGTGCAATTATTGAAACTTCAAGACCCTGGAAGAAGATGACTGAGAAATGGGAGCATAAAAATCCAAAAAAACCACATGTAGAAAGATTGCAGGTTACATTGACTAAGATAGCATAAGTACAAGAATTAAAATTGAAAGACCACAGTTGCACAATTCATTTCAGCACTATAAAACCTTAAACAATAAAATTTGCTGCTTCAATGTGTAAATTATTGTATAGAAGCATCAAGGAAAAGCTACTGTGTCTCTCAGGTCATTAGGAGTCCTGCTTCTTAATGTGCACACGGTCTGTTTATTCATTGAAACATATATTGTAGGAATGTGTCTCTGAAGATTTCTACCTAGACTAAGATGTGTATAAAAGAGAAAATCATGTGACAGTAATAGTAAAATATCGCAAGAAATGCAGGTTAAAGTTTGTTGGAAAGACAAATATAGAAGACTAGGAACTTACTCTCAACTACAATTCTTATACTGATCAGGTAACCATATATCCACCAAGGTGTTCAACATCAAATAGCAGCAGTTGTTATTCCAAAAGCTTTTGTTGGCCGATATACTTATTTATCTTGAGAGGTATGTAAAAAGAATGGAAGAGAAAGGGCCTTGCTTCTCTGTCTTTTATATTCATATTACTCACTGTATATACTTGTGTGGGAGTTCCAACATTAATTACTAATAAAAGTCTTAAGCTAAGTAACAGTATAATGTTCCAAGATCGAACTTACTGTATGAACTTACACTCAAACACATTTCTTCCACAGATCTTGTAGCTATATATCCACCAAGATGCTCAACATTAAGTATCAGCACTTGTCATCATGCAAGCTTTTGTTGGCTGAATTGCATATTTATCTTGAGAAGCAATGCAAAACAAAAGAAAAAAGGGCATTATTCATTCCTCTGTCTTTGACCTGCAAGTTGTGCATAATTTGTAACGCACAAGCAATCCAATCCAGCATC
Source organism: Phoenix dactylifera (assembly GCF_009389715.1). Taxonomy (NCBI): domain Eukaryota; kingdom Viridiplantae; phylum Streptophyta; class Magnoliopsida; order Arecales; family Arecaceae; genus Phoenix; species Phoenix dactylifera. The sequence goes on from NC_052405.1 coordinate 11,663,661, forward strand.
TAATACTAATATATGCTCTAAACTCACCACATTTTCTCAGGCAGTACTATTTTTCCCACTAATATCCTTTCGTATTGGTAATCCTCTCTTTGTTTCAGGGCCTTCTTCCAAGTCAAAAAGACTTATAAAAATCAAAGTTCTAACAATAACTTTGATCACTATGGCATTCACAACGACGGGTGAGGTCCATGAATGGAGACTGGATCAGCTTATGAATAGATTTTTCTTTCTCGTTAAACCATGATGCGAATTCCCATCCTCTAGACCCTAGGTTCAATCTTTCTACCAAAATACGAACTTTGACCCCAAAACTAACACAAGATTCCACAACATTCCATAAAATTTCACTTTTGCCGCCGCGGTTCGGAAACACCTCTTCACAGTTTTCAGCGCTTGAAACAAAGCAAGGACAGAACGAGGGGGTAAAATAAAGAGGAAGAGAAGGAGATGGCGATCCACTCACCGGATTCCGGAGATTTTGGACGGAAAAACGAAGGCAATGAGGATCCAAAGGATCGGAAAGAGAGCATCTGGGAGGAGATCGCGACAAGATTTCCCCATTTGGAGATGCGATTCGAGGAGAGCGGGTTGGGGCTTAGGGCTCCGAAAGCAAGAGATTTGGGGTTTTGGGTAATTTTTCCCTTCTACAAAGGAGAAAGGGAAATCCGTCGGCGGAGGCGATGGTTTAAGGGAGTTATCTGTAATAAGTACATTCGATAGGGGGATTTGTTTGAAACATTGGAATATCAATTTTGAACTAGTCTCGGCAATTGGTTGCCGGTGTTAGAACAATTATAGCAAATGCATTCTTACATATATTCCCTTATGGTAAATAAAATAACGAATAGAGTTTTTTTGCATGAATACTCTCCTAAATATCGAATTTTTCATGAATATCCTCTCCAAATTGATATTTACATATATACCATCGTAAAACACTTGTTTTGCTATTTTATTTTTTTAATTATTATTTTTGCATATATATCCATGCCATCTAACGTCGTTAAAAAATTAACGATTTCAAATTAAGATGACTAAACTACTCTTATTAAGTAGATATGCAAAAAGGAACATTCATAAGACGATCGCAATGAAGACAAAAAAGAAAATTTCAAAATTTTATTTTATTTTTAATTAAAATAAATATAGTTTTTATTAACGATGTTAGAAGAACCGTTATATTAGGGGTATTTATGTAAAAATAGTATTTTATGAGTGTATAGAAATAAATATAAATTTTAAGAAGGTATTCATATAAATTTGAATTTTTAGAAAGATATACATGCAAAAAAAACCCTAATTAATATGTAACAGATATGTTATATAGAGGTTATATATATTTAAAATAGGCTCCTTAAATTTGAACTGGTCCTGTAGTTGTTCTATTCACATGGTTTTAAACTACAAGATATTGGTCATATAAGTGGTCAATAGATTTCAAGATAAATTGAGATCTTAGTTTATTAGCTTTTTAGCTAATGTGAAAAACAGAAAATCTCAACAGAAACTAAAAATTTTTATATCTCCATAGACATTTTAAGATCAATATATTAACATATTGGCTAATTTAATAGATTAGATATTAACAACTATATGTAGAGATTGATTTTAAACTTTTATAATTAAAAAATTAATTGATTTCGAGAAATAAAAGAAGTTATTGAAAAGTATGAAAAGAGATATCTATGTATCAGTTGGAATTTACTGATTTATACAACCTATATGTATGTATGTATGTATGTATGTATATGTATATATGTATGTATGTATGTATGTATATGTATATATATCTGTATGTATAAATATGTGTGTGTGCATGTATGTAAATACATATGTGTGTATGTATATAAAACACATGTATGCCTGTGTGTATGTATGTATACATGTAAGGAGATGTCTGGTATCAATACAAAACAAATCTCAACCACATTAAAATCTTGTTTGCTTGAACAGGTTGAGTTCTAGTACAGGCATATTCGCATATAAATTCCCATAGCATGGGAATAATATAATTTTCTGCATGAATCCATAACTTTGACCACTAGAAATTTGGTACGGCTCTTTTGAAAGTTTGGGTTAAAACAAATCACGGTAGGATGGAACAAAAAAAATAAAAATAAATCATGGTAGGCCACATCATTTGATCAAGTAACCGGAACGTGGGAACACGCTCCTTGTTCAGCAAAGGATCATATGTGTCTCAAAAAGAAAGTCCTTACTTGATTACTTGATTAGTTGATTCTAGTGTAACCCTTTCGAGTAGGAGCAGCAATTTATAATCCGATCCATCAATTCGATCTACAAATGACCCACTTTAAGTAGATTTGGGTTTGATTTAGGTCATAAATAGATCAACCCGTCTAAATCTATTTACTAAATAGATTGAATCTGGAATATAAATATTTAACCCGTTTAATCCATTTTGACTCGTTTAACCCATTTTGACCCGTTTAATAATTGAGTCGGATATAACCCGACTCGTTTAACCTATTTGATCTTTATTTGAGGATACCATCAGAGGATGTGCCCTATAGAAAAATGGCTTGATTTTGCAGCAAAAATTTGTTTTTCTCAAAATTTTATTTTATCAAGATTTTGGATCAAATTCTAAAGTTTTTATGGTTTCGAATAATCCCACATAGGACAGTGAATTCTGCGTGCCTCTATTTCAGCCCTATCATTTCTAGTCCTGATTTATGTAGCATTAGAATTTTTTTTGCCTTTTTTCCATTTTGTTTGCAAATACTAGCAATAGCTTTTCCAACAAACTCTTTCTTTTTTAATGCAGTTTACGAGCAAGGTAGAACAATCATACATCACAATTTCCCAATTTGTGTGGCATACAACACCAAGAATGAAAGTCGCATGCAATAAAAAAACTAATACAATAAAATTAATCACTCCACGCATGAGCTCTAAACTTCGTTACCTTGTCACGGTCATGGGACAATCCATGGAAGCTAATTATTTAAGAGGAAAGTTAGGTCAAACTCATCTGCTGGACTTGTCTTTGCTGGTTGGCACCCCTTTCGACTTTTAAAATCTCGAGAATTCATTTTTTTTTAAAAAAAATCAACTCCACCATATTTCTTCAAAAAGAAAAAAAAATAAAATAATCGTTTCCACTGCTCACACTTGATCATGTCCAAAATACTTGATAATTATTTGTTTGCCAAGTTCTAATCTCCCTTGAGACATTCTTCTTAATATGCTCACACGTCAAATTAGGTTCATAATGTCAACGTGGGCCCCATTGGTTAGCCATGACAAGGTCAACTTTTTGTCTATTTCGATTATTTTTTCCAAAAAGTGACATGAATTATATGGATTCCCACTGCTGGAGCCATAAGCTTTTTGACACCTCTGAGTCCTCCATGGCTGACAGCTCCAGCCACGCCCAATAATGCTGACTTGAATAAAGAAAGCCATCATAGCTGGGAATGGAAATCCACTTTCACCCTCTCAATCATCAATATCTGTAAAGAGTTTTTCTATGTTGATAGATTGACCATCATACCCTTGTTCTATTCCTAATGCTGTGAGTTAAGTGCACAGCAACTCAGTAGAACAATGACAAATTAATTCTTGATAAAATATAAAAGATTTCCTCACAATAAAAAAGATGAAATATGTAAACTTTGTCCAAGCAGGCCAAATATATATGCACAAAGACACAAGAGTTCGACTAGATCTAGGAAAGATCTAGGAAAGCACCGTGTGGATGGGCACCACCCTCTGCTTCGGAACATCTGGACCATGATAAGAGGCGATGTTATGTTCTAAGCTAGACATGTCTACAAAGAGACCAATGAGGCCGCAGATTAGAGAGCCTCGTACGTGGCAGGTCATTTCGGAGGAACTCTATGGGTTGGAGAAAGAGAGCTATCTAGAGCATTCCGTGATGTGTTGTTTTTTGACTTTTTTAGATGTATTTATATTAGAAGCGTATAAGCCATCCGCTATAATAAAAAAAAATACACACGCACATAAGTACTTGTCCACAAAAAATATATACTACATCTCAATTAGTCGTATAAAATCCAAAACCATGGTTAAAAAAAATTACCAATCGCATGAATTGTACCAATTACTCTTCATTGGTGAAAGAAAGATGATTATAAAAATTACTGGCCGTACTAAAAACTAATCAATTACAATTCTAGTCATAGAGAATTTTTATAATCAAAATACATGGTAGAGTTCAACGAGCCAAAACGAAACATAGACAAAGCATATTCTTCTATTTTAAGCATATCTCCTATTGAATTGGCTGGGACCAACTAATAAATACCTGTATTATTTACAATGTTACAAGAAAGATATTTCTCTGCACTCATTGAATCACTACTCCAATTTCGATATACATTGGACCTGCCACGAAATTGGTACTTCTACTGAGAAATTGAGTGATATTAGAAAGCAGCACTTATAGTATCATAGTAGTTTTTTACAACAGAATTATTAAGAATTTATGCACAGACAAAACTTGTACCTTCTACATGAAAGAAAATTTTCTTTGTTGAATGATACAACAGTCGCTTCGAAATCTATCTAGATGAAAAAGTTTACAATATTTTGAGATTTGTGTGGAGTGTGTTCCAATAGTCGATATTGCGAAAAAAACATCCATTATTTTTTCCATGAAAGATGCAACCCTAATCTTTTTTTTTTTAGTAAAACGGCCGCTCACGTTAATCTAGCGTGGTGCAACCAACGGAGTATGTGGCATGAAGATGGAGGTATAATCTCAGATCATGACCATAAGGGCTCGTTTGGTTCGCGGGAAAAGAAGGGAGGAAAGTGTGGTCAACGGGAAAGTAATGAGATGCCTCTTGTTTGGTTGGAGTTTTCAAAGGAGAGAGAAGGGAAAGTTGAATTCCCATGGGAATATGATTCCCACATTTCATGGGAAAGTCTTTCCCATGAGAAACATGGGAAAGTTACTTTCCCATGAGGCAGGAATTACTCCATTTTTACTTTTTCCCAAAAAGTCCCTTCAGCATTAAAGAAGCATTAAAGAGACATTAAAAACTTAATTTTTATTAAGGGCATAATAGGAATTATACATAACTTTCCTAGGAAAGTGGATGGCCAACCAAACATAAGCACTTTGGAAATTTGCCATTTTCCCATGGTCAACCAAACATGCCAAAAGTACTTTCCTAGGCATCATTTTCCTAGGAATTTGTTTCCGAGGAATCATATTCCTAGGAGGGAAAATGCTTCCCGCGAACCAAACGAGCCCTAAGACTTTTTCAGAGTGATAGGTAGCAAAGGAAGTAACCCAATCAACTATCTTGTTCATCTTTTGATCTACATGAGCAATCTGAAAGGAGTCACAGTTTCTCACCATTCACTGTATATCGTTTAACAGAGGAAGGCGGTCTGCATGTCCCTCAGCCATCAACAACGTTGCCAGGGATATTCTGGTCCATGCACAGCCATCGTTAAAAATTCAGGGACGTAATAACTCGTAAGTTGATTACCCGGTACCCGCAGAACGTTATAACCCCCCCGGCACGCCAAAATTTTACAACCGTTATTGTCCATATCAATCTTTTCCTGATTTAAATTGTACGCAAAGTGCAAAAGACCAAAAAAAAAAGAAAAAAAAGAAAGAGAAATTTTTGAGGGATCTCAAGCCTCTGCCTCCCCAGGAGGCTATTGACGGAGGTGAGCTTAGTGGAATTCGATTCTTTTTTCCTTCCTGTTCCCGTTCACAGTTCTTGGAGAAATTTGCGCAGACGAGAGCCCCCATTGGAAAAAGATCTTTTTTTTCCATGTTTTTTTTCTGTAATTGTAGGCTAAGATTCTGTGTTTTGTCATTGCAGGCTTGACCCGATCGCCCAATGGAGCACCGGATTCGACCAAATAACGAGATTTTGACCTCTAATTGATCGGTGTATTTGTCTTTCAATCAATTTCCCCCTAGAATTTGACAATTCTTTAGTTGACTCCTTGTTTCGATTTGATTTAGAAGGAAATTTTGCCAGGCATTCGCTTTTTTTCCCCCCACCATAATGATTTGAGAAACCCTAAAACCCGATTACAAGAAACCCTTCTTCTGGCAACCTTATTGGTGAATTTTTTGCCCTTTTTTGATTTAATTTTGTATACCGGGCTTGACATTTGAAGAAAAAGAAAGAAATAATACAAATGGGGGTGGTATCGAGGCAGGTCTTGCCTGCTTGTGGTAACCTCTGTTTTCTGTGCCCTTCGATGCGGGCGAGATCAAGGCAGCCTGTTAAACGGTATAAGAAGCTCATTGCTGATAGCTTCCCAAAGACTCAGGTGAATCTCTTACACTTTCTAATTTGTATAGATTTTTATCAGCTAACTAGACATATCTGGATTGATCTAGAACTTAACTGGCGTAATTTATTTAGTTTTTGAACACCATATAATTTTGGTTTTCTTTGCGTTAAGAATTTGGTCCAATTTTGGGTTTTCTCAAACTTTTTATTTCTTTCTGTTATGCTAATAGTATTGGATTATAGCTTGTGATCTAAAATGAACTATGTTCTTCTCTCTTAGCTGTCAAAGTTGCTATTTGCTTTGCTTGGTTTAGGCTTGACTAGCTCATGTGTCTAAGGAATCTGGTGTCCTGATATGCTTGCTTATATTATCACAATTTGATTCTAACTGGTATGACTTCAAGTGTTGGAAAACATTTGTATCATCAAGAATTTGGCAAATTCTTTTTCTCTTTTCAAGCTGGTTTGAAATTTAGCTCGTTTAATGGTTTCTAATCTCTCTCATGCAAAGTTACAATCACGATTTTAATTAGGCTTGAGTTTTCACTTACTGTTAAGATGATCCTATCATGTTGTTTCTTGATCAGGATTTTACACTTTGCAACTATGATCTATCCAATTTATGGGTTGTGCTTTCCCTTTATTTGTAAAATTTTTACTTGAAGATGAACCTATAATCTACTGGGTGTCTGATTCCTATGAATAAGTTGCTTATCTATGATGCTAGGCTACACCTCTATTCCATAAAAAAGCTTCAATAAATTTCAACTCTTTTGCTTGTTTTTACTTCCGAAGTCTTGAACCTACTAAGTTGAACAAGATATATTTTATTCTGTTCCCGGCTTATACTATCAGACTCTTTTCATAACCATTAACTTGTTATTAGACCTTCATATATAATTATTTTGTTTTGCAGTAAGGAATATCTTAGGCCCTATGCTAGTATTTCCTAAAAGAAAAAGAATCCCATTTTCTTAGCTTGTAAAATAGTTTAATATAGAAACTCTTCTTAAAGTTCTGCCATTTGTACACCTTCATTCCTTGTTATATATCTTGGCTGCAATATGTTTCTCATTATAATTATCATTTTTGCTGCTTGCCTTTGTACATTGTAGGGTGGAGAACCAAACAACAGGATGATCGGCAAGCTCTGTGAATATGCTTCTAAAAACCCAATGCGTATACCAAAGGTATTTAAAACCTGATTGTGTTGACTTCCATTTTCATCACATATCAAAATAACATAAACAACATTGTGGGTTACCTCATGGATTTAGGGATCTTCTTTGCAAGATTCAAGTCCTCCATCATTGGAAAGAGTCTTAATCTTAAGTTTAAAGTTTAAACCTTTCCCTTAAATCTATATCTAGATGAATGTACTTAGCCCAAAGTGGAATGTCAACCTAGACTTTACATCAAACTATTCAACATTGTATTTGAAGAAGACATTGGATTTTCAGCAACAAAAAAAAAAAAAAAACATTGGCACCAATTGATTGCATCTATTTGCAACAATTGGGTATATTGTGATTGTTCATGCGAGCCTTTGCCTAGCTCTATTGTCTGGGAACTTTGATTTTAGGATCTTGATGTGAAGCATAATGACAAGGATTGATGCCTGTCTCAACATATGGAGTGCACTTTCTTGAGTTGTACCAGGTGTTGACAATATTGGTGTAATAACACATTGAAATATTAATGCTTTAAGTACAATTTTGTGCTTTTATCAATACATCTATTATACCTAAAATATATGGTACATAAATAAGTATTTTTTTGTGGATGATAATACATATCTAGTTCCTAAAAGTTACTAACTTTAACTAGTCAACTTGGTTCAATTAGTTAATATATATCCTCACTACATCACATAGTTTGACCATGTATACTTTTTGTGTCTTTTATATATATATATATGTGTGTGTGTGTGTGGTTGTTGTCAATTGTAATTGTATAAATTTGGCTATTTGCTGCCTCAGGATGAATAATTGCATTATTCCACATATTATTACCATATATTTAGGTTATAGATGAAATACTAACTATAAATTGGAAAAGACAAAAGACAATTTTACTAATGAAAAAAATGAAGGCCTAGGGACCTTCCTAAGTTCAAGTTAAGAGTTTGCTAGAGTTGGAACATTAGAACCAAACAAGGAAAGCTAGGGCTAGATATGTGGCCAAGATTAAGGCACGCCGTCTCAGTATCGGGCTCCGTATCGGTGCCATCCTGTCACTGTGTTGGTACACCTGGTATGGGGGCCGGTTCAGCATATCGAGTGTCGGTATACCCCTCATATCGTGTACTAGTATTGAACCAGTATGGTAGGTATATGCCCCATACTGCTCGGTTTGATACGGTATAACGTACCATGGCCAGGATGAAGGTGCCACTTATCAAGGTCTGGAAAATTGTGACAATATGCCAGATGATTCATTTTTCTTGTGGAGAGATGTTGTATATAAGATGATTAAATCTGAAGAAGGCTTGAAATGCATACCAAAGCAATAACTAAATCATAACCGACAAAACCAATGTCTAAAGGAAATTTGTGGACTTTATACCTAAATAATAAGGTCAAGTGGAGAATTGAGATTATATGGACTTCTGGATTATTTTTGGAGGAAAAAAATTGTGAATGATCAACAAGTGAGGACAATTGGAGTCATGCGAGGAAGGGGAAACAATAAGTAACAAGGTTGGTAGAAACTTAAAACATGATGCACGGCTTGAGAGATGAGTGCTGCATGGAGCAGCGTGGTATTTGAGTTGGTGGATATAGTTAGTCACTCAGCAAGAAAGGAGGTAATTAGCAATTACTTTTATTAAGGCATCAAGGAATTGTAAATTCTGAAAATGGTAACTATTCTAGACAATAATGTGGATTTGAATGGGAAGGAAAGTACGTGAGAAATAAAGAGAAGGAAATTAAAGTCATGATGTATGGGATGTTGAAGTATGGATGAAGGCAAAAAGTGCATATCCTCTGTTCTCTCTATTGCGTAGCCTCCTATCATGACCACACAATGATTGGCCTGAGGAGTTGGGCCACCAGAAGTAGATCATATTGTGCCATATTGATCATACCGATATCTCGGTTCGGGGTGTATATTGTGTCGTATTAATTGTACGGTACCAAACTGGTAAAGTGCCGGTATGGTACCCGATACTAAGATTGCAGACCTTAGCTAAGAGTCCTAACAACAACTATCTTGTTAGTTGATGAGGTGTTGAGTGTTAGGATTAAATACCAAACCGATCAAGCTGACATGGTATCTATAATATTGTTTGATTAGTGATAACTATGGCTTCGATACCATGTAACATGGAGTGGTAGATGGTAATGGCCAGATCATCCTTCCATAAGGATATAGTCTAAGATAAGTTATACAATATGACCATGGTCACCTAATATGTATGATAATATATATATTTATATATATATATGTACAAGGACTAGACATACGAGATATAGAGTATGTATCTCTAACAAATAGGGCTACAAATGGGTCAGGTCGACCATGACCTGACCTGATCCATATTTGTAGACTCGTGGACAGGGTTAGGTTCAAAAATTGAACTCGATCTAAAATTTGGGTTAGGTTTGGGTCTTGTATTTTGCAATTTGACCTTACCCATATATCATCCGAGTCTAATTTGGGTCAACAAAAAGGGACCCGACCCGAACTTGATCTAACTTGATCCAAAAACTTGAATCATGTAAACCTCTTTATCCTTCACTTTAAGTATCTTTCCCAATTCATTGAATAAACTCTCATCTAAACCAATTCCTTTCTTTTCATCTCAACAACCACTTCTCCTCTCATCTATTTTTACTTAATTATATTCAAACATTCATATGTCGTTGTTTGTTTTGGTAGATTCTTATTTATAATGCTCTCAAGTATATGAATATATCAGTATATATTGAAAATCGTAGTTTATAAACTTAAGAATAATCAATTACTTGGATGAAATTAAAAGTTTTTGAATGAAAATTCAAATTTAAGTTGGCTCTTTTTAGTTTTAATTAAATTTCTAGCGATTTTATATTTAATTATTAATTAATTTAGCAATAAAAGAATAGCTAGATGCTTAACTCAAACAACAAATCGGGCCCAATCCTATCTCAACCTGAACCTAGACATTTCAAGTGGGGTCCAGGTCATATAGGATCCCGACCAGACTTGAATGACTTGCTGAATCTAAAATCATTTCTATGGACCCCACCCGACCCGATAAGCTAATGGGTCAGGTTTAGGCCCAAAATCATGACCCCAATGTGAAATCAGGTCGTGCCAGGGTCAAGCATATCTTGGTTTGACTCAACCTTTTTGCAGCTCAACTTACAAAATTGATCTAGATTAAAAGTCTCCCATTAATGTTAGAGAAGAGCAAAGATGTATACATATATAATATTAAATTACTCTGGCAACAATAGTTTTTGTGCAATGTCAATGCCCTTTCCTATATCATAATTCCGAATGTTTTCAGGCTTAAGAAAGTTGTGATTGCAATGCATATACATTCTATCCAGCTTCTGTAGCAACAAATAATCATGCATTATGCATACAGTGATGTGGTGCTTTTGGATTGCAAGTATTGACTAAATGGTCCGAATGTGCATGTAACATTGGTTAGTTAACAATATGTCCTTTTCATTATAAAATTATAAGTGTCAGTTGATGGCTTGTTTGAAGTTTTTGGCTACAATCAGAAAATTATATTTTCTGAAATCTGAATAATATGCCTATAAATTACTAAGTATATCAACATTTCCTCTGTTATGATGTTTTTTGTCGGAAATGCATAATATTAATTTTTTATAGGTGTTTCAATAAAAAAATGATTAAGATCTGATAGGAGATACATTATGATTGATGTTTGAGGCAAGAGTTCTATTCATACTCTTGAAACGGCAATTCAAGAAATTGAGCATCCGTTTTTACATATGGAATGTTGTATAAAGTTTTGCTAAAGTTTTATTCATTCTTATTGATTGTCATTTTCTGTTGGGTTGGCTATTATGAACAAAGCAGGTGATTGAGTTTCCATTCACTATCTTGTTGAAGTTATTTATGCCTTTTCTTTTGAATATTTTCAAAATAAAAAAAAGTAATATCTGTACCTCAAAGTATCATTGTATATCTGATGTTAATACAGTAAACTAATATGGAGAGCACTATTCTACTTGTGACTTGCTTCTTTGTGTGCTCAATTGAAGCTCGAGAATCATTGATAAAATTGAATTCTGTCACTCGCACTGCTTTCCTTCTCTGCAGATAACAGAGTTCTTAGAGCAGAAATTTTATAAAGCATTGCGGAAAGAAGACTTTTCTCTGGCAAAAGTAGTGCCATGCATCTACAGGAAACTGCTAGCTTCATGTAAGGAGCAGATGTAAGTTTGATTTATTCTTCTTCATGCTGAGCTTCTGCTAGAGAATAAGGTTTTGTCCTGTCAGATGTTGAAGTCTATATATCCTTTCATCTCACTTGGATTCACTTTGTCTTGATATCGTTGAAATGTTTCTCATGCTTTCATGTGTCCATCATAAATTTAATGCAATAAGCCTTTTTTTGTTTCCAGAAGTAACATTAGTCGTTTTCCATCTTCGGAAAGGGTAACAGTGAAGCATGACTGGCAATGAATCTCTAATAATATAAAGATGCACACTAAATTAGGTCATGCCAACTTCTGCTAAAGATTATTACGAATATACTAGTTAACATATGAATACAGAACCCATCGAACTTGCACAATTAGCATGCCAATATCCATATGTCTTTAGAAGATACTTTGAAGTTTCATAATTCATACAACCCCTCGTTTTTATTTGCCTTCCCTCTAATCTCCCTTCATTTCTAGAGTCCTGCATTTTTCAATGAACAAACATAGAAAATTAGATGGGTCATTAGTCTTAGATTTTTTTTTAGGACTATATCTTATTAATTGACTAATTCCTTTAATGACATATGATATATATTCTATATAAAGCTTTAATTTATCGGAATTACTTTTGGGGCAACTTCTTTTAAGTAGATCTAAAGAGTCAAAATTAGCTTACTGATGACTTATTAAAAGCCTTAACATATATAATTTTATCTATTTGGGAATGATATTTACACATATCATTTTGTCTTTCCTTTCTTTCATTTTATTCATTTTATGTGACGGACCTTTCATCACTATGATAGTTATGACTTATGAGATCAACCTCATTTGGAAATTTCAATGTAATATGGTTCTTACCCAAAATAAGAAAGTATAAGGATTCCTACACTTGTCAATATGCTTGTCCATTTGTCTTAATATAGTGGCCCACTTTTGTAAATTTTAGACCTAGAATCTTATCATAGTAAAATTCTGCAAAGGTATCTTCCTTCTGTGTCATTTGACTCCAATGAATTGTTTACCCTTTCTCTCCTCTTCATTTTGTCTAATAACACAGAAGCTAGTTTGCTCTTCTCGTAAATCAGAACTCAGAATCAGATATACCTAGTAACAAAGTGAAGGATCTTACATGTAGATATTGACAAACATAGTTACAATCTATACCAGAAAAATTGAAATGAATTTCAGCACATTTTTGGGGGCTTCTATCTGAGGATCAACATAGTGGATAAAAGACTTGGATAAAGTTGAGCAGATGTCAAAGAGTGATATTTGGGAGGACATGGACAGTCTACTAATGTTTGTTTAAAAGTTCATCTGTCAACAATATCATGGAATGAAAAAAGCTGATTGCAGGATGAAAAACTCCCAACAAGGATCCATCTATTGGGCTTTAAGGAATGACTGCTGAAAAGCTGAAAACTATCATCAAGTCTAACAAGAGATTCTGCAATGAATGGTTATAATATTATGAAAATTAGTCATTACCAAGTCACTCATCAAGTGAACTACAAATTACCATTCTGGATTATTTGTCAACAACAGAATGATTTATTCTTCTTTGATTTGATTGGATCTGTCATTTTACTTAATCTGTCAGACAATCCAATGCTCCAGATCAATATCAAGATTAGTTTGGAGCCCCATTTGGATTTCTATTCTCATGAAGATTCAGTGGTTATTACCACAATGGCCCCATCAAATCTTGGAGGTCTAATCATGGGACATGGCGGACATCTAAGAAAACAATCTTGGATGAGAATGGAACAATGTAATAAAATTTTAATGGAGAAAATAGGTTTGTGACTTTGTGTATTTGTAATATTTTTTAATGGGGTTTTTTACATGAATGCCCTCCTAAACATCGAATGTTGCATGAGTACCCTTCCAAAATTAATATTTGCATCTATACCCTCGTAAAACACTTGTTTTTCTATTCTACTCTTTTTTTATCCTTATTTTTGCATATGTACCCATGCCATCTAACGCCGTTAAAAAATTAATGGTTTCGAATTAAAATGACTAAAATACCCTTAATGAATAGATGTGCAAAAAGAAACATTTATAAGGCGATCGTGATGGGGGACAAAAAAATAATTTCAAAATTTTATTTTATTTTTAATTAAAATAAATATAGTTTTTATTAATGGTGTTAGAAGAACTGTTATATTAGGAGCATTTGTGCAAAAATAGTGTTTTATGAGGGTACATAAATAAATATAAATTTTAAGAAGGTATTCATGCAAATTTGAATTTTTAGAAGGGTACTCATGCAAAAAACCCTTTTGAATATCATCAAATATCTCTGGAGATTTTAACCTTCTATTATGAGTACAGAATTTGAAGTACTACTTTTAAGTAACCAGAAAGGGTCAGTCGGGATGCAAAATGTTAATTTAGAAGTCCATACTTTATACTTAAAACTCAAGTTTTGTGATGAAGGAAAAAAACTAGGTTCAATGGAAGGAATTTTGAGTTTATGTTGCTTGCAATTCAAACTGGCACAAGGGATTTGGTATTTTACAGCTACAATGTAACCCTTTTTTTTGCTTTTCCTGTAGTTCTGAGATGTACATATTTGAATTTTCTACTTGAACTATTTTAGAGCTCTCGTAAATTGCTTGGGTTATTGGTACAAGCATATTAATAGCTATATAACTTTCACCCAAAAAGCAGAAAGTATTGTAACTTAGGCAATTTAAGGGCACGAGAAAGCATGGTACAATTTCACTTTGCCTCTATATTGTGTTGTCAATGTTCCATGCTTTTCACCTATACTGTTGAAGGTGAGATAATTCTGAGAGGACTGACCTAGTCCCTGAACACATTCTTTTGAAACTTGATTGTTTCATAAGCCGTAATATCCACTTCTTAATATATCAATATTGGATTGAGCATGTCTACATATTTGTGGCAATTGATACAGAGAGGAAAGCATTATCTATTTAATCTAGTTTATGTTTCATCTGTTTAGGCCTTTTAACTTGAGCAGTATCGACATATTCTTAGGCTGTTTGCTTTGTTTGATTTCTTGAAAGTTAGATTCCAGAGTTAGTTTATTTTAGCTGTTCAGGTTTGGTTTTTATTGGATATAAAATCTTCCAATTACTTTAGTTTTTGAATTTTATTGTGTACTTCATTTCTTTTAGGCCACTCTTTGCGCCTAGCTTGTTGTCTGTCATAAGAACACTTTTTGATCAAACACGTCAAGACGACATGCAAATTCTGGGTTGTCACACACTTGTTGACTTCTTAAACAGCCAGGTAAGCTCCATATTTTTATGTATTAACTCCTATCTGGTAATGTAGTGAGAGAGTTATTTGCATTAGGGGGATCAAGGGGTTCCTTGTGATCACATGATACAAATACCAATTTTCTAAGAATTGTTTCATGGCATGTTCTTGAAATAGAAGGACAGCACATATATGTTCAACTTAGAAGGCCTTGTACCTAAGCTTTGTCAACTTGGTCAAGAACTAGGAGAAGATGAAAGGGGACTTCGATTGCGTTCAGCAGGATTGCAAGCCCTTGCTTCCATGGTATATCTTCTTGCTAATTCGAAATGCCTTGTCTGAGACTTTTATTTTGTCATATTCACAACATATAGATGGTAGTTTTACCTGTTGTATAATATCTTCAATGTATCCACATAATTTTCTTTGA
The DNA here is from genome assembly GCF_009389715.1 of Phoenix dactylifera. Lineage (NCBI taxonomy): Eukaryota > Viridiplantae > Streptophyta > Magnoliopsida > Arecales > Arecaceae > Phoenix > Phoenix dactylifera. Next base: position 11,678,972 of record NC_052405.1, read on the forward strand.
TCATGTTTTGCTGCGTGGGGTTACCTGGAGCCTATCCAGGATTACTTCCATCTAATGAGAGGCTAAGGATGGGGCTAGGGGAGGCCATTTCTCTCCTCCTCTGTACCTCTCTCATTTCATACTAAATGAAATGTGGGGCGGATTAATTCATCAGTTTGCTAAAAAACGGATTTTTACATATATACCTTAAAAATATCTCTTATTACATATTTTCCTTCTGAAAATCATTATTTGCATATATCCCTTAATTCATTACATGCTTACATGGATGTCCCTTCCCTTAGACTTTGGGCTAACAACATCAACGGGATCTGCACTAATGTTGGATATCTTAGAATACAGCATATGATTAGTCTACAATAGACAAGTTGGGAAAGGTGCACCCTGGGCATATTTGTTTCTGTGACTATCATCTCATTTATATCATGTCCTGTTGGGAGTTATATGCTAATGTAAACCCATCTGATTTCAGTTGATTTTATTCGACTCCCAATTCTTCAAAAATCAAAAGTATATACTTATAAATTGATTCCTACGTTATTGCGATTTTCTTGTTAGTCTGTGGCTTGAAGTGGCATGTAGCAATGTGCTTATTTTCAGTGTTTTTGTCAATAGCAACAACAGATATGCATATGAGGATTCACTGTTTGTTGTATCTGTAGAAGTGGAGCATGTATTATGATTGATCAAACATTTTGATTCCTTAGTATGTAAATCTACTCAATATGATCTGGATTATTAGTCAAAAGAAGTTTGTTGTCTCATATATTTTGATAATTTTATGTCCATGTTTTTTCAATGCCAACTTGAGCACAATATGCGAGACCTTGTTTTTACAAGATAAATTTCTAGCAAATTCTTAATTTTAAGAATCTCCTGGATATGTTTTATGTACAGATGTGGTTCATGGGCGAGTATTCCCATATCTCAGTGGACTTCGATGATGTAAGTCTTGTTTTCTCTTTTATAGTTCTCCTGTCAAAATCTTTTACCCATTCAGATATTTCTATTTTAGACCTTTTATTTGCTGAATTTTAATTTATTTCTTATTTTGTAGCAGCGACAGTTTTTTGTTACAGTTTGCTCACCATCCGGAAGGTGCTGGTGGCTCTTTGGTTTTTTCTTTCAAGTAATACAAGCAATAATATTGTACAACAAAGAAAAGGAAACAGCTACATGAATAAAATCCTAGGAGGGTTGTTGTTGGGCTGGGAAGCTGTAGGGATCCGCATGCCCCCAACATAAAGTTAGGAACTTTGGGCAGCATGGTCTGGTTTTCAAAAATAAAATGAAGATGAAGGCTACTATTTCAAAATATTTAATCCTCCATCTTTCTTAACTTTCAAATCCTTGATAGAACCAACGTATATAGCTGATATATATTGCCATCTCCACCAATTCCACCGACTTATTCCCAATTGCAAATAGAAGACAAATGGGTCATCTCGAGCAGAATCTGTAGAGCTTGAAGCAACCATGTGAAGCACCAATAAAGAATTAGAAAAAACCATGTACTAGCATTATATATGTAAATCTTTTGCAAGAAGCAAAGTCTTACACATTTCATTGTGTAGTTGATAGATACCAAAACTATTCAATATTGTGTATTGTGCCATTGTATACATGACATATCCTTGCATGATCTAGGGTTTATTCCCTTCACACTTGGTAAGGAGAGATTTCCTTATTAAGCAATTACCTAGATTTGCTAGCCAATACATTAGACAGAAAATGATCAGCACCATTTGTTTATCAATAAAGCTAAGGTCCTTCACATCCCTGCTACATCCTTGGCAACTGAGACAATAGAGGTAGCATTCATGCCTTTCGCACTCCATCATCATTATCTAATTCATCAAGAACAGGTAGGTGGTCTCTTCAAGGGTGATCTATCTGGTTTCAGTACTCTCTTTCTTTTTTGTTAGCTTTCTTCTCCACTTAGAATTGGTCTTTGAAGAAGTATTTTTATTGTAATAAACCACATCTAAATTTTCTATATCTACAACGTAAGTTTTCAAAGAAACTTGAAGTGGCTTAACTTGTTAAATTTTGAACAAGAACCACTTTATGAAGGAACAAGATGATTTTGCACACCCTCTCTAATCCAGTACAACTTGTACTTTCTTGGTGTAATATCTCATGCTTATGTGTAGCCCCCTGATTTGGCACATCTTGTCATGCTTTTCATTTCTCTATCATTTTCTCCTATCACAAATGAACATATCTATCTTGCTGACGGTATCTCCTAAGTGAACTCTCTCTTTGCTCTTCATCATCTTTTGTTGGTTGGGCTGTGATCAAAGGGAAGGAAGGGGGTAAATAAGGGTTTATGGTAGAAGGCTTAACCGGGGGGAAGGTGTACTTGTGTAAACATAAGAGAAGAATAAAGAAGTTGAAGGAGGAGGGGAGAAGAAAAAAATGGACTCACTTCAAAGGGCCTCAAACCTGACTTTGCATCATACAAAGGAAAACTCAAATGAAAAGAAGGCTAATTTCTTTCATTAAAATTACATGAGAATCCTAGAGTGGACCAGCCATCATTTATATATGAAGTTGCAACCTAAGTGCATGTCCAGTTAAATCTAATTACAAGTCAGCCCTTACTTCGTGCCCAAGTAAACACAAAATAAAGTACTTACTGCTTCATATCCTAGAAAGTGGCATAATTGCCAAGCAAAACAACAGAAAATAAAATAAAACACTAGAAATTTGCATGGGCCTGACTAATAACTCAAATAATAAAACTAGGCCAAGCAAGATTCAATAAATCTAATTTTGGTCTTATATAGTCCATGGAATATCCTAGTTAGCTCTCACCCATCCATTTGCAAGCCACAAATTTTTGTGGGGATGCTAACAATGATAATTAGGCTTGCAATTGGCCTTGTTGGGCCTAGGTGAGCCGTGAGCATGACCTAGAACTGACTTGGTTTTCTTTTAGGCCATGATTTTAGAGCTAAACCATCAACCTGCTGACCCATCGGGTCAGGTCAGATCTATGAAAAATATTTGCAGATACACCGGATCATTTGGGCCGAACTGGGCCAATATGATCCAACCCAACCTAATGCATTTAGATTCAGGCCAGGTTAGGTCCACGACATGGTATGCTGAACCGGTACGGGCCGGTTCAGCCCGTACCGGCCCGGTTCAGCCCGTACCGGCCCGGTCCGGTCCCTGACTGGTCTGGTTCAGCTGTGAAAAAAGGTTTCGGCCCCTATGGAGCTGGAACCGACCGGTTTCTGCTCCGTACCGGTGCGAATCGGACCGGTTCGCACTGGCCTGTGCGCGAGGCAGCGCGCCCGCGCGAGGAAGAGCGCTGGGAACCGCGCCTGCGCAAGCAACGCGCGCGGGGCAGCGCCCCTGCGCGGAAAGATATTTAATGCCACTCTGTGGCATTTAGCGTGGGACGCGCGCCCCCGCGCGCGTTTTTACCTCTCTACCGGTTTGATACTGGTTTAAATCAGTCCGAATTGGAACCGTACCAGTCCGGTAGGTGACCGGTACGCCTACCGGTACCAGTACGGCATACCCTGGTCTACGTTAAGGTCTTGTGCAAGATAAAAAGTAAACTATTCATTATATGTTTAGAAGAAAAATTAATAATGACATGGATAACAAGTAGAAAGAATTAAAAGAAGTATTGATGAAGAATTCTACCACTAATATTGTTGATAAGAGCATAGCTCAGTTTTAATTGAGCCCTTCAACCCAAGGTTGGAGGAACCGGTATCAGCAGCGTACCGGTTCTTTTGCGCCACGACTCAGTACGGGCCGTGCCGAGCTCGTACTGACAAAGAGCACGGTACCATGGGAGAGAGGAAAAGAGAGAGAGAAGGGGGAGAGAGGGAGGGAGGTCGGAGGAGGGTGGCGGACGCCGGTGGAGGGCTAGTAGAGGCCGGCCTCCCGACCTCTCCCTCCCTCCTCCACTTGCTTTCTTTTTCCTTCTTCTTCTCCGACTCCAGCAACGGATCTCGTTTTCATTACCGAAACCGTACCGGTGGCTCACCGATATAGCTCGGAACGGCTGAAACTGCCCGGTTCGGAACAATTCTGCCGACCTTGCTTCAAGCTACAAATAAATAGCCTTAATACCCATTCTACAAATCTAAATATGGCAACGGGTGAATGATAAAGGGTTTAAGATTTTAAAGTCATGGATTTTTTGATTGAGTTGGATCATGTTGGTTGGGTTGTGTTGGGTCACCTAATGCTTGACCATTTTAGACTTGTTTGGTGCATGTGGATCAGGTTAGGTCCAAGTTGAGTAAGAAAACATATCTAATTTTTCAAAAGGATCATTGTGTTAACTGACTAGTTGAGCCTGAAAGCTTAAGTTGTTAGGGGATGAATTTGCGAAGTGCCCCCCCCCCCCCTAATGTATGGCCTAGATCATGCGCACGGGACTAAAATGGGGGCAAGATGAGAAAATGATTCTTGGGACAGGTGCAAGACACCAGTTCTCTCGAGCTGGTGGGGCATCCTTGGGAGGGCCTGGCATTCAGGAACTGCAATTTTTTCCTTTACTTCTCATTCTTGTTACTGGACCAACTTGAGGTCGGACTGAGAAGGGCACCACTACCAGGATTTAAACCATGCAGGTACTCATGTCCATTCTCTAGAGTAATGTACTTTGATCTCCCAATTCTGCTCACTCAAAATTTGACTGGAGGCTATTCACTGTCCAGGATATTGATTTTTTTTTTCACCCTATGGTCTGCATTACAACATCTGATTTCCGGTTTCCTTGAGCAAGCTTTTTATTACCTTAGTAAATGAGCCTCCTGTTTTTGAGGAAACCACTTTGGCTCGAATAGAGATCATTAATTATGTAACTAGCCCTTGTCATCCTAGACTTGTCCATCCTAATTACTCTGAATCCTAATTAGCACTTACCTCAATAATCATCTCTATTTCCTGCTATCTAAATCTCCCTTCTCCATTTCCAAACAATTTTAGTAACTAACATCTTGCAGAAAACCAATACTCTTCACCTGAGATTACACTCCCAACCCCCCAACCCCTCTCATCAATCCCTTTATCTCACTAATTATTGATTATTCATCATGAAGCATAAGTCTCAAGAATTCATCTCCACACTAGTATTAAATTGTTTAAAAGAAAAATGAGGGGAACAGTAGTAAACTTGGGTAATAGAACCTATAACTGCTGCAGTGTGGATCTCAGCAGCAGCTAACTAGCTAACGAGTCAAATTGCTATTTGCACATCGAATGATGAATCAGGCATCCCAGATGACAGAAACAAATTATTTATTTTGTTCTAATTAAGAATTCTTCATCCATTTCTCTCTCTTCCTCTTTATGTTTTTTTTGCACATATATTCTCCTGATGTTTCTGTTGTTAAAATAGGAGCTTTTGTAGTGTTGTACTTTTTGTTCTTATATCTCCTGTTACTTCTTCCAGTTTATTATGCTTGTTTTTTTTTTCCAACTTTGTTATGATAAATGAGTGGTAGGCTGATGGTTTTGCTTTACAAATGTGACCATTTTTCTTATTTCTTTTTTTCTTTGATTGGTAATAGATAGTTTCAGTGACCCTGGATAATTTTGGAGTTCATCATGATAAATGCAATCAAGTCATGCAATTTGCTCCGCCCCAAAATTCTTCAGTGCAGGAAGTTCTGAGAGCTGAGAACGCTATTTTGGTCTTACAGAGTTCTCTGAAGAAGGTTTCTTCATTAAGTGTCAGCAACAAAGCTGAACCAGATGAGCCAACGTGAGAAGTCATATTAATGTCTTATATTTCTCAACTGTTCACATGATTTTCTTCCATAATTTCCATTGCATTCATTTCTAAACAGAGATGACTCAAAAAATCCAAAATACTGGTCAAAAATTTGCTTGCATAATATGGCCAAGCTAGCCAAGGAGGCAACAACTGTCAGGCGTGTTTTAGAGCCCCTGTTTCGTAATTTAGACAGTGGGAATCAATGGTCACATGAAGGAATTGCTTGGCCTGTTTTATCTGAAATGCAGGTTGTCGTGGAAAAGTCAGGTAAAGGGAAATCTGATTATTCTATGTTTTATTTATTGAGGAATAGGTTGTAAAACGATCTTATAGTTATAAAAAGATTTATAAAGTTTTGTTTTTATGTTCAGGAGAAAATAGCCATCTGCTGTTGTCTATTATGGTCAAGCATTTAGATCACAAGAATGTTGCCAAGCAGCCTGATGTGCAGATCAGCATTGTTAAAGTTATTACTAATCTTGCGCAGCATGCAAGGTCACAAGCATCCGTAGCCATAATTACTGCAATAACTGATTTATTGAGACATTTGCGCAAATGTATGCAATGTTCTGTTGAAGCTTCAAACCTGGTTGATGATGTTAAAAAATGGAACTCTGCTTTCTATTCTGCATTAGAAGAGTGCCTCATACAGTTATTGAATAAGGTTATTGTTATAACTTCTTGGTTCTTACTATTGTTTTGAACTCAGACAAACAACCCTATGTAGTTTTTCATTTTGAAATTTTAATTTTTTATGTTAATCTGTGAACATGCTGACCAAGTTTTGGTCGATCTTTCTTTTTTTGGGTTTTCCATTGAAATTCATTCTTGATTTGGCTGATTCATTACCTAAGAAGGCTTTCAGCTGCCAGCTTTAGGAATTTTCCCCCGTTTTTTGCATTATTTTACATGAATAATAATGCTGGATCAACAGGTGGGGGATGTTGGACCTATACTTGATATGATGGCTACAGTGCTGGAGAATATCTCAACTACGGCTGCTGTAGCCAGAACAACAGTTTCTTCTATCTATCGTACTGCACAGATAGCAGCTTCTATCCCTAACATATCTTATCACAACAAGGTTAGTTTATTCATATCTTTCTCCAGTATTTTCTCTGTGTGTAAAACTATACGCTGATATTCTAGCACTCGATGTTGATAGCTGAGTTAGTCAATCAATTTTGTCATGCAGGCTTTCCCGGAAGCTTTGTTTCACCAATTGCTCATGCTGATGACCCACCCAGATCATGAAACACGTGTTGGCTCCCATCGTGTCTTTTGTTCTGTTCTTGCAGCCTCAGCTGTTACTCCTTGGCCATTTCCATTCATACCATTTTTGCCGAAGAAGGGATACGATCCACAGAGTACACTTTTGGTATCTCTTTCAGGTTTCGCCTCTACAGAGGCAATCTTGGAGAAGATGGGGAAGAATGATTATTCCATCCAGAACTTGTACTCGGGTAGGAGTGATACATCAGATGCTGGAGTAGAAGGAATGAAAGAGGAAGAATGCCAACTAGTGAATGATGATATAAAGTGGGATGTGGTTCATCCATCTCGCAGTGAGCGGCGCAGCATCAAACTTGCTCCCCCATGTGCAGTTTTTGGTGGAAGGGTTGTTACTGAGTCTGAAAAGGAAGTACGGGCTGTTGATTTTATTATGTGCATGTGACTGTCTTAATTCTCATTTTAACATGTGACTACCTTGTCATTAATTTTCTGCCCCGTAGTTATATCATCCGTGCTTGTCCTTCAGGAGATGACATCTTTGAGGTTGAGTAGTCACCAAGTGGATCTTTTGCTATCGTCAATCTGGGCACAGGCAACATTAGAAGAAAACACTCCTGGAAATTATGAAGCAATGGCACAGAGTTTCAATCTTGCTTTATTGTTTTCACGAAAAAAAGTAAGTTCATGGTGAACAACTTGCTATAGTTGTGCTAGCAGAGAATAACAATAAGCTTTTATATCTTGTTGGACATTTCTAGTTTATGAAAACCTTTCTACTGATTTAAGTATAGTAGCGTAATTTCTCAAGCTATCAATATTATTAAGTCAAAACCTCTTCAAGCTATTAGGTTTTCTGAAATGTTTACTTCTCAAATAGTGAGAAATTTTCCATTAATGATTGCCAATTATAGTTGACTCTGAAATCTTAAACTGTCACCATCTTCCATTATTTATAGTGTCTACTGGCTTTATTTGGTCTAATGATTCGATGTTTCTGGGACAGACATCTAGCCATGTGGCTCTAGTTCGCTGTTTTCAGTTAGCATTTTCTCTGAGGAGCATCTCTCTGGACAAAGAAAGTAAGTCCTTTGATCATGATGCTACATTTTCATTCTCAAAGACCATCATTAAGTGAAAATATTTTTAAAAGTTGCTGGCAGTTGTTTTCTACTTGAATGAGGTACTGTATTCCCGGCATTTCTGATATAATATGTGCATGACATTTCTGGTTCAGAACATTTTTTAGGGTTCTATATTTGTCGAGGATATCCTGTGACCTTTTTACTTTCTATAGATATTTTGCATTGAAATTATATTCTTCTCCATGTTATGTTTCCCATATATGGATATAGCCACAAGGGATCTTGCTAATTCACATGGAACTGCATGGCAAAGTGAACCTTTTGCAATGTAAAGTGAAATGTCTTAAAACATGAACTCTGGAATTATGCAACATACTCTTACTAGTACGAATAATCACAAAGTACTTCTATGACATTTATAATAATATTCTTGAAGCTATGCTGATTCAAGATGAGTTTATTGTCTAAGCTTGGTAATAATTGTTAAGAATTGGTTTGATGTCCGCACAAACACATTTCTTTTCTTCTTAAGCTTTTTAATTATATATAGGATGTGACCTAATATTCAAATCATATTGTAGTCCGGCTAGCAAAATCATGCATGCTTCAAGCTAGCTTTACTTTGTCATTAGGGTAGTTGTAAACTTTCACTCGTAGTGCTCATTGCCTGTTATATCTCTAATTGATGCTGCAATTTTCACTCTGGTTGGTTAGGATTCATGATGAATGCCGAAAAGTGTATATGATTAACGCATGGCATCCTGATGTTATATACTATGTAGGTTGTTTGCAGCCGTCTCGAAGAAGGTCTCTACATACCTTGGCGTCATCTATGCTAATCTTTTCAGCAAAAGCAGGCGATCTTCCACAACTGATTCCTGTTGTAAAAGCGCTGATCTCAGATAAAGCGGTTCGTAGCTTAGTAACCTGTTTAACTGTTTATGCTTTGAATAATTGATATGTTCAAAAAATCTTTTTTTTTCCTAGTCAATTATCTCTTCATGTGATTCATAGATGCAGATTACTTGACAGGTTGATCCTTTTCTTCATCTGGTTGAAGATAGCATGCTGCAAGCCAATTATGTTGCATCTTCTGTTGGGAAGGCAATCTTTGGATCAGAGGAGGATGAAATTGCTGCTTTGAAGTTTCTTGCAGCAATAGATGTTGATGACATGCAACTAAAAGAAACTGTGATATTCCACTTGGTGAATAAGTTTGAAAAATTACCAGAGGTAATATTTGTGGGTACATCCATGCAATAATATGATGACATGTTCACAGTGAGTTAAAAACCCACACTCACAAAACCCCCAACCAAACGACATGAAGGAAAACAAAAAGAACTCTGACAGGTTTGAAATTCATGTGCAGAAAGAATTATTGAGCATCAAAGAGCAACTCTTACAGGGGTTTTCACCAGATGATGCCTTTCCACTTGGAGTTCCATTGTTTGCAGAGACGCCAAATTTATGTTCACCATTTGCTCAGAAGGAATTTCAAACTCTTGATGAGGTCCATTCTCAGAGTATTCAAACTATAATTTATGATTTATATTGTTGAGATATGGTTTTTGAGCATATCTAAGGTTTTTTTTTATCAGTTCTGGCCTCCTGATGTCTTGGAAGACATAGATCCAATTTCTGAAACATGTGGAAGTCAGTCAGAGAGCAGAGTGTCAGAGTCTACAAATGATCATGATATCCTTGGTGTCAATCAATTAATGGAATCCGTAAGTCACTTTTTTGAAACCACTAGCCAAGATACTGAATTGTATCTGATCTCTGACATTAACCAACGAGTTTGGGATCATTATGGCTTTATATTATCCAGAAATGCACTTTAATCATAGTTTAGTATAATTTAATATGCATCTTGAGATACTGTGTGAGGTACTATGTACACGTGTACAATCATGCATGCATCTGTAAGATGCAATACAGAAATGAGTGTTTTGACTCATTCTCTGAGTCCTTTATAGAGAAGCAATTACATGTGAAATTTGACTAGGGCTTTTTAAGATGTGAATTAGTAAAGCACTATGGTATACATTGTATATAGATGTAGATACCAACTTTTTCTCTTATCACTTCATAATAAAGCAAAGATGCAGGAGTGAGCTAATGTTGCATCCTTGGATTTACTTTATTTCCTTTTGGTAAAACATGAATTTTCACATTCCTTGAAGAAACTAATCTAGAATAATTAGTCAAGGGCTAAATGTGCTTGTACAAGGTTTTTGCACTCCATAATTTTGGAGGTGATGCTGCAGACCTTCTTTGTATTCTCATACATTGGTTAAGTTTGTCATACATTCTTCAGAACGCAACTTTGATCTTATTAGCTTTATGAAGGTGATTACTGTTTCCTGAACCTATTCTCTAAATGATTATCTCAAGTTCTCAACTATTTTTGAAATTCATTTAACCTAGATAAAAAAGCTGGTTATATAATAATATCCTCAGGACATCTGCGTTAACTTTCAATTGACTTGTGGTGGGGAAGAATCATTTTTAAAGTGCTGATTTTGACTTGTTTAATTAGATTGTAAGTTGAGCTGAGCAAATACTCCATGCAGGTCCTTGATACAGCACGGCAAGTTGCTGACTTACCATTTTTGACGACTACTGTGCCATACGACAAAATGAAGAGCCAGTGTGAAGCGCTTGTGATGGGAAAACAAAAGAAGATGTCAGTGCTTCTGAGCTTCAAGCATCGGCAGGAAGGCTCAGAAACGGAATCATCCAAAGAGAATGAGAATGACTCTGTACTTCCACCAGAGGCAAGTCAAAAGTTAACATTCCCGGAGCTCACTAAGTATACTTTGTATCGACTTCTGTCAAAAACATCTTAGAGTACATTGCTTCTAACTCAACTCCTTGATCACTTTCAACAGAGTGCGCATTGCCCTGTGGAGAGCATTCGGTGCTATGATTCAATCATCAATGAGTGTGAGAAGTCGGTTAGGTTGCCACCTTCAAGCCCGTATGACAAATTCTTGATAGCCGCTGGATGTTAAAGAGGTCCTTGACATGGTACATGCATGTAATTAACGTTAGCCATGCAGTCTTGAATGCCTCAAATGATATTCCTTCTTATCTTTTGTTTACCGTTCTTTTTCCATGTACATGGTGAATAGGGGGAAAGTTGGATGCTGCCCCTTCTGAGAGAGTCCCTTCAAACATTCTTCTGAGAGTTGTTTTCTCTAAGCATTTTTTTGGATGTGAATAAAACCGTGTTAATAAGGAAGTCAAATGTAAAATGTATCGATTTGAAAGGTACAAAGGGAAAATGTACAAGAAAAGAATATTTATACCATGTAAGATGACAAGGTGCTGATAAATGTTCACAACTCATGTACAGATTTTGGATGCTGCTGAGTCAGGGCAGAAGTTTCCTCAAGCTCAGTTTTTAAACCTCCTGGGTCTTGCTACTCGGCTGGAAATTAAGTGAAAATTGGCCATGTTAGGTTCAGGGGTCAGCTATAAAATGCAGATAATAGGCAGTACAATCTATGAATAATTCATACATGCATGGTCTGCCATATCATCCCAGTGCTGCCTAACATGGGGCATACAATACCGCGCCAGAAGAAAACTATTACAAAACTTAACTTTGAATCAGTACAAGCTCCATATCGCCCTATATCAAGGTGCGTATTGATTTGTACGGAAATATACCAATATGCATCGAGATGTACCGAGATAAAAATTAAGAAAAATAGTTAGAGAACTATTTCGGTACAGGCTATATACCATGCCGAATCGATAAGATATTGATACAATATTTAGTAATGAGATTATGGATCTTGCATATATAGAAATTTAAGAAGTTGAGGAGAGCACTATTTAAAGTTCATTCATTTTGATGTGTGCGCACTTCATAAGCATGATTCCATAGAAGCTCGTATTATGCTCTTTTGGCCGCCATGGAGGTTAGTTTATATAGTTCTGCAAATTTGTTTTAATTCTGTTGTTGTCCCATGAGGCCATACTTTCAACTGGTTGGAGCCATTAGTTCTCGCATAACCCACCTGACCCCCAAGATTGACATCATGTTGACCCAATTTACCACATCAAAACACTGTTTTCATGTGTTATTTTGTGTATGACTTAGAGATGGTGATGAGTCAGGTTAGGTAAATAACCAAATAAGTCCTCGATCCATTTGTAATGAAGTTGAAAAGAAAAATTATACGCAGCTGACTTATATGGATCCATATTCAACCTTCTATTCCAACCTAAATTTTATTTATGAGCCATACATACATACATACATACATACATACATACATACATACATACATACATACATACATACATACATACATATATATATATATATATATATATATATATATATATATATATATATATATATATATATATATATATAGAGACACACACACATATATATAAATATGATAAATCCTTAAACACCAAATCCGCACCACTTTCCTTTTGGTCAACATTTTGCTTCTTTTTAACCATTACCTACAATGCCTCCCTAATAACTTGAACCAAGCTTTGACTTTAACCAGGGTACTCCACTCTATGGCTAGTATCTTAGGAACCCTGGATTTGGTCTTGGAAATTTTCCAACCCATGACAACTTGTTGGGTTTGGAAGCCAATTCAAAACATAAACCATGCATAACAGCGTTGGTTATGGTAAGCAAAACTTGATTTAATTATACAAAACCCTCAGCTGAAGCGTTTAGGTTGGATGAGTTCAAGAGAATCAACGGGTCTAAGTTAAAAATTGCTATAACTGCATAGAACCCTCATAAAGAATAGTAATAAGACATTAAGATAGTTTGCACTTTTTTGTATTTAAAATTTTCACATAGTATCTCGTAATTTTAAAAACGCACAGATTAATTTATGTCGATTGAAATTTTTGCTTGCATTCTTGTGCATGCTAACTTGGCGATGGATCTTTGAAATTTAGGTCCATTGCGAAGCAAAAAAATTTATTTCACTGTATGGCTGCTCGCATTTCATGGTAGATTTCAAGATCAATAATAGAGATAGAATGGTGGTTTTGGTAATCTCAATGTCCTGCAAAAAGTCCACTGGGGACTGCACTAGCATTTCCACCATGCAAGCGTTTTGGTTTGCAGTGCATGAAACTGCAAAGCACTTCTGCCATTTCCTGAGAATTTATCCGGCTTAGGCATCACTGGGTCCTCCGTCAGACAATCCTCGACAAAATGACTTCTTCATTTTTACTATTTCAGATTAGATCTAGCATTGAAGTGAAGGTCCAAGTACGATTTCCTTTGTCTACCACCATTTCAAAAATGACCGGCATTAGAGCCATCGAACACCACCTTGGAGGCACATCGCGCTCTTTTGTCAACCTCTATAGTCTGAATAGTCAATCACCGAACCCTCCAATAACCCAGTTAGTTTGGTGCCTCAGTCGAATCAATTCCTTGCGACAATAGATACTTTTCACCATAATGTTAATTAATGCACGAAAAAGTTTCTTTAAACCACAAAAACCCATATAAATATGGAGAACACTTGACGGTATGATTGTAAATAAGGTTGGGCAAATCGGAGTATGCTTGATCTTCACCCTATCTAGTTTTATATGAGGTCCTGATATTGGACCCAATCCAATGGATGAATGGTTTTGATCAGGTCGGATTCCTAAAAAATATTTTAGATCCAATAGGTTGTTTAGATTTAGGTTGGGGCCACATACGACTTTGGACCCAACCCAAAATATAATACCGGCGGTAGCTCTGCCTCACGGGGACAGCAGGAAGAGGAACTAGTTGGCTATACATAACCCAAGACCCAACTTAAAATATTTGGATCTCAATGGGGGCTAATTCAAATCCAAGTCTACATTTGTTTACTAACAATATTTTATGAAGATTTTTTTTTCGTACGTGTGAATCAAACTAAATTTTGTTTGTTGTAGAATTGTTTGCTGGCATGGTTAAACTTGATGAATTAATGTTTATTTAGAATTGCAATTGGCTTCAAGAGATTGATGGCCTCAATAACAATTTTTTATAATAATTAATATTATCGGGCACTTTTCTCCTAACAAAAAAAAAAAGAAATATCTTAAAATACTTTCTTGCGAGTCAAGTTGGGTTGAATAACTAATAGTATGATCCAAAATATACTTATAAAATATATAGTATTTGGATTGGGTTAATTTGAGTCAAATCAGCTCAAATTTATGAAATACAAACCTAATCATTCTTTAGGTTTTCAAGAATAGGATGGATCGGGTGATTCGGGTCAAGGATGAACTCAGCTCATTTATAGCCTTAAATTGTCATTTTAGCACATATTAGATGTGCAAAGCACTTAGGGGACACAGCCCTTTAATATCACACAAGCTCCTCCATATTAACCTTTAGCATCAGAATCAAATTCTAAATAAAACTCTTGATAAATGATTTATTGTGATTTGTAAGCAAACGCTGCACAAAAAAAAAGAAAAGATCCCTCCTTTTTATTGTGATTTGTAGCATCAGAATCACACAAAACTCTTGATATATGTACCGCCACGTATGGGTAGCATGTTCTGAAATCCTCCTCTTCCATGGGAAACAACAACAAAAAAATAAAAAAAAATAAAGAAAGGAAACAAACAAAGATCCCTCCTTTTTACTTCCAAGTAAACCCATCTTCCCTCCAAATCCAAATGCCCTTCTCTCTCGCCGTCTTAAGGGTCCCTCTTCTCTCGTTCTCTTCTCCCGCGAAAAACCTGAGGATGTCTCGGACCAGGCTCTCTTCCCGATCTCTTCCATCAGAGGCCCAAAACCCTAACCCAGAGCTAAATCCAGGTACGGGTCTTCTTCCCCCCTTTCGAACCCCTTGAGAATCGCGTTATTTTTTTTCTCTTTTTTTGCTTTCGTTTCGGGTGAGAATCGTGTTTAAAATCCAAATTCCAGTATTCTAGAGCTAATAGATTAATTTCTCTTTCATTTTGGGTAAGAATGGTGTTAAAGCCTACATTTTAAGTTTTCTAAAATTTTTCTTAAGAAAAAACCAAATTTTTAGCATGTAGAGTAATAAATATGTCTTCTTTTGTATCCATTTTATGTTCTTTTGAACTCAGTTCTCGAAATTTGTTGAAAAATGTTTTTTTTCCCGGGATGAAATCTCGTTTTTGCCTTTTCTTTTTGCTTTCTTTTTGGGTAAGCTTCGCGTCTAGAATTCAAATTCCAGTTACTAAATGTGCTAAATTAATTTCTCTTTCATTTTGGGTAAGAATGGTGTTAAGCTCAAACTTTTGAGGTAATAAATGCATCTTCTTTCTATCTATTTGTTCAGAATTTTGTGAAAGAAAGTTGTCTTTTTCTTATTTTTGTGTATAATGCTATGTTTGTGTTTATGAAAGAAATAATTTTTGTAGTGCTATTTTCCAGGTTCTGATGGTTCTGATGGCATTGCTGGATTGGGGATTCGTGGTTATGCGGGAAAAAAGAGGGTCAAAAGGATGATCGAAATTAATGCGGAGAATCCAGAAGGAGAAGCTCGTGATCAGAAAGTGAGCATTTCATGTTTTCTTCTTTTCCAAAATAAAGGGTCTTTCCGGTTTTCAGATTGTTATGTTCTTTCTCTTGCTTTAGAACTTGTAAAGATTATTTTTCTGTGGCATTTTCTTTTTTCTTTTGTTGTGGCTAGGATGTTAGTTTTATCTATATATCTATTTGTTGAAACTAATACTTTCCTTGCCCAATTCTTCTCTTTATTGTTTCTAGTTGGGTATATGCACAAACTTTGGTTCTTTTTTATTGTGGGTTAGTGTTCTGAGATACTTAGTCATGATGATTGGTTTATTTTGCAGATTGATCACTTGCCTGACATTGAAGAGTTTGCATATAATAAGGCCAAGGCAACTAAAACTTCAAGTAAGACATTTTATCAATATAAATTGGAGTACATTTTCTACCTATGAACGTTTTTAGCACATAGGGTTTTGAACACTTTATGACTTTCAGTTAGTTTAAATTAGTCAAGTTTGGAATATCTGATGCAGTAATCTTGTTTACAGTTACTCACTAGACAAAAGAGGAAATGTAGTTCGGAATTTTCTCTCTCTTAAAAAAAAAAAAAGTTGTTTGGAAGCGGTATACTGTTGTGCACAATATGAATGTAAATTTTAATTTTGAGGAAACTGATGATCAACATGGAAGGGAATAATATTTTAGTAAAGAAAACTTGGGGTTCAGCATATCATAGGGAGGTTTCACGTGCTGTGCTTTAATGATGACATACAGTATTATGGTCATAAGAACTGGGACATTTGAGCCAATCTTCTTGTAAAGTGATATCTGATGTCCTTACACAATGTGATACAAAAATCCTGTACACAATGCGATGCATAGAGCAGTATGTGAAAGGGATAGATCAAGTTCTGTTAGGAAAATTTAAGATTTGGCTTCAGAGTTCTGTCTCAACCTTCCAAATTGCAATCAATCAAATTGGCAAGGTGGTTATGCCTCAATCAGTTATGACTTTCTTCTTTTTTTTTTTTTTTTTTTTGACAGTAAGTAAGCCAGAGGTTGGAAATTTTCTTCAATGCACTTTCATGGTGAGCCGGTAGCAATAGACAGGCTTACTATCAAATAGCCTGTACTTGGCCCATTGTCGCACATTCTACATGCTAGAAAATGCTTAGTTTAGTCCTAAAACAATATCTGCAAGGGATATTCCTTTTTTATGACAAGTACTATCATTTACCAGTTACCAATGCACTTAAATCCTTGCTCTTATGATGTCTGATATTGCATGTTACATGCTTGCATGTATTTTACCTTATGCTAATGCAAGTATAACTTTTTAGCTTCATCTTAAAAGGATTTTCTTGTTTCCATTAAAAATGATCCTACAGGTAAGGTGAAGCTTGCATCTGCTCTTCCAGTTGGTATGGACAAGAGGACAGACCTTTCCATAGTACCAAAAGGTACTTGCAAAAAGCATAAGCAGTAAGAAATACGAAACATGGAATTATTTCAGAGGAATGAATCATTTTACAGTACTAAAAAAAGGGGGGAGTTGTCCATCTTTGCTCGTGTTTCTTCATTTTTATGGAGTCTTTGGCTCTGACTTTAAGCACATAACTATATTGCTCACAACTATTTTTTACCTGAAAGACAGTTTTAACTGAATTTCGTTTTCAATGCAGTGGAACCACCAACAAATTGGGAAGAAGTCCTTGAAGGGATTAAGAAAATGAGGTCCTCTGAGGAGGCCCCAGTAGACTCCAAGGGATGTGAAAAGGCGGGTATTCTTCTACCACCAAAGGTAATCTTGGTCTCTCAATTAGCTGGACCTTTGGATTGGAAACACACTAATTATTAGAAGTACGTGAATTACCATATTATTTGCAAAAACTAGCAATGTGCACTTAATAAAGTTCAACCTTTCTTGTATTTTCTATTTGTCGATCTTACCTACTTTTTGTATTCCTAATTTATTTTCTGTATTTTCCTTTTCCCTTCCTTTCCCTTATTACTTTTTAATTTTCATATAGGAATCTGTTTTGACACTCTTTGAACTAAAAAACGGGAATGATCTGACTCTTCTCAAAATAGAATCAATTAAAAGAGGCAAGTTATGTATTATATAACCATATGCATTGATGTGAGTTTTACCATAACATTTTTGTCTCTCAAAGTTCCTTGAAGTCCTTCGCATGGATTTTTTTACAATGAAGGATATAATTGCATGTATTAACAGCATATACGTGCATCAGCTTTATTAAATAGTTATAGAGAGAATGAGATGGTAAACTCAATTTGTGAGCCCATATTTGGATTTCATACTATATTTACAGCTTTGCATCTTATTGAGGATTTTATTAAGTGAAGAACTATTTTCTGGATGTTAAATTTAGTAATATTTTTGTCTTATGATGAAACTTTGATTTATCTTAACCTCAATTATGAAATGTCTTATGTCCAGCCTTTGCAATCCCTGCCCATCAACATTTTTTACGATATTGCCCTACTCATAATCTATCAATAAGACATCCATTCTTCATATCGATGATACGTGAGAATCGCTGTTGTATTTAAATAGGTTTAACCAAACAAATGAATAATTTGAAAGCTGCATAAGTTTTAGGTGCCATAAACCTGCTTTTATGCAAAATTTACCTCTAAAGACATCCAATGGAATTCTAAAGCAGAGGCCAAATTTTTGCGAAACCTATGACTTTATGGAGAGTTGATTATTCACTTCATAACATCCTATATTCTCCTTATCTTTGAAGATGCTGAGATATAATTATCTGACTACCAACTTTTAAATAAATGAACTCTGAAAGACAACACAATAATATATTTGATCACATTATTGTCCAGCCTTGAAGTCATATATTTCCACTAATTCTGATTTACATAATGCTTTTAATTTTTTTGCTGTCTAAGCCATGTTGTTTCCTTGTCAGGAAAGAAGATTTGCAGTTTTGGTTTCTTCCCTTCTATCGAGCCAAACCAAGGATGCAGTTACACATGGAAAGTTTTTGAAACTGTTCAATTTCTTTTCTTTTCTCTTTCCTTTAGGCCCAAACATATTATGCTGATTCTTTGCATTTATATAGTTTTCTCGCCAAGATATGATTCTTGCTAATTTAGTAAACTTGATTAGGAGAACAGGTGCCGTGCAGCGTCTCACTGAGAAAGGCTTACTTGATGCTGATGCCATTGTTAAAACTGACGAAGCAAGCATGGCTAGTTTGATCTATCCGGTATGTCCTGTGTGTATCATTTGAGTGCTCTTGCATGCAGTAGCTTCATGATCAGGGCTAAACAACACCATTATCCTTTATCATCACCGTCATCCACATGGCTGAAGATGTCAGTTCTATTTAAAAGAATTGTAATTTGTTGAGCTACTGATGCACTAATTATTATACTATGTCCTATCTTGTAACTTGAAAGATCAGGGGTTTGACTCCATCTCCAAGTATCTACTCCATGTCTAAAATGCCCTTTTATTGATAATTAAATCATTCTTTGGTACTCCGAATAGCTTATGTATATTATGGATCCAATACAAATTATTCAATAGCCTGAGGATATCACATTTCCCTATAATGCTTTCAGTTTTCAGATTTGTTAAAACTTAAAAACATATTTAGAAGAATATGCAAGATTGGAGATACAATCACATCGTCCCATTGCAGTTCTGTTATTTGCAGTCCCTAATCATGTTATCCTAATGACTAGTCCTTATGCTGTACTATTTGAGCCATCAACTTGTAATTTACTAGGAAGGCATTGGGTTTTGTTGTTCATTTCTTGTTTTCTCATGGAATCTTTCTGACCAATGGTCAAATGTTCAGGACAATTTTAGGAATTTGTTTTTCAGTTTCTGATCTGCAATATGTGGGAAGTAATTGAAAGAGAATGTGTTAAATGAAGGGGCAGGGGAGGAAGGAAAAAAGAGAACAAGTTGAATATGAGAGCCATGCGATTTTTTAAAAAAAAACCAAGAAATTCACTCACTTTGATAAGTGGAATTGGCTGTGTAGACCTCCTGATAATGACGCTGCTGACAATTCTTCAGACACTATTTTAAACTGCAGAATATAGGTCACACAATCATAATTTATGAGCTTCAGGCCTACTTCCACTTATAAATGATATTTTAAGCATGATAATTACTGTTTCTGTTTTAGGTTGGATTTTACCTGAGAAAGGCTCATTACATAAAGAAAGTTGCTGAAATTTGTCTTGAAAAGTATGATGGAGACATCCCAAGTTCTTTAGATGAACTGTTAGCGCTTCCAGGCATAGGTCCGAAAATGGCACATCTGGTACAGCTCACTTGTCATCTTCAAACATGACAGCTGATGTTCTTCTCTGATTTCGATTCCATTTCAATAAATAGGTTATGAACGTCGGATGGAATAATGTTCAAGGGATTTGTGTCGATACTCATGTGCATCGAATTTGTAATCGCCTTGGATGGGTATCACGACCGGGAACAAGAAAGGTGTTCTGCTGCACATAAAATATTCTTCATCTAGTCCCTTGCCTGCTGACTTCAACATCTTATCCTGGATCTCTTTTATCTGATGAAGACATGACACAACCTTTCTTTTTTTCATTTACTAGAAAACTTTGACTCCAGAAGAGACAAGAGTGTCTTTGCAAACATGGCTTCCGAAGGATGAATGGGTTCTGATCAATCCACTACTGGTATGATAAGCTTCACTACACTGATTTTTGTTATTACTTCTATTTTTCTTCTTCTGTAGTATTGTAATATAATGTGAACTTGAAAGGAAAATTTATGTATAGAAAACAAAGTTGTCTTTTCTGGTTTTACTATGTTCTTGACTTGTTTTTAACGAAAAGTAGAAGCATGCCACCTTTAATTCCATAAATTGAACTCCTATCAATCTGGAGACCTGTTGTAAATTGATGTAGGTATTATAACAACAGTCGTGGAGCATAGGCAAACTTACCTTCAACCTCATGTAAGAATAAAATCATAAAAACAGAAACCGACTTCTTTAAAGAATGTAAAAGAAGGTTACTACGGATGCTTCAATAAAATCATTTCACTGGAAGCCTGTGGTCATGGGTAGCTTTTATTCTTTTCTGAAAATTTTTCCCGATGGGAGTAAGATTGGTCTTTATCTTTTGTCACAAACATAGGAAGGTTTAGTACATGAACACTGACCTAACATTTTCGAGAATGGTGTGCTGCACTTTGTTGTAATTTTGTATGTGCACCCAACACCTACATTCTCTTTCAGCTTCCAATATTCCGACCTTCCCATAAATTTTGAGCAGAATCCACCTGTGATCACCAACTAGGGTCTTAGAGGCATCATGGCCTGGAATTTGTAGCATTTCCAAAATACTACTAGGAATATGTAGCACTGCATTATTTCTCGACCATTTTAAGATTGTTGTTATCTGGAAAGCAAAGGTTCCTAACTAAAATGCCTGAGGCCAGTGAATGCATTTTATGATGACTTCTGCAATATAATTTTCTTTCTGGTGAAAGAAGTTGTGGTATCTTCATCATGTTGAACGAACCATTTTCATTTTCCAAGGCTTCCAAAAAAACCTTAAATGACGTGCTTTAAATCTGAGAATTGATCTTATATTGGAATCAGAACCGATCGTGTTGTAGCATCTTTTCTGATGTGAAATATGAAGCAGGCACTTCAGCTTTCGGTATGCAAGCAAAAGAAGCATAATGCTCATTAATTTTCCTTCTTATTTGGATTGTTAATGAGTGGATTCGCATATCATGTTCATTCAGGTTGGATTCGGGCAAACAATTTGCACTCCTCTCAGACCTCGGTGCGGAATCTGTGGTATAAACAAATTATGCCCATCTGCTTTCATGGAGACGGCAAGCCCCAGTTCAAAAGCTAAGAAATCAAGCCCAATTAAAAGATCTTAACCAACTTCTCTTGCCTTTATTGCATAGGACTAACATTTTATATACTGCATATCGAGAAGTTGTTTCTTATTCATCTTTTTTTGAATATTTATGTTGGTATAGTGCGGGTTGTACCACAATTCTGAAAAGATGCTTAATTTTGTATCAGCATCCGTTACAGACTTTATTGGAAAAAACCTACTAAGGGGCATTGTAAAGGCAATTAAGATGAAATGAAATGAAATGGGAATTGATTATGGTACATAACATTTGCTTGATGCTCTCCTCCTTTAGTGTAAGATTCTGTATTGTTTGTTTTAGAAAGGTAACAGCTGATAAAGTCTACCAGCCTGGAAAAAGCTTGTTCTTCATGGAAGAGGATTTGGTCTTCTGCAATATGACTCCAGAAAACTGATCCATTGGGTATTGTCCAAGTTGGAACATCAAACCCAAAATATGAAATCCAATTGAAGTGGACCCTTGATCCATTTGGTCTGATAATCTCCATATTAGCTCAAACCAGTCATGGTGCAAAGCTTTATAAATCTTATCCTGTCCTAATCTTAGATGTTTCCTTAAAAGATTTTATATATGCCTATATTTATTTTCTTCTGATTAACCTTTTTTCGAGCAAAATGGCAACAAGGTTACTCCATTTCAACAAGAGTGTCCTCATTGTCTAGAATTTGACACAAAGGGAGCTCACTTAATGCTGACAGGAAAACAAAGAGCATACAAAAGCAGGCTCAAGGGAAATAAGGTTTTATAGTGTAAATCCTCTCCCATTAAAGCCATACTCCAGAGATTAGTTGCAGATTACTGAGAGGTCTGCGTAATCTTCTAAACTTCTGAAGCATCTCCAAGGGCTCTCATCTTGGGGTCCATGACATTTGGTTCGACTGTCTTGGCACCAAACAAGTACCAAGTAATGCATGGGCCATGCATTGTTAATGAGTTTTCCAAGCACTGTTTTGAAATGTGGTTGGGTGTAGTTAAAAGTGGCCTTAATCCTTGGGTAGAGTGGGAGACAAGGAGTGGGCTGTGCTGATGAAAACTACGCTACCTCACAATACTCTCAACATGACATAACATCAGAACAAATTCTGTGTGTCCTGTGACCTGGCCATTCTCTAATTAGAACTCATATTGATCTCTTCGTTGAAGGTGCCAATTCCTTCCATGTTTTTGCTTTTGTGAAGATGTCTAGTAAGCTAACGATGGTAGCCTGTCTCACATCTTCCACCCAGATTGTCCAAGGTTGAAGGTATTGGTGACAAAGGCAATGTTCTTTCACCAAAAAAAAGAAAAGAAGGGCAAAGCCTGTAGATTTGGAAGATGAACTTCTATAAAATGCAATCAAAACCCATAGATTTGGAAGGTGAATTTTAATAGAGGAGAACTTTTTGGTGTTAGAGAAGACCTCCCTTAAGCTTGGAAGGAATCCCAAACCTTCAGAGGGCGTTTGGTGTGGGGTGATCGTCCCAGGATCAAGGGTGATGTAGGTGGAGGTGATGAGATCACTGCATTTGGTTGCACCAGGGTGATCCTACGTGGCGGTGATTCTAAATCACCTCCACTCCTCAAATCACCACCCAACCCGGTGATGGGATATCCGTCCTTGAGGTTGAAAATTTAAGATCACCCCAGGGCAGTGATCCTGGGTTGAAAGTTAAGGACAAAAATACCTCTTAATTTAGCAGAAAAATTGATATATCAATATACCATCAACATATTATGTCAATGTTATATATATATATATATATAATATTATATCGATATTATATATTATATTAATAATATATATTATATTATAATATATTACTAACCATATTATTATCATATTATTATTGAATGATAATATCTTTTATATGATTAATAAATATATGATAAGGGCTACTAAAAGTAGAATATGTGACAAAATTATGGAGCTATTGTAGAAATTAGCATATTGACTTACATTTTTGATTCATGAGAATTAAAAACACATAAAAAATCCATCAAAGATATATCAGGGGTATTTGTGGTATTATGTGGTTGGTGATCTTGGATCCCCGTACCATATCAAACAAGTTACTCATAGATATCCGGAGATTTTAATCACTGAACCATGACCTACTAAACATACTGATCTTAGATCATTGGGGATCAAATCACCCCAGTATTCGAATCACCGGAGATTTTATATCACCGTGGTGATCCTGTTGAGGTTACCAAATGCCCCCTCAAGGCTAGGAGCAGCACCCTCCCAAGCTCTAACTGGGTGGACTTGATGACTCCTCCTTGTTAAATATGTTGGGGTATTTGGACTTGGGAGTTGTGGTGGAACGAACGAGTATTCTAAGATTTTGAGGTTTTTGTAATTGAGTTAGGACTTGGATTTTTTGCCCCCCTTGGAAGACTAATAAAGGATTCTAAGGCTACTACAGATGGGGGATAGGAGAAGGAAGAGAGCTAGCACTAGAACTTGGGCTTTCTTATTTGGTCTTCTCTTCATAAATAAGGGGATTTATATATAATTAGTCTTGGTTTCAAGTCAGCACTTAAAAGTTAACTAGATGAAGAGGGCAATTTTATCTTGTAGGATAAAAGGTATGGCTTAGTTGGTAGTGGTTGCTTAAGCTTACTCAAGTGTTGAGACCGGAAGGGATGAGTTAGAGGAAAAGGAATGTAGCGAGAATTCACTCATTTGAAATGAATGAAGGTGAAGGGATAGTGAAAGTTTCTTAGGTTCATCTAGCAGTCCAAATAGTTAAGTTGAGGTATGAGTTGAGTACGTGAGAATTATTTACATAAGTTGGGCTTCACATGAGTGAATGAGCCATAAGTCGTAAATAAATTTTAATCTAATGGACTGAGAGCTAATTAGGGCTTGGAATTATGGAAAGTAATTTGGAAACATGAGAAATGGGTAAAAATGAAGTAGACTTGGAGCGGCTAATGGTTGGGGACCTGGGATAATTTAATTTCTAGGTCTTAATCTATATGAGATAGAAGCTAGGCCTAATAGAGGTTTAGATTGAGCTTTAATTGTTTACATGTTGGGATTGGACTAGTTACGGAGCAGTTCCAAGGAGAAAATTATTGAATCAAGGGGAAGAATAATAGTGCTTGAAGTGTCTCCAACTTGCTTTTTTTATCGAAGGTAATTTGCGACTGATCGACAAAATATGTGGACAAACTTAGGCATAAGATTATGCCTGCCTAGAAGCTAAATATGCAAACTTTAAAGCAATTTTTAAAAGATTCAAGGCGAGAAGTACTTGTCTACTTATCATATATTTTAATATATTAGTATAATAAAAATTATCCTATTCTCTATCAATCTCTTAGAGATTATTAAAATAATATTTAATTTCCATATATTTTTAATAGTATGGATCATAATTAATATTAATAAAATTAATTTAAATATTTTATTATTAATTTTTGATCCCATAGGATTACATCCTTAGTTACACAGTCCATCTTAATAAAATTTAGTTGATAGAGTATTAATAAAATTTTCCTCACTCTTTCTCTCTCTCTCTCCCCCTCCCTTCGGCAGCTATTGCAGATATTTATAGAATTGTAATAGCGTGGGCTTGAACTCCGATAGCAACCTTTCCCCAATTCTTATTTCGAGACCAAGAGGAGAGGAGGGAAGCAGAGCCCGGAGAGATGACGGCAGCCGCGGGGCTCGGCTACGTCCTCATCGCCCTTGGCCCCGCCCTCTCCCTCTTCGTCGCCGTCATCGCCAAGAAGCCCTTTCTCATCCTTACCCTCCTCTCCAGGTCTGTCCCCCTCCTTCTCCTCTTTTTGCCCTGGTTTCCACCATTTTCTTCGCTTTTCTCCTTCTTAAATCGATCCAAAGACCAGGCTTCTATGCGGTCGGATGTGAAATTAGATCATTTTTGCAAATAACTAGCCATCTTCCTGAGTAATCCTTAGCTGATCAAGCGATCTTTCTTGAAATACCTTGAAATTTGTGGTTTTCCTTCCATTGTTTGTTTTTCCCCAATGTTGCGATGAATTAATGGATAGAAACACAAAAAAATTGCATCTTGATATGATTTTGGTGTTGCTCTATGCTAGTGATTGGATGAATTCATGCATGGGAACACAAAACGTTTGTATTTTGACGTGCTTTCTATTCTCTGAGCTAATGGATCGATGAATTAATGGATGGAAACATGAAAATTTTGCATTTTGATATGATTTTTTGTGCTGTGTGCTAATGGTTGGATAAATGCAGCACACTGTTTTGGCTTGTGAGTTTGATAGTCCTTTCTGCGGTATGGAGAGGTTTTCTTCCTGTGAAGTCTGCAGTGTGGTGGCCGTATGTGCTCCTTATCCTCACATCTGTTGGTTTTCAGGAAAGTGTCCGGATCGTATTCTGGAAGGTTTACAAGTAGGTTGAATTGTCAAATTCTTCACTTATTTGTCTTTGTCGCACTAAAGAGTTTCTTGCTTTTACATAGACTCATTTCATGAGGAAACTTGGACCATATGCTATTAAAGGATTCCTTAATGTGCACATTAATGAACTTTGCAGGAGACTGGAAGATATGTTGGATGCTTTTGCTGACAGAGTGTCGAAACCTCGCCTTTATTTGACAGATAAGATGTTAATTGCCTTGGGTAAGCTTTTAAAAATTTTCAATTTTGCATTTTTCTTAACAATCAATGAGCTCGTAAATGACAGCGTGTAAAATTATAATAGAATAATTTACAAATACAATAACTTAATGAAGCCCCTCATAAAATTTCATATTAAAGAAACAATTTTATAGAAGAATGTTCTAATCTTATCAGGGTAAATGGCACATAGGCTATGCAAGTGTGTTATGTGAGTGGGATGATTAATTCGTTAGATGCTAGAAATAATGCCTTGTTTAAGATTACTGGTTCTGCTGGTCTGCAAGAATGATAGCCAAACTATTAGAATAAGTAAAACTTGTATCTTTTGAAGGCAGATCGCCTATCTGAGCATGCTGACAACCTGTTGGTCATTTTTGATGCATTTTGAGGACAAATGCCATTATCATGATGATGAAAGGATGCGATAAAAATCTCATTTCAATAAGGAAATTGCACTATTATAATTTTGATAAGAAAAAAATGTTTCACGATCACCACCTTCTAGGACAAATGTGTCTTCGAGAAGGATGAAAGGAGTTCCTAAATACAAGGCTCTTCCCCTTGACACGTAAGACTACGATTCAAACTCAACAAGCTTACACCACAAACAGATGGTCATACTTACCTATTTTCACACTCACACAGACATAGGCTACCTAAGATATTCCATTTCATTCATAAATTTAATGTAGACCATGCCCAATTCCTGCGCATTGAAAAATAGACATGGTCTGCATCATTCAAATGTTATATAGATCTATGCTGACTTTGACCACTCATTAATGATTTGGATTGATTTAACACCTCAACTACTGCTAAAAATGCTCGGGCTGGACCTTTTCAATGGAAAAGTCCTAAGTATGCTTGGTTTTAATAAGCACTTTGCTGTTCTGGTAATTTGAACTTAAAAATGATGTAACTTAGAAATTTTCATGGTAGAAGGTTGGACACTTTAACATTGTTAATCAATTAATTCAAACTCAAAATATGTTTTCACAGGCCTTCATGAAGATTTTTCATGGTGCCCCAGTATTGTAATGCTTACATACTATAGCTATGTTCTTTGGTTTTTAGGTAACTAATAGTTTGGGAAATAAATCAAATTATCAACGTCTAAATCCATTACCAATCATTTCCGCTGTCTATTCAAATAGTACAGGGCAAAATTTGTAGTAGATGAAGCTCATGAGTGATGTAAAACATAAAGAACATTTGAAAAGGATTTGCATGCTGTCACAATCTAATGGTGTTATAGTTGATAGAGAGAAAAATAAAAAAAAGAGCCTTCCATGTTAGGGCGTAAAATTGTAGGTTCTAGACTGAGGTACCTACAGAGATGATTGAAGTACCAATAATTGCAAACCTGGTGGAGTTAGAGATATTCATACATCGAGGCAAGGTTTGAAAATTTTGGCCAAGCCAGACACTGCTTAAGTTTCAATAGTTTTGGAAGTTTCAGTTAGTTTCACCAGAAACCGACAACTTCTGGTCTAGTTTTGGCCAGCTTACAGTAGTTCTAATCAAAACCAACCAATGTCAGCTGAATTTGACATACATAAACCAAAAAAACACTTTGTAGATTAACTGCTAACTTTTTTAAGTTGTGCTTGCCAATTGCCAATGGGTTGTAAGTCAAGCATTCCAAAGCATATCTGCATGATTAAACTTAAATTTTATTAGATGGCAGTTAATTTAAAGCAGGTGAGTGTTTGTTATGAAAAATCCAACAAGGACTTCTTTCTTAAACATTTTGATGTATGAGTGCTTTCAACTTATTCAAACTAAAATGCAGTAGCCCTTGCATATATTTCATGAAGTAAGATAACCAAAACATAAAGAATAGGATATGCATTAGTCTAAAAGTATAAAAGCTTTTGTAGTTTGAGATAAATGTATATATTTGGTATTTACAATTCTTATCAAATAAAATTTGTTCTTTTTAAAACCGGTTAACAATATAATTCTATAGCTTGTTTTACTTTCTCTTTTCCTATTTCTTTATGTTTTGTTCATAACTTTAACAACAATGTACCATTTAAACTATACAAGTATGCACATCATGATCTTTTAGAATATTGTATTTTCTGATTTTTATTTTTTTTCCAGCCAAAACTCTAAGGCTTGAACTAAAATTTTTGAAATTGCCCAAACTATTGATATCAGAACTAACTTGGCTTGGTTAAAACTGAGACAAGAGCCCAAGTATTCAAACCTTAGTTCCCGAAACTCTCTACATCTAATAAAATTTCTAATTAAGTAGAAAAGATAGGCTCAAAAGAGGAGGCTGTGCAAGTAGCTGTGGTAGAGGCCTCAAAGCTTGCAGGAATATGGATTTTAAGAATGCACTTCATGATTCATTCTTTAGCCACTTTTGTATGCTTTTCTAAATTGGCATGAGAATTTATGGAATAAAAAACATCCAGTATCAAGAGCACATCAGCGAAAGATGGATTACAAAGCACCATTAAGTATAATCTTGAAGTAACTTTCAGATGAGTAATGAGAGTAAAGATAATGGTGTCTCAACAATCAACTCATGCAAAACAATCGTGAGATGAGTGCTAGCATACCAAGGTTTATGACCGAGACACTAACCTTTGAGCTTCTAGAACTTGAAATGACCATAGACATTTAACATGATACTAAATGAAGAATGATGATAGAATTCAAGACACCTTTAGAGCCTCACTGGATGACATAGGTGCATGGTTTGATTTATAAATTTGAACTCATATTTTGACCTTTTTAGATGAAGACTCAAGGTAAATGATCAAGGGACATAGTGGCTTTTCCAAGTAAGCTTGCCATTTACGAACTATTTCTGCTCTCAACCATTTTTCTACTTCTATCATTCCCTCCAAACCTCGTTCTGCTGCTGCTCTTATGTTTCTCTTAGATTTTATGACTTGAATATCCATGATTAGCATGTGATTCTAGATGGTGTGGGTCTTCAACCTTACAGCTCATTATTTGCAGACACTTGAGCATGATGGCTTAAATAGAACAATAAGTTATCGCTCAAGACATATATCTAAGAACTGTTGTTGGATGATGAAGAATGAATGCAGTGGATCTGATATTTTCACTTGATCTTATAATTCAACTCCAAAATTTTGAATGGCATGTTTGTCATTTTTATAACACAAGAAGACATGTCAAGAATGGCCAACGCATATAGATAAGTGGTTGTAATATAATTATAACAGCTTTTTGCAGCATTGCAGATAAAAGATCCAAAATTAATGTGTCCATATAAGTTTCTAGTGATATGAAATTTGTAAGATAAGCATGAATGTTGGCTTGATCATAAAATCTATATCTTTAGTGCCCGGTTATTGCGATGAAATATTCCTCCTTGTATGGTTGTAAGGGAAATAAATGTGCATATGAAGTTTTTAATATTATTATTTGTTATATTAAGTATGCTTCCTGCTTTATGGGCAACTGTACTTTCATTTTGATGAATTCTTTCAATGTCATACATGTCATGCAGCTGGTGGTTTAGGTCATGGCTTGGCTCATGCCGTCTTTTTCTGTCTTAGTCTCTTGACTCCTGCATTTGGTCCAGCAACATTTTATGTTGATAGGTGCTCACACATACCATTTTTCCTTATTTCTGGTGAGTCATCAGTCTTTCTTAGTTTTTGTTTCAAGTTTTATTTCAACTTGAAAGTTGTTCCCTGATGAGTGAAAGGAGATTTGCATAGCTTGATGTTGAATAGGCTCTTATTATAAGAATTTTAAGGCTAAGCACAGCAATATTCATCTGAGAAGAACTTGTAGCAGTAAGAAAATAAGATAGCATTTTAGGAAATATATGCTATACTGACCTCGGCAGGAAATTTCCAGGGACATTTTTTTAATTCTCTCTTTCTTTCTCTCTCTCTTTCTTTCAATCAGACACACATACTCACCAAAGCATCCATGCTTATGCAGAGCTCAATGGAGGAGCTGTTAAGTGAAGAGAAAAGGTTATGTCATTGCACCCTGCATCAACACACACATAAAAGAGTTTCCACATGCTGCAATCAAACAAATAAGCTAGCACTGCATGTGTCACTGCTTTGCAGCTCTAGATAATGAGGCTTTTTCCTGACTGAAAGTTGATGACATTTATAGTCTATGAGCTTGTGTTGTGCTTATGGTGCATTTATTTATTCAAATTCTAGCAAACTTCCTGAGATGTTTGATGAAGATGTGGTTTAGGGAAGGAAGAAGAGAAAGACAGAAAGAGGTGGTTAAATTGAAATTAAACAAAGACAATTTTAGCACTCAACTACACCCAAATCCTTAAACATCCCATTCTCTTCCCCCTTGGATGCATGCAAGTAGCATAACACTTGGAGAGTGTGAACTGGTTGAGTTTGCAAAGTTAATGGGTGTTGGATACTGAATACTGTCCTCACTGTGATTTCAAGCGAGATTTCTGCCTCTCCTTGTTCTCAGGAAAAAAAGAAAGGAAAAAAAATTAAAAAGAGGGTAGGTTGCATGGTCAGCACACTTAGCAAAATAAAATTAAGATACTGATCCTAGATTATAACTTGAATCCATGATATTATTCAGACTAGTTTGGGTTGGATGGCTGCTTCATACGCATACAACAATATTACTATTATTATTGTTGTTGTTGTTGTTGTTGTTGTTAAAGAATTGACTGTGGTGTTCCAATGCTGCTGCAGATGCTCCCAAATTCAACACACATCTTTTTGAGATCATATTGCTTTTGCATTGATTAATTTCCTTCTGTGTTGCAGCCATTATGTCACTTGGATTTGTGGTTATTCATACTTTTTCGATGGTCATTGCTTTCAATGGGTATGCTGAAGGGAGGAAAAGTGACCAAGCTATTGTTCCGGTTGTTCATAGCATTGCCGCTATAATGGTGAGCATCTAACCTTACATATTACATGTCCATGAACTCATTGTTTTTGGCTAAGTAGAGTCTCTGAAAACCCAAGAGGACCCAAGGCTTGCCCAATCAGTTATGAATTTAATGTCAACTTAAGCAGCTTTCCATTCATTTTATCGAAATGCCATATGAAACAAGAATATATTTTGTTCCTTTCATTTCTGGCATGTTGCAATTGTTGAAACATCTATATTCTTGAAGTTGTGGGATGAAGACAACTTTTTTTTTTTAATTAAATAAATCTGTAAAGTCCAAAAAAAGGTGTTAAATTTCATTATTGGAGATGTTTTCAAAGTGTGGCGAGAAAGTCTCCTCTAGTAATAGAATGCAAAATAGATAAAGTTCTTAATTGACATGCTTCTTATTTCATTTTAATTGCTTTAATGCCTTAAGAAAATAAACAGGATCTTGCTCAGACTCCTAAAATTCTCTGAAAGGAGAGATTACTTGTTCATATCAGATAAGAAACAGATACAACAATTTTTTATGCCGGACAATACTGCATGCTTGCAATAAATAATGTTTGTTTATGTGGTCCATAATACAGCACATTTTAAACCCTAGGAGGATTATAGACTGTGTAGCTTATCCATTGAACTGCTTCATGACAGTGCAGATGTGCCAAACTGTACTGATTTCTACGAAATCTGTTGGTTTTAATTCCTTGCTTTTGCTTAAAATCCCCTTCACAATATGTGTGATATGCAACTAATCACTGCTAGCATGCATAACATGCACTGTTTCCATGTATCTCAGGAACATCAGCTATAAACACCGGTAACATCAACAGAATGAATGGTGTTATTATCACATTCAACATTAGGCACATTTCTCAGCTGGTGAGAACACTTGAAAGCTTAAGGTTGTGGGATTGATCTGAAGTTTATGACATCAAGTTGTCAGCAAATGTTAGCACAGTAGGCTTGCACCTTCCCCCCAAAGGCTTGCCCTTTAGAAGTCCAAGGTTCACGTCCTGGGTATTGCTCCAAAAAAGGGGGAGAAAATGAAGATAACATCCAATTATTCACAGAGGGTTGAAAATTCATTGTTTTGGTCTAACTTCATAAAAAATTGCAGCATATGTCCTCTCAATTAATGTTCATATAATGCATAAACATTTTGTCTGGGTTGTTCCTGGATTCAGACATTACCTGAACCAGAAAACACACATGAAGATAAGTTATAGAATGTGCATATGCTGTTTATTTATATCTGCTTGGTTGTTTTCTTACATGAATAACAACGAATTACTCAGTTGCAGATCCATGTATTTTTGGTCTAATGAAAGGCACTTCTGGCTTGCATAATAGGCTAATTAGTTTAATCATTTATTTGTTCCGATGAGAATGCATGATGTAATGTTGGTTGTTCTTGGTCACGGGTAATTGAGTTTGTGACTACATTTGATGGTGTAGGCCTTGTTGATTACTCCAGCGGTTGTTGTCTTGTTTGTTGGATAATGATATTGTCTGCTATTTGTTTATCATGGCATTCTTAATTCCCATCTCTGTTTTGTGGCAAAATCATTGTGTTGTCTTATATGCTCCTTCTTCTTCATTGTCTCTACTTTTTTTCCATTACCTTAATTTCCAGTAGACACTGTTTAACCTTGCACCTCGGGGCTGCGTTGTTGGTGTACCTTTTCCTTTTTAGTTCATTGTCTTTACTTGTTCTTCATTAACTTCAACTTCGATTTCAGACGCTGATTAACCTTGCACCTGGGGGCTGTGTTGTTGGTGTACCTCTGCTCTGCTTCATGGCAGCTGTAACATTGCAATATTGCTGGCAGATGGTTTGGAGAAGACTAACTGAACACCAAAACAGGCAGATGAACAATTAGCAGTCATCTGCATCTTATGATGCCGTCTCATGGGTAAAGAAATTAAACTTCTCTCTTGTTAAGTGAAGTAGGAGGATAGCAATGATGACTTCGAATTTGAATGTGACATTTATACATCCATAAATGGAAATGTAGCAACAGGATAGCATGGAATATGGATAATTGAAGGCAGATGCCTCCTTTTTTCCGTGAAATGTGATCTCAACAATTACAAACTTTCACTTGATATGGAGAAAAGCTCATTGCTCTTGTTTCTCTCTGCATTCCCTTTTATGCTAAAAATAGCATGATAGAAAACACACTGATGGATGGCTGCTGAAAGAGCCAGCTTGTGTTATTGAATCTATGCCTTGTTTTATTAGCAAAATATAATGTCACATGGAGATTCTTAAGATCCATAAATATCATCACTCTTAAACCAAAGTTGCGAAGAAATAAAAAATCTACGGAAACATCTAAGAAATAACAATATGGTAACTCTTATGAAATCACAGGTATGAAGATCTAGTGCAAATGCTAATAGATCTCTTTCTGCTGCACCCGTGAGTGGAGAACGAAACTAATGCCTGTGAATGACTTGATACAATTAAGCGTCTGAAGCCAGACTTCAGATTTGTATCAAAGCATCACAATGTAAAATATAATTTTGTGCTCAACCTTTGGACTGGATTTTTCTTTGATTAACCAAAAGAATATCATGGAAACAAAAGCTTAGTAGAGAATCAATAGCAGGACAGAATGTCAAGCTGGACAGCATCAATATCTGAAAGAAACTTGGAAGGATGTACGTGCAAAACAGTCACGAGCTGATTATGTGTGTAGAAATTAGTTTTATTGCTCCGAAACATGTCGGAATTCATGACATGCATCATTTTGATTATAGAAATGTATCTCTGTCTGTCCTTTTAAACCTATTAAGCCCATTAATTTTCTTAGACAGGGGGATGCCGTTATCCCATTCCCTGGCTACACTCTGAATATGATATCCTGCTTATATCAAGCATGGTGAACTGAAGAGGTTGTTGATGTCTCATATATTTCCTAGATATTTAGGATACTGGTACTTCAACCCAAGGAATTGTTTACCCTAAAAATCCTGCACAGATATTGAAGACCAGGTGCTTCAGTCACGAGTCCTGCACGTGATTAGGAGGCAGTTATGCTCGTGCACAATCTAAGAAAGCCCAAGTTTTACTAATATGTTTGTATTGATTAAAAATATAGTTTTTATATAATTTTAAAATAAATAATATTTTTATACAAAATAAGTGTTATAATATTATCTGAAAAATATTTTTATAAAAATAATCAAAAAAACAAAAACTTTAAGAAACTAGAAAACCTAATTTGTGGCTTCTCCTCCTTTTTCTTATAAAAGTAACAGCGGACATGCCTAAACGGCTCTCTATGGGCTTTTTCTGGAGAATTCTAAACAATGGTCATATCTATCTAGTTTTCTATAATGATCATCTCTTTTTTGCTTTGAGATTTTTTTTTTCTAGGAATACTGACTGCTGTTGTTTACCACCTTTTTTTTCTTTTCATCTAATCATTCATTGTTGTTTAGAAATAGTCGTTTCAATATGGGAAGTTCAAGCTAGGTGATTCCAATGGATTTAGTGCTTCATCATCTTGGAAAAAGGTTGTTCTGTGGTGAGGAGTTTGTATTGTAGAAGCCTATAGAGGTAACTTTGAATTTCTCCAATTTTCTGTGATACCAAGCCCAAGGCAAAGGCTTTGAGAGATTGCACTCTTTTATTCTGTTCTCATACCAGTAGTTCCACTTGTTTGTCCTGTGGTTTTTCTCCCTTGAAGGCTTTCCATGTATATCTTGGTGTCTTGATTGTTTGGTGCTTGATGTGTTATCTTCATAGTTGATTGTTGTGTTTTGCTTATTGCTATTGCTGTATTTCTGGTGAAAAATACCTTCTTCAGGGTATTATAAGGCGACCTCATCAATGCCAAGGTGTAATACTCTTTTTCTCAGCCTTTGTCTTAGTAGCCCCATAAGCAAAACCCCACAAGTATGCATGCCTGTATGCGTCCGCCTTCACTAGTAAGCAGTTGGCTTCATCTTGTTGCTTGGTTTATTTTTCCAACAAAGGTCGCGGCCTAACAATAAAACTTAAATGAAAAAAACAACTTTAGTAATTGAGATGCAAGTTAAAACCTTCGTTTGAATGGAACCAAGTTATAGTGGTGGAAGAGTGTCACATAGGCAGATTTAGTAATTGAATTTTTCTTGATTTGCATATTAATTCCTTAATTCCTTTAGATTTGTATTTTACACTTTATGAATATATAATCGATGTATATCCATCAGTTTTAGTCAATTATGTTGTTGGAATAGGTAGTTCTATTTATCCCTTTGGTGAATCCTTAACCTTTAAAGTCTGACTAATTACCAAATTTTTACTTTTAGATCGCTTGAAAGCACAATGCCAAACAATCAGCATTTTTTCTTCTAAGGGTGACTAGGATGCTAGTTATTAGAGACCTATATAGGAATTAAGGATGAGAAAAGATGTGAGGAGATCAGGTCCACAGTCCTAAATTTAACTTTAGCAAAAAAACTTAATTCTATATCTCCTCCAATCCTAGAAGACAAACAAGGATATATAGGTTACTTTTAGATGTAATTTCAGATTATTTTTTTAAAAAAATTAAGAAATTAATATGTAAATAAGATATTTTGAAGGGACTCTTAGCAATAAACCCTTTACCCTTAGAAGTCACAACTCTTACAACTCTAATTAGCGGCAAATGTAATCGAAAGCAATTTCAATTGGATTTTTCAATTAAACTTTCTAGGGCAACATATCTTCTTTGATGGCAGCACTATCCACAGTTTTGGTGCCTATCAATTTGGAGCAATGATAGTACAAATACTTGCAGGTTGAAATGCCATTCGAGGGTGAGCATCAGGGAGTAATTATTTTGCTGAAGACTTCACCTCTATTGAATGCTAATATATCTGCAGATCTGTTGTTGAGCTTGGCTAAGTAGATGCCCTCCCATTCAGAAATTGAATTATTCTTTGGATTTTCTTTTTCTGAAGCAAAAGGAGGAAGAAAGGAAGGCCGCCCCGAACCCTAACCAAAAGTTTATAAAGAAAAAAGAGAATTACACGAGATTTCGGCGTTACATTTGCATAATGATATGCTGCCTCTGATATAATACTTCTACTGCAAACCCACAGGATAAGATGGAAAAAAGGAACTCAACACATATATAAATCAAACTTTAAATTGATCCTTTTGTGTACATATGAATATTAAAAAAAGAATAAAAATCTACAAAAAGGTAGCATTGCAACATTTTAGCAAGCTAATAGAGCCACTGATTTTGGACCTTATCATCAAATAAAATAAAAGAAGAAATTAAACATTGGTGGTGCATACAGTGTATAAGAATCGAAACCAAGGGGTTCACGAAGTTAGGGAATGATATACTTTCTTGACTCCACGAATTTACTCACTTGAAAAAGAACTTCCAAATTTCCCTGTCTGCCAATTCAGTAACCACATGGGCACCAAAAATACCTTCCTCATCCACCAGAGCTCTCAGCTGCCGTGCCCCACCATTGGAACCTACAAAATTCTTCTTGGCAGCCAAATACAACACCCCATATGGTGGTCTCAAGCACTGCATCAAAGAAATCCAGTCAGATATATTGCAGACAAAAGCAAGCACCTAAAATAAGGTCATTCTATTCAGTGGCTTCAGCTCAATTCCAGACAATCGCTACCGAGTCTTTATTTAGTGAAGAACCATTTCTGATAGTTCAGCTAATATAATGAACAATTCCCTTTTTATTTCAGCAATAACTTACATATCGAGAACCTAATCTCTGAACTAATAGGCATCATACCACAAAGTCACGCTCCTAGTTTGAATCCTAAGTGTTAAAACAGTTACATACATTGATAAAGTGGCATAGGACAATTGGAAAATTCAACACTTTTTTTTTTTGGTAAAGATGGGCTACTTTGGAGTTAGTGATGTACCATGATTCTGATGAACTCAGCAAACAGTTCAGCAGCGTCTAGTGTTCTTAAGATCATAAGGCAGACAAGAAAATTAAATGACTAACCTTTGTTATAAGGGCATATAGCTTCTTCAAAGAACTCACTGAATACGGGATTTCAGTAATTAAAATAATATCATAACCACCATCCCTGGCGTCTGTCTCGTTTGCCCTCTCCCAAGCACGGCTTCCTGAGAGCTTCCTGGATCGCCTGGAGGAAGGCTCATGACCAGTGATGCTTCCATCCTGACTGCTACATCCATCCATGAAGTCATCCTCAGAGAAGCTGAGGCTTGTCCCTGGGGCTAGCTCAAACCCATCAATCTGCACCACAGACAGGACCGTATGGAGCTCCTCCCAATCCCCAGCATAGAAGTGGACATCAGGAGCCAATTGCTGCCGAGATGGGGTGAGTGGACTCTCTGGTTGGCGGCTCTGCCTATCTCGAGCCTGCTCAAGATTTGCCAGGACATTGGGAATGGTTGTGCATCTTATAGTTTCTGCATTTGGATCCTGAAAATGCACTGTGGAAGCACCCTGTAAAAGGTCTCAACAAGAATGAAATCTGTAAGTTTCGTATAACAAAAAAATATTAGTTGGACATGCTTTGGAGCACAAAATCCAACGATAAGCTAAGTATCATAATGGGCAAAATATCCCATTTAAATGGCTAATAGCTCTATGAATTTTATTACAGTTTGGCACTGTAAAAGGAAACATAAGCTTTTAATTATTTAGATAGCACGTACCTTCAGGCAAGCAAAAATCCCAGCCAGACCATATCCACAACCAAGCTGCAGCAATCAGCAAAACAAAACAATTTTAGAGAAAAAACTATTTACTTGACAGAATTAAGGAGCAAATATTCACTTGCAGAAAATTAATATTTTAACATCTTGAGTTCCATTATATAGGAAAAGGGGGGTCAAGATGCACAGGAAACGAAATCAATTCACAGTACTTTTCATGGGCTCCAAATGAAAAACTTTTACATTTTAAGTGCAATTTGGGTAGATGTTCAGCAATGAAAATCAATAGAATATGTACACAAACATATGAAGAAAACAAAGAGAGGATGATATGACTGTTGAGAAGTAGCGTGCTTTATTCCCGGGAGTTCAACCAGCAAAGTAATTTCTTACGATCTGGAGGAAGTTAGGTTGAAAGCGCTTAAGAAATTGGTTCTGAGAAATTTCCAGAGCAAACTGGCAAGGTAATTGATGAATAAAACATGCGAAAAGAGGAAGATCAACCTAAGCTGTTATTGGCTGTTGGAAAATATCAGGATTTCAGCAGCTGAATTAAGGAAGAACTTCTGCTGAAAGGTGTACTTTAAGCATTCCAATAATGGTATTTTGGAGAGTTTATGATTAAGTATTTTAATGGTCTCCAATGAAGAAAGGAGTGCTAGAGGTCCATCTAATGAGCATTAAAAACACATCCAAGGCAGCAACCAAATATGAGATGCCATGCAAGTGATAAACAACAGCAGAATTCAAATTATGGAGGGAAGGTCCTTTCTCTTCTTTTTCTTTTTTGTTTTGAGCAATTATGTCATTGAAACCTGGACCTCCCACAGCAAGCCCTCAGGAAAGATGTGCCAACCAAGCTAGCAGATGTTGGCTAATCATGGAGAGAAGCTCTTCATGATAACATTGTCAAAGTTAACACACTATACAGCACAATATAGTGGAGATTTAAATGGAAATCAGACCTCAGGCAGACCTTATGGCCATGCAATTTCAAACTTGTCAGGCCATTTGCAAATTTCTTAATTATGGATCAAGCTTACAGAGTGAAAAGGAAAGGCATGTAGTAATTTCGATTTAATCTGCGAAGTAATAAAGAGACAAATACAGATTAAAACATGAGCAGCAAGCCTATTATACTATTACACTCTATTTGGAATTAATAAAGTTGGTTCGAATCCATAAGTTGTTCCTGTCCAACAAGTACTTTTACAGTAAAAAAAAAGTCTTTAAAAATACTTCCAACTACACCATGCGAGGCTTATTCGGTTTATCCCACAATTTTCCTAAATCTGTTCAAACTGGATTTAAGTAATAGATGATGGAACTACAAATGGTAGATTAAGAGGATATGAATTAGAGGGTGTAAACACTTGCTGTGATTGTAGCAGAGAAATGTTAGAAAAGCAGTAAGATACATAAATATGAACAAGAGAAGGTTAAAGAGTCGTAACCATAAAGCTTAGATAATTAACAATGGATGAGATACCATGGTTGTATTCAATTAAAAATTAAAAGCAAAGGAAGCTGAATTGGGAGGCATAGACTAACAAAATCTAGATAAAAGTTCTAATAAAGGGAACTTGATATGATTTTATTTTAGAAGAAGGAACTTATGTCCAAGAGATTCTTATACAGCAATAGCAAGTCAATACATTTTGGTTATTTTCATAAGAACTATACAATCTTAATCAGTTTTCATGCTTTAAAATAGAATAC
This sequence comes from Phoenix dactylifera, assembly GCF_009389715.1. NCBI lineage: Eukaryota > Viridiplantae > Streptophyta > Magnoliopsida > Arecales > Arecaceae > Phoenix > Phoenix dactylifera. The sequence continues at coordinate 11,718,279 of NC_052405.1, forward strand.
GTGTCAATCAGTTTAAAGTTTCTTTTGCAAAGGCATATACATATGTTCCTCCAATTTTTCTTCTTTTTCTTTTTTGGGTGGGAGGAGGGCAAAAATTCTAAAGAAAGAGAATTATGGAATCAGAAAGAACAAAATTGGAAGAGCTTTCGGAAAGCAGCAGCTACCTCTAGAATCTGCTTGCCCCTGAAACTCAACTGTCCATCACGTATCTCGTGCTTCAGAATATTTACAAGATCCATTGAACTCTCCCAGGATTTCAGAGATCCTGCAAAACCGGCAGTTAGAACCTACAGAGTCACATATTCTGCTGCATCATACAAAAACTACACAAAGCGATCCACAACTCTGGTGCACTCACCATCATGTTTTGACGATATCATCTCTGAACTGGAAAATCCAATCATGTCGGCTACACTAACTCTTCCCTAGAATACAAATAAAAAAAAACAACAATATTAATTCTAGAAGCACCCTTCCTGATGCTAAAATACTAGTACAAAGTTGAATGCTGCCTCACTTTTCTTACAAGCTTCACCTGCCAAATTACCCATGCAGGTGGCTGTCAGTAGTGATTTAGCATATATAATTAAACAAGGCTGGCATATTTTGCCAATAAAAAATTATATCCTCCATGATGGATACTGTTTTAATGACAGAGGCACAAATATCACGAATACAAGATCACAAACCCAATGAACAGCACATACCTTGAAAATATTTAGACCTTGCACATCAACATTCTCTCCAGCATACTTGTAAGGGTGAGCATTCTGTAAGAAGGCCAAGAAACGTTTGCAGTTGTTACAGAAATGACCCAAAATAGTCATTTAAATCTAAACTGATGAAATTTCTTTATAAAATCAACAGCGAAAATTTGTGGTAATCCGTAATTCTTTGGTTAAAGAAGAAATTGCAATGACCAAAGTTAAATTAAAACTCAGACAATCAAATTGGCAGAGAGATAAATAAAGAAAGATGGAGATACCTTTGAAGGAAGAATCTCAACAGCTGGTGAGGGAAGAAGCAAATCCCTTTCAGAAACAATGGAAACGCCATGACCATTCTTGTCATGGGGTATCAAGCCTGGAAAGCATTGCGCAAGCAGCGACGGTGCCCGCATTTTCTTCTTCTATCCCTCAACAATTACCACCGAAAAAACTGCCAATGCCACCAAATCAAAGTTAAAACTCAATGAACCTAAAAGCCACATGAATCAACTACACATCCTTAAAGTCCAAAAAAAAATGCCTCCAACAAACCTAGATCTCTCAAAATTCTCGTCTTGCTTTCCACAAACAACTAAGCCAAACAAAATAAAACATAATTGAAAACAAAATTAAAACCATAATCACCAGAAAACAAAATCTAAAAAGCTCTCTAATTAATTTTTCAATTCCAAGCCCTGCAAACCCTTAGAAATTGCTCCACCATAGGACGAAAGAAACTCAAATCTCCCCAGTTTTCAAATGAGAGCAAACACAACTTACAAAGGAAGAATAAAAATCCAATCTTGAACACCGAAATACATAAATAAGATGAGAATACGGAAATTCCTCAATAAAGACTCGACCTTTCCGATTCTCAAACAGGAAAGGGAGCAAAAAATGAGCTAAAAATCAAACAATAAAGGGGGGAAATTCAAAAATTGTTACCTAGATCTGGAGAAGCTGACTACGGAAGAGGCGTGATTCTCGAGAGAGGGGAATCGCTACGCGGGGAGAAACCCTCGCTTGGATCCCATTCAAATACCAACAGACGTCGCAGCTTCGGAGAAGAAACCGAAACCCCTAACCCTAACCCCTATAGCCCGCCGTGGACCGCTTCTCGCCGAGTCAAAAAGAGCACGGCGACTAATATAAAGCCTCGGAAGAGCAAGGAAGCTTCATTGCTTCGGAGGCAAAAATCTTTCCGACGGCCTGCAACCTGGTGTTCCCATAACGCCCCTGGATCTCCCGGAAATGCCCGGGGTTTGGGAAGCTTCGGCGGTAGGTAACTGGGCGGTGCGACTCCCGCGCGCGCGAACGTCAAAGAAAGTTCGCCCGCCTGCGGTGCCTGACCGTCTCTTCCGGGTGATCAAATGCGTCGGCTTTGGCTCTCCAGGTCGCAAAGGTGGTTAGGTACGTTGACAACACGAGCCAGATAGGTTGGATTTGGAGACTCTCATGTTGGATTTATTTATTTATGTTGGATTTGGAGATTAAGATTATGACGGATTTGGAACCACATATTTTCTTTTTGATAATATATTTAATCCTTTTTTTTCTCACATAATATCACATGCAGTCCATTTGCTTCGTGCTAAACAAAACATAACGCATACATGACATATATTGCTTTTAGATATAATAAAGATCTATTACTGCTTGCTATATCCCTCATCAATCATTGATCTTAGCATTCATGCCTCATAAAAATGGCTTTCACACGTACCGTTGAGCTAGTTGCTATATATATATATATATATATAGAGAGAGAGAGAGAGAGAGAGAGAGAGAGAGAGAGAGAGAGAGAGAAAGGTGGCGGGGTTCTTATTGGAGCTAATGCCCGTTACTATCTATGCCTCTCTCTCTAAATATTTTTGTAGAGGGGTTTGTTCCGAACTTTTCACATGAAGCTAGAAAAGGAAACCATTGCTTTTCTTATGAAAATAAAATGTCAGTTAATGTCTAAACTTTGATAAAATCCATAGCATACTTTATCATAGCTATCCCTCTCATGAGAGGGTCAACATAATGTGATCCGCTAAGTTGGAGTGGTTGTTTTTGAACTTGATTTGACGGAGTAGCTGGAAGAATTGGAATAAGCGGCTCTTGCTTGCTCCTCAAGGAGAACCGGGAAGGCCACTTGTCATGGAAGAGCATCGCCTTAGTCGGCATGCATGGAATTTAAAAATCTCTAGATTGTTTAGTTGACCTACCTAAACCTTTTCTAGAAACATCTAGAGTAATCTTAGGCCTCCAACAAGGTAAAAACAATCTCAATTTTTTTGGGTCAATGTTAGAAGGGTTGTGGTTGCAAGAATTCAACTTTTTTTGCGTACGAATCCACTGTTGGATCGCCTACTACTCGCTTTTGGATCTATGCAAATGGATGAATGATAAAGTTTGAAGTACTTTGAGATTTATGTTGTGGGTGATCCAGTAGTGGACTAGTGGGAAGAAAGGTGAATGCCTTCGAGGGATGCTGTGACTAATGATGGATATAAGACTCGAGCCAATGACCAAATAGGACACAGAACATAGAACCAGAATCAGTGTGAGATTCATCTGATGGATGGTAGGTGATTCCATTGGACAGAGACCAGATATGACCAACACTATCCAAAACTGCAACCCATGATTGCACGAGACTAAATAAGAATTGGAATTTGTCTCACCAGATCTACAGTTCCCATCCTCGGTCAATGGATTCATTTGCATGAGTGGCAGGAGATCAAATTATAGATGGTTAGACATTAACAAGAATGGGATCATGTTGGGGCCATAGATTTAGGAGACGGTTGATGTAGATTACCATTCCTTTTTCTGTTTTTCATCTACTTCAAATTCTGAACCTAGCTTATGCTATACTCATGGGAAGTTGATAAACACATCAGCCACTCCTGACATGCATCCATTACTTGAGTTCATCTGATATTTTTCAGTTCGAATAAGATAAAATAATGTCCACAGAAGGTTTCACCATTCATTCAATCACCTACGTTGACTAGGGGGTCTCAACTAAATAAACCGGTCGAGCAAGCAACTATGAACTGGAAATTTCCACTCATGCTCGTTACAATGGGACAATCTCATTCTTTGTTTAGTCAAGAGAAAAATCGAAAAAAAATAACATCAATTTAGAGGACCTAAAGAATCCACTCCATGAACTCGTGATTGATCAATTAGAGCAAGGACTCGAATAAATCCCACCACCTGTCTATCACCCACCATTGGTTAGTGAGACCCATTCCATCAAATGATCAAATATTGCATAATTCAAACTCCATGGAACGGGAAGAGAAGATCAAGACACCAGTCCAACCATGGTTCTAAATCTGATCTGAAACAAGCTATTCACCACACAGACCAGGATCACTTCTCTGCATTCATTTCTGCTATCAGATTTCATGGAGGCTTCTTAGGAGGATTTCTCTTTAAAAAGAATATGATAGGGCTTGCTTAATTCTAATGCCAATGACTTGAAATGTTCTAAAGTGAGGTCTGGAATGCCATCAACGATACGCTCCTCGAACAGTATACGGGCAACGCATGAAGCTGGTTCATCTCCTTTTTTTTCGGGACTAAAAGTGGGTCAGACCAACAAGATGTCACCAAAGCGAGCTACAAATCTATTATGGCAGCAGACTAGTTTTAGGTAGTCCATGCAAAAGAATTAAAATAAAATAAAACAAAATAAAAAATAAATAAATAAATATTTTTTACTAACTATGAGTGCACTACTAATCATCTCTCAGAAAATATGGAGACTATACACATGGTAGACATCTAGGGAACACCTTTTCATACATCTAGGAAACACCTTTCCCGGTCTATCCAAAATCTATGCTCATCATTTCGTTTCTCCTCCAATAACACATTAAGAGGCCAATAGCTGTTAGCTCAGCTAGTTATCACCCCTCTCTTAATGAGGACTTTTCCATGGTGAAGATTCACGGTTTGAACCCCGGTGGTGGTTTAAATAATGGCTCGTTTGGTTCACGGAAAAAGAAAAGGAGAAAGTGTGGCCAATGAGAAAGTAATAAGATGCCTCTTATTTGGTTGGAGTTTTCAAAGGAGAGAGATGGGGAAGTTGTATTCCCATGGAAATATGATTCCCACATTTTATGGAAAAGTTACTTTCTCATGAGACGGAAATCACTCCATTTTTATTTTTTTTTCCAAAAAGGCCCTTCAGCATTAAAGAGGCATTAAAGACCTAATTTTTATTAAGGGTATAATAGAAATTATACATAACTTTTTCAGAAAAGTGGTTGGTCAACCAAACATAGGCACTCTGGAAATCTGTCACTTTTTCATGTTTAACCAAATATGCCAAAAGTACATTCCCAGGCATTCTCTTCTTAAGAATCTTCTTTCCAGAAATCATATTCCTAGGAAGGAAAATGCTTCCTGCGAACCAAATGAGCCCTAAAAGTATGTCTAAAAAACATGTTCACTGTAAGTGGGTACAATAGATGAATAAAAACACATGAAGGAGAGGGATGAATCTCCTCCTATGGTCCAAAACCACAGAAACTCGAGCATTTAAAAGGACTTGACTTGCGATACTAAAGTTAGGATTCAAAGATCTAATATCATAATATTCCTAGGAGGGCAAAATATATATTGCACTTCACAATTTTCATATCCTTGTGAAGGCAATTGCACCTCTACATTTCCTAAGGATGAAATGAAAACCCAAATCTTTTTGAAGTTGAAATTCCATGGAGCTGAGAATTTAAAAATCATAAGCAAACCATATGATTTTGAACAATAATTCACTTATATCATCACTTCTTGTTTAGCTTTGATTAACTTTTCCCCCCGAAAAAAAAACTCATTGAGGATTTATAACAACAGGCAAACAAACAGCTTTCACCACTAGATCTATTTGCATCACCTCTCAAGCTTTGTAAAATCAATTCTGCTAAAATATGAGCAGGATATAGTAGAGAATCATATGCAACACATTTTTTTGCTCAAAGCTTATATATACAATGAAGGAAACTAGAATATTAAAGAGAGAATGGTTCATGCCTTTGTACCAAGTGAACAAGTTTCATACATAAAATGACGCCACAGAGTTGAGGAGGAAAAACACATACCCAGCCTCTAGAATGCAGTTAAGAAAAAGGTGGGTGGATCTCCATGGGCCAAGATATTCAAAACAGATATCTTATAATGCCCATTTACATAAGAGATACAACTAATCTACACCAAGGTTTTAAATCTAGGTAAATGGGAGGCATCTCGGGGTCGGAACTCCAAAACTCATAAATATGGGAGAAAAGAAAAGAAAGATGAAAAAAAGAAAGAAACAAAGGAAAACAAAGGAAAGAAAGATGAGGAAAAGGAAAAGGTGAAAGAAAAGAAGAAGAAAAATGAATGAAAGAAAGGAAGACGAAAAAGAAAGAAAGAAAAGAGAAAGAAGAAGAAAAAGGAAAAAAGAAATGAAGAAAAGGGTAAAAATAGAAAGAAGGTAGAATAAAAAGAAAGAAAAAAAAAGAAGGAAAGAAAGAAAAAAAAGAAGAAAGGAAAAGGGAAAAAGAAGGGGAGAGTGATAGAGCATATCTAATGGCATTTATGACTGAGACCGCTTCCAGGATAGGGTGGGACAGCACACCATCATCCCACAGGATTTAAAATCTTGATCTGAACATAATATAGGGAATGTTGAGACTACTCAATTAACTAAAACCATGTCAAGCAAAGTAACTCCTCTCCATTTTTTCAAATGGACTCCTCCAAAACCCGCATCGAACCATGCGCAACAACATAATGCAAAATCCCACTGCTCCAGCTTGCAATGGCGATGAAGCAACATCGAACTCATTTTCCAAGGAAGCAAACTATGCTATTTCTCTGCAGAACTTTGTTGGACGAATTGCCAACAAAATTAATGCACAAACCTATTGCTCTAGGCTGATATGGTGGCATGAGTTTAGCAAGCTACAGCTATAGACTACTCTGCTGTTCTATCCTTGCTGGAAACCAAGACCACGAGCACTCATCTCATTGTGCTGACCCTGTGCTAACCCCCCCATGTCAAAATCCATTAATACAGAACTCTTTGCTCCAAATTGCAACAATATTGGAGGCACCGGGTTTAGTTGTTTGAGAAGCAGACTGCACCACCAGTCTCCTTACTCTGAAAGCGAAAGTCAATCATGTACATGAGGCTCCCCCAGCTGCTCATCTAAAATATCTTCGTTGCCTTTGGCATGTGCTACAGTACAATCCTTTGTTTGTTGATTGCTTTCATCGATGCCCATAGCAGAATGGTTGCAGCCCTTGTGATCACTGTTTACCATGGACCAATCAATATTCCCAGAAAGCATCAGCTTCATAGTCTTGCAGGGCGATGCATAAAAAGTAAACTGATCCTCCTCAGATTCTACATTAATGCCTTCATGACCATCAAATTCATTCAGCCCAACAAACTTTTCAATTGGAACTCCTTGCACGACCAAATCATGCAAACTGACAGCTTCAACCTCTGGCAGAGGTTGGCGCAAAATCTCCTGACCACTAGCATGTTTTGGCACATCAATTTTTAACTGAGGTGGTCTTCTTTTCTTGGAGATGTTGCTTGGATGCTGGTCAGAAGAAGCTTTGTTTAATTTGCTCAACCTTGAAGATGAGGCAGCAGTCTTCCGAACATCATTATCAGAACCTCTGGTTTTACGTTCTGCAACAGCTGACTTTGGTGTTGGACTGAATGTAATCCTTCTTCTACATCCTTGGCTGACTTGTCTGTCTGCTGGGATGTTCTTTTGATGGAGTTTCAACCTGATTGTTTTTGAGTTATGCGGACCTGAAATACAATCAATTCCTCCATCCTTAGGAGGTGACAAACATAGGAAGTTCTTGAATTCAGGGCAGCTATAGGAGCTATGTTCAAATGGCCAAAAGAGAGGTTCATCAGAATCAGATTCTTCTACTGCATTCTTAACTTCATCTGCATGGACAATAGAAGACCTTGGAGTACAGCTGGAAGGACTGAGTTGGAAATTCAGTTTGGCACTAAAGGGAGGACTGGGAAAATCAGAATCAAAGATGTCGAACACTTGCTCTTTATCTTGTATTAACTCGGTATCCTCCCCTTCAAGATCCAATGAAGATACCCATATGTCTGTTCTATCAAAATCTCGAAATGGTGTATCATCACAGGGATTGAAGGATGTACCAGGACAATAAGCAACCGGCGAATTCTCACCGACAAATATCTCATATGAAGAATCACCACTCTCTGGATGCCCAATGTGAGAATCTTTTACCTCATTTCTGACAGTTTCATGTAACTGCAAAACGAGTTCCTCCTTCAGACCTTTCCCCTCAGTATCTTCACATAGTCCGTTAAGAACTAAGGGTGAGACGCCTGTAGAACTCATTCTAGACCCATCAGAGACAAGAAAACCTTTTCCCTTATTTGAGAGAACTTCAGAGCTTTGAGATAATGACAATGATGAAGAGAACGGATCATGGAGAGACAGATCCCAGCAATCAAACTCCCAAATATCTTGCGAGTCATCAGAACTAAACAATGATGAAGACTTACTATCTGAAGACAACCACACATACTCGCTTTCATCTGACAATCCTTCAGTATAATCCACCTGCTTCTCAATATCAAAATCTTTGGTTTCCGAATCTGCAAGAACAACATCAGGTGTCTCTGTATGATTTTGATCAAGGCCTGCCTCATGATCTCTCAAACCATATTTGGACCAACTATGGGTGCTAGCATTCTTGGAGACTGACTGAATTGTAGGTAAGAAATCCCTTGTCTGCTGAGAAGATTCAATACTACCAATAAAGCCCATTTTTTCTGGCATTAAATCGTAAAGCTATCTGCATATTGACAGATTCAATTATATAAGAAAGGGAAAGGTTCAAATTGGATATCAAATTGAAGAGTCCTGCTAAGATATTAGACCATGGCAAATCCCAGGTAACTAAAATAATCCAAGTCAAACACTATATGGAGAACAGGACAAGGAATTACAAGTCACTTTTAAAGTTCAATATGCAAATAAATTAACTAGGTTGCATGAAATGACATACACATAGAACTTCCCGCTATTCTCAAAAAAACATAAAACTTCATGCACAGCAGCTAGTAAAAGCAAAACTGAATAAAGGAAATTTTAATATTGGAAGCTTAGTAAACTACCCAAATATACACCAGCTGACAAATTAGCATAATAAATATCAAAGAAAATGCAACCAAAGGAAATTCGTACGCATTAATACAGAATTCCAGAACTTCCAATAATCACAACAGAACTGACTGGTAAGTTTAACATCTCAGAATCTCAGGTTGGTCAGATGCAAACCAATATCTAGCCATGTTAAAACACAAGCAAATTCAAGTAACTTCATACTAATGCAAATCTGTGTTTCTTAACCTTCTATTTCAAAAGTGAATCACTAAATATAGTTAACTTGCATCCATTAGATACTTTCGGGAATTCATAAAACTCTACATACGGACCAGTATGCCTATTAGAGTAAAATATCCTAACTCGTTGATGGTAATCCCTGAAATGCCCCGAGCTACTCCAGAACATTTGTTCCCATCAGAGGCCTCATCCTCAACCAGTGCCCCAAAACAGTTCAAAGTGCAATACCAAGTCAATTGTTTTAAATCATGACATTCAAACTATATCAGGCATCAGATAGAAACAAGATGCTTGGGGGAGTCAACGACAGTGAAAGTCTCAACAATTATGTTTGTGGAATTCAGAGACCCAACAGATGCAACAAGGAAATGGTAAACACAAGAGTCCGATACAATAACAAATAAATGACTTGAAAAGGACTTAGTTCATTCACTAGATAGAAGCCAGCCAATCTTGCAAGCAATTTTCAGACTTCCATATAAAAGCAGGGTTAGATATAAAGATACATGTTAAATGTATTCATCATTACAATAGCCACTACTGCATGAGTGCTTCTGTAATAAAAACAAGGAACAAATGAAGGCTTCAAAATTTCTCATCATGAGTGTATGAACAAAATGAATGGGAGTTTTACCATAGGATTTATAGTGCATTCAATTTCAACTTACCAACCTAAAAGGAAATCCTTCAAAATTATTATCTTAACTGCTTTAAACTCAAAAGCTGCAGAAGAATTCCAAACTATAATATGAACAGTGCCTTGGGTGCCCCTTAGTATACATGAAATGTGTATAGCACAACCCCCCTGCTGTCTTGGAAACTTGATATTCAACTAAACCCTTATGTATTGCGCTAATTTCTGCCAGTGACACCAATCCCCCATGCGACATGGATAGATGAAATTTTCCAGTGTACAATACCAGCTCCCCGTAGCATTATTCCAACACAACGGAGCAGTGATGGTATCCCCTAACAAGATTTAACAATTTTTTTTAAAGAAAGTGGAAAAACAACTGATATATGACATATCAAAAGAAAAAAGGAATGCATTTGTGATATGCTTTCATGATATTCCTAATAATGTTTGCTAAATTTTGAGGATATCAGTTGGAAACATAAGGGGAGAGGGATCGACTCGCTTTCTTACCAAAATCAAAAAATAAAACTGAGAAAAAACACAAGCCCATCCAACTATAGGCTGAGCTAACAAATATGTTGACATGAGGGCACTACACCACATATGTTCTAAAAAAACACCTAATCAAGACACTCTTGTAGCCATCCTAAATTGATGATTAACAATATCATCAGTGGAGTGATCAGGTGTGCATCCAGCACTCTATGAAACTGGCACACGGTTTCAGTAATAGCTGGCGATTTCAGCGTCACATTTATCACAGGATGCAACAACAAAATCAATATTTTTCTTGTTAAATAGAAACTGAATCATTTATGGCAGCCAAAAGAAAAGAAAGAGAAACCACACATTCAAAATTTTTGGTAGAGATTAGCGAGAAGAAAAAATAGAGAAACATAAGAACAAAATCTAATTTTCCTGAGAGAGAGAGAGAGGACAAAATCGTATACGTAAACCGAATGTAAAAAATATATTAATCGGAGCATCTACAGAAACCTTATTCTCTCTTAAAATAATGCGAACCTCATAAAAATCTCGACTTTCTATCGGTCTAACATTAAAGCAAACGAAAAAAAAAAGAGTTCCATTGGGCGATTATAAATTTTCAGATGGGATTAAAACCAAAACCGAAAAGCTAAAGATCAACTTTTTATTCTGAAAACAAAAGACCACCAACCTTTGATCCTTCCAACAAAAAATAATCCCGATCCAAGAAGAAAACATTAAAATAAGAAAAAAAAGTCGATTCTAAAAGCTAAAAAAGATCGGAAAAAAATACCTGAAGGGAAGAATCTTCAAGAAGCGACTTACTCCGATCGCCGTAAAAAAAAAAGGGAGAGATTATTTAGCGCCGTTTACAGGCCGAGGAAGGTTTTATAAGTCTCAGTTCGAGAGCGAGCAGGACGCATTTTTTCCCGCGGCCGACTCGGCCTCTTGTCGTAACGCAACCTAAATGTCCTACTTACCTTAAACACCCTTGCCTTAATAGTCGGAGTGCAAGCTATTGCGTCCATATCTCTAGGATCCGACGGCTGCGATTGTGACAAGGGTAGAGGTATTTTGGTCACTTTGCGTCAGAGACACTAAATAGGGGTGAGTTGGTAAAAGTATCAAGATAGAGCGTGAGCGTTGGGAGTGGCAACCTGTTTATGACCGTTTGATCTTGATTCTGACTGCTATCTGGAGATGATGAGAAACGGAAAACCTAACGCTGTTTAGTTTTATTTGTTGGAGGATTAGAACTGGGCTGGGATTCGGAGTTACTAACGAACGTGCCCTTAAAGGTTATTCGTTATCCGATCGAGTGGGGATTTTGCCAGCAAACTTTGCCTTTTCTGACTTGCAATTCTTTGTCCTCCTCGGAGACCGAGAAAATAATAAATAATAATAATAATAATAATAATAATAAAAGAAGAATTGACCTATCTTAGCCCGAAACCGCTGGATCACCCACTGCACAGATATCAAAGCAAAAAATTGATGATCGAACGGTGACTCCAACGAAAGAAGTTGAATTTTTTTTTTTGTTGAGATAGATAATTCATATAATATGTGTACGAATACACCCAATAAAATTAAAAAATAGAATATAGTGGAGCTCCGGACACAGCTCTCCATTTTCAGCTTAAAAGGCGCTATCAGCGTAGTTAGTCATATAGGCGGCTACCTCTCCACAGTCCTCTAAATTCATGCTTACCTTGGACGATTCCTCCATCTCTCACCCATCCACGTGACATGTCATGCGTCCCGTGGTACAGTGTATCAAAATTTATTGATAAGTTCTTGATTGAGATTTGTTGATAGATTTGTCATCAGATTGATGTCGGTGGTGGAAAAAAAAGGAGCAAATCAAATAGTACAAACTGGTCGGGTGGTACGTGACCGAATAACTCAGGCCAGCCAATTAAAGTACGGTTCGAGTCCAAGGTCAAGTCACAAGGCCCATAAAGATCTAGCCTACTTGGACTTTCAGTTTTGACATCTACGGTTGTAAGACATCTAAAATGTAATCTCTTATTATTAACGCTAATTAAAAACACAATAGGATATTAAATATAAATTAAGAATGTATATATTTCTATGTAAACTGTAGTATAAATTAGTTTATTAACTCATGCAGCATCAGAATCATGAAATACTGCTCATTCAATTTGAGTAATGGATGAGAGGTTACAGACATGAAACCGGTGAATCAAAAATAAAAATGCGAACATGGTTAATCTATGGGTGCAAGAATGGCTAAGTTGCATATAAGTATGTTTAGGATGAAAAATTAAGGGGAAAAAAAGAAACTTGTCTGAAATGAAAGTTTGGTTAGGTATTATGAGCGTTCATAATTCAAATTTAGGCATGAAGGTTACTCTACTTATAACATAAAACTAGATACGTAGCAAACCATTTAGTTCATGTAGGAGGAAGCATGCAATTAACATGTTTTTCAGTTGGAAGATTTAAATTAAGTAATGAAGGGCAAGCTCTCATTAGCACATAGTTTTCTAAACATATTTGGTCCAAATCTTCCGCGCATACACACACACATAAAGAGAGAAAGATGAAAAGCACATAGTGTCATGTTAAGTTAATTAAGAAGTCAGATATTGGATACTATTGATTCAGATCAATCATACCTTCATCTCGATTTTTGGCTAGATTTTTTCATGTCATAGCTCTAGAAAAAAATCAGCATGCGAGAAAATGAATATTCTCGAAATATAAGATTTAGTATATAAAGGTTCTTTTTTCTTATTAGGGAGATTGACCATGGAAAACATTGATCCTTTAGTTATGAAATTATCTTTAGAGCAAAAATTAAGTCGAATGAAAAACATGCTTTTAAGTTTTAACAAACCATATAGTTGAACTTCGTTTGGAATTGGTTTTCACCGCCATTTGGCTTTTTAATAGATTGTGATTGACTTGTGAACAAATTCTCTCTTGTAATAAAATTTTTCAAATAATAAATTTTGTATTAAGAATATGAAATAGATTAGCCTTTAATTTTAATTTTTAAAATATAAAACTCTAAGATATTAGAACAAAGAGTTCATGAATTATTGATGGAACATGATTGTTTTTAACTTCTTGCATCCTTATCTTTCCACTTACTCAAACTTATGCCTCTCCTTACTTGGATATAATTTAGGTTTCATTGAGTTGAGGCCAAACAAATTTGACTTGATTGACAAAACACCCAATCCAAAATTAACATGACCTCTAAAATTAATTACCTAACCAAACTCGTATTTGAGTCCAAAAGTTTTGTATCCAAACAAGTTTCGCCTAGTCAAGTTTTCTTGGTCCATGCAAGACGTAGGTTAGGAAAGGAGTGAGCATGTAACAAAAAAAGTAGTTCGATCAAGTTGAGTTGAAAAATCTAAAAAATATAAGCCATATATAAATTTTAGTTGTCAGAAGCCCAAAAAGTTTGAGTTATTAATGGCAGAAGTCAAATCTAGACAATTTGAAAGTGAGATTGGCTTGAGTTAGCGCTAACAAGCTCCAATCCAACTAATAAAATTACCAGAATTTGACTTAACTTGGGAGATCGACTTAAATTAGGTCAAGTTATATTGATTCAAGTGAGACTAATGTAAATCTTAATACATACATATAGATAGATAAATAGCGATGAGAGAGAGAGAGAGAGAGAGAGAGAGAGAGAGATTTATTTGTTAAAACAAATTATATAGATTACTGAGATTGGCTTGAGTTAGGACTAACAAGCTCTAATCCAACTAATAAAATTATCGGAATTTGACCTAACTTGGTAGATCGACTTAAATTAGGTCAAGTTATATTGATTCAAGTGAGGCTAATCTAAATCTTATACATACATATAGATAGATAGATAGATATATAGCGATAAGAGAGAGAAAAGAAGATTTATTTGTTAAAATAAATTATATAGATTAGTTTCGGTCGGATTATATTAAAAGCTTTAGAAATGCAACTGAATTAGGTTGGTTAAAACTTAGAAGCTCTAAAAATTTAGATTAGATACATGCTCAATCAATTATGATTAACTGGAGAGTGCAAAGTAGGAAAACCTAAGCACATCCACTCTCTTAATAACTCCATCTCTCCCTCTTTCGGTTTTTTTTTTCTCATTTTTTAACTCATCATGTACATGGCAAATGTGTTTTCTTTTCCTTAATAAAATAAGAATTGAGAAAGTGCAGCAGAAAAAATCATGGTGAATTTATCATTTTTTCTTAATGAGACGACCGTGGGCTTATCTCTATAAGGGCTCGTTTGGTTCGTGGAAAGCATTTTTCCTCCTAGGAATATAATTTCTTGGAAGCATATTCCTGAAAAAAGATGCCTGGAAAAATATTTTTGGTATGTTTAGTTGATAATAGGAAAGTAACAGATTTTCAGAGTGCTTATGTTTAGTTGACCATTCACTTTTCTGAAAAAGTTATGCATAATTTCTATTATACTCTTAATAAAAATTAGGTTTTTAATGCCTCTTTAATGCCGAAGGACTTTTTTGGAAAAAAATAAAAATGGAGTGATTTTTGACTCACGAAAAAATAACTTTTTCTCATTAAACATGAAAATTATATTTTTATAGAAATACAACTTTTCTTCTCTCTCCTTTGAAAATTCCAACCAAACAAGTGGATCTCACTTTTTCTTCTTCTTTTTTTTTCTTTTTTTTTTTGTAAAAATGACAATTCATATAGCTCTAATATGAGTACATCCTGTCAAGTCAGAAGAAAGTAAAAAGTACAATAGGGGCGGGAGATGTACTGTGGGCGTTCACAAGAGTGCCCCAGAATGACGTGCAACAAAGGAGGCGACCCAGTCTGCTGCCCTGTTCAGCTCCCGAAAAACATGAGCTACCTGGTGCACACCCTACTCTACTACCAGTTTCCGTGTCTCACGAATAAGTGGGTGACCATCTCCATATCTATCCGCGCTCCGTATCCACTCGATCACCATAGATGAGTCCCCCTCAATGTACGCTCACTCGGCACTGAGCACCCGCCTTGCATACGATGTCCCCTTTTAGGCTACTTGAAGCTCTACCCCAACTACAGTAAGGCCTGGCGTGCGCCCCCCTGCTGCTAGCAGCCTGCCACGGTGGTCCCTAATCACAAATCCAATACCTCCGGACCTCCCGTCTGTCGACACGCTGTCGTCAAAGTTCTCACTTTCTCCCCTTCCTTTTATGCACGTTCTTGATTCCTCTTATGATATTCCCCTGATAACCTGGTTCCTTTCCCCATGAAAAACTTCTGATTCAATCTTATTTCTTGGTTGATTTTATCTTAGAACTGGATTTCTTGGAAACAAATGTTAGTGTCCCCATGAATCTTTACGAAGAAGAATTCTGAAGTTATTAATTTAAATTTCCCGCAATCTCCTGGTTCTTTAAACACGTATCAATCTGTTGTTATGTGTTTTACTACGTTTATCTTGCTACCAGGTTATGCGAGAAGATTGATGTTGGATGGAAATATCATTAACTTTGTTCACTAGAGATGGAAATATTAGATCCGGAACATATTGTTTCATGTCTGTTTCACTATGGTTGTTGGGCACCGATCTGTGTATTTAGACGCTGTTACATTGATTAATGCTAGTTATGAATGTTTGCTTTCTTTAACCTTCTTGTTGTTGTTGGCTGTGATGCCCTAATGACCCATTGAGAAGAGATGAGCCTGCATGTTATGTTACGTAGTTTCCATAGAACGCTTGATATTTATTCAGTTGTAATTCCATTTGTAATTATTTGGACCATATCTTTTTGAAGTCTACTACTTAATCTGGTGGTTTATTCTGTTCATGCTATTTACTTTACTACAAGTGTAGTGTTAGTGCTGATGTCTAAGATACAAGCATAACCCACAATTCTCCAGAAGCAAACACTTCATCTGATCTTTAGATATACTTTACTTACCTTGTAAATGTACATATTATATGTGATTGCTGATTCCTTCTTCTTCTTCCGCAAAGATTCCATAGAATTTTCATTTTAAATTTTTGTATGTGAAATTGTCATCAGTTTTAACTTGACTGTAATTTGGCTACTGAAACGTCGAGTGTGGCAGGTGTCAATGGCTTCTCAACTTCCTCTTGTTGTTCAGAATGAGAATGTACAGAATTATAGAGGTATACATTGTTCTTGATGTCTGCTAAACTGGTTTTTTGCTGAACATGTTCATTTTAGAGTTTTATCTTGGAAGACCGCAATGAACTGAAATAATTTGTTGTTTTTCCAGGAAAAGGTGTCGGTGGGATGAAGGCTGATCTTACTAAGCCTGCAAAAACTGCGCGTCAAGTCAGAAAAGCTTTGACGGATCTTTCAAATACCGGCACACCTCTGGTTGCTGGTGTATCAAAGAGCTCCACTTTGAAAGAGAAGTCTGGAATATGTGGCCGTCGGACCACCTTGAATGCCCTAAAGAGTACCATTTTGACTGATGAGGAGATAAAGAGATGCAATGAATGGGCTAAGGACGGAATTGAGCATGCTCATTTCACAGGGAAGGACTTACAGAAGCTCCAGAGAGTTATGGTGGAAGGATGTAAGATCCTTGTCTTTTGTTTTCTTTCAATCTGTTTCTCAAAATTTTGTTTCTATTTCTCACAGTTTCTAGGTTCCTATTTACTGTATCACTTGTTCATCCACTTATTAAAGTGATATTTTCACTATTTATTAATTTAGGCATAAAGAAGAAAGTTGAGAAAGTACTTTCTGAATTGCACAAGTCATCAAATGTTTCCTATGATTTTGAGTTGGCAATGAAGGTACGTGGTTTGATTGGTAATCTTGTGTCTTAAATACCGTATAATTCTCATGTTCTATTTTCGTTCTCATATACGTAGCAGTAATTTTTAAGAAGTGGTCTCTGTGATAATGTACATGAATGGTTGGAACATGGCTGCATTGCAAGTAGCAAGCCTTATCCTGATTCCTGATTGTTAGGTGTCTGCTAAAGTCAGAACCATTAACACATTTTAACTCCTGATGTCTTTTGCACCTCAATAGTCAAGACCTTGTCTGAAGTGCAAGAATGACCTTTGGTACTTTATCAACAAGGCACTCTATGATTCCTTTCGCTTTCCTTCCTTCTTTTCTTTCTTTGTGCATGCAGGCAGGCAGTGGATTTGGTTATTTTAACAATTGTCTGTCATTTGGCTGAAAGAAAAGAAAATAGAGGACATACTCTTGGTTATCTGAAACACAATAAACTATAAGTAAGATTTAGTTTTCTAAATTGCTTCCAATGATTCTCAGACCCAAATGGAGAAGGTTGTAATTCTCCCTTTCTTATCACTTCTTAATTCTAGTGTTCATTACCTGACCATAGCATGCCCTGCTGGCCTGATCCATACACTTCGGGATAGGCTTTTATTTATCCTTCCTCACCACAACTAGGTAGCAAGGCCTTTCTTGAATACGAACTTTGTCTTTAAACAACCAGTTCTATAAATGCAAGTTAATTAGGATATTTTTTTAAGAAAAGTAGTGAACTCATTACATACAAATATGGAATTGTTGCGTGTCATCATAAAATCAAATACTGGCATTTAGCATTGTCTTCCTTTTTTTTTTTGTTCATTACCTTGCAGTGCCTCTCATTTTCATCAGCATATGGTGCATGTTAAGTACACCGATTGGACTATCTTTAGGTTGCATTTCAATTTCAATTTTAGGGCTGTCTAGAAAATGGATAGAGCATCTGTGGGAGAATCATAGACTTTGTTACTGTAGTCAAAGAAAAGGAAATTAAAGCGTGTATGAGTTCTGGGAGTATGCTGTGGAGTTATGTTGTAAGAGTTGATGAATTGTTGAATATACTTATTATATTTTGTATGCATGTGCATGCAGCATATGCGCATCTACGTCGGCAAACAGGGTTAGCTGAGTGTTTGTGCCCCTCTTCCATTAGGAGACTCTTTGATTCTTGGGATGTGTATTCCCAATTGTGTAACAAAAGTTAGGTAGTTACTCCATTCATCTGAATGATTGGTGGTGGCACTTCATCTGAGCCCAGCGTCCGCATCACCTTTGTTTCTCTCCCCGGCAGTGCCGGCAATGACCTCAAGCACATCCGTTTCAGTGGCAAGCACAGAGGTGGTGGAGGAGATCGCGGCCTACTCCGACTACCGGGCGCGGCAGATCAAGCTGTTGTCGCCCAAGCTGGAGGGGCTCAGCAAGGACCCCAGCCCCAGCACACGCTTGACTCTGCCAAGGAGCTCCTTTGGCTGGGGAGCAAAGAGAGCAAGATCTTCAAGATGCCCCGCCACCCCTACGAGAAAGAGTGGCTGTGACGAGCGGAGGAAGCGGAAGGCCGCCGACGGCATAAGAGAAGGTGCAGCAAGGGGGTCTCGGAGGCAGAGGCTAGCGGGCGACGGCGTCTCCAGGATCTTGA
Source organism: Phoenix dactylifera (assembly GCF_009389715.1). Taxonomy (NCBI): domain Eukaryota; kingdom Viridiplantae; phylum Streptophyta; class Magnoliopsida; order Arecales; family Arecaceae; genus Phoenix; species Phoenix dactylifera. Next base: position 11,736,904 of record NC_052405.1, read on the forward strand.
AGGCTCTGATACCACGTAAACGTAGGAGAGGAGAGAGGGAGTTGTAGAGCGAGAGGAATGAGAGACGTAGGAAGAGAAGGATGTATTCTTTTATTCACACACAAACAGTGCCATAGCTCACCTTTTATAGTTGAAGGTGGCTATGTACAGCTCATGTATACAACTCATATACAGCTCATATACAGCTTATATACAGCTAACACATTTAACTGGCTGTTATCTCGAGACGGGGGAAATGGATTTGATTTGATATCAAATTTATAGGAAAAATGAAATCTTGCACTCTATATAGTTCAGCCAATTTTTCCACCATATTTCACATTTATTTGGAGAAGGTATTAGGCAATAACGGACTATGGATCCTTGGCATCATCCATTTAATGAATGGGTTGATTTAGCAGCCCACAGATAAAACAAGCTCTCTCTAAAAATTTTGTCTTGCTCTTCTTGTGAGAAGCCTCTTTTTTCCGATATGTCTTCATCTAACTAGCCATCATTTCATAAGTTTATTCCAGATAATTGAAGGTATCATCAGACCTCTACCTCCACGCTTGGAGGTTTTTTGGATAGCATTAAGATTGGGCATATCCACTTGGTTTTATGGTTCCAAAAATTTTGAAATGTTCAATGAATGTTTATTCAAATCTTTCAACATGATTTTCATAGCTGTTTTTAGATTTATGATCTTTTTCTACCACCAAAAGCGAAGTTCATTAGTTATCAATATAAGCTAAATGAATATAGTAGTACTCATCATGAAGATTCTAAAATAAACTTTCAACCATGATAAGTCGACCGATAATAAGAATCTAATTCGAGTTACATTTGAGACTACAATTGACATTGCAACTAATAACTTGAAACCATCAAACAATGCTACCAACTCACAAAGGGAGCTTTATTCGCCATTCTATGCTGAAATTAAGATTTAAGAAATTGGGTAAACCACTCAGTCGAGAGCTTGGGATATCGTTTTAGGTTGTCTTTGTAGTCAATATAGGTAAGTCCAAAACGATGAGTATAGCCCTCCTTCCATTCAAAATTATCAGTGAGAGACCATGCGAAGTATCCTTTCACATTTGCTCCTTCCACATTTTCCCCTGTCCTGTAAAAATTAAAGTCATCTAATAATAAGGTATTGGAGTGAAAAGTTATTAGCAACAATTTGTAGTCATGTTAGATAGTTTAAATAGCACTTAAGAACCGCTATGATTACCTTGTGTGCAATGTACTAAGAATGGGACTAGAGGAAATTTTACATTGATGCAAATATTAATTATGATATATCTTTAAGTGCATGTTAGACCAAACATATAAATTTCTTCATACACAATATAATGATAGTTAATGTCTTGATCATGTTAGTGGTATAAATATATGTAGATGAATTTCAAAAACTCATATTCTATATGAGTGGATAAAATTTAATTGCATGATATTAAGTTCCATATGGTATTATCATTAAGAAGCTATGTATGCTCATAGTGAATCGCTCTTTAATTAAGTATAACTAATTATAGCCATTACGACAGAGTAACCTACGACATTGCCTATATTAATTACACCATTGTGTCATATATTCTCCATTTTAGAACTTTAATATTGAAATTTACTCAAGCTATCAAGAGAAACAATTTGTCTGAAATTTTGGATCAATAAAATATTGAGTTCAGTGTAATAAATTACACGATTCATCATCTCCTCTTTTAGACCATCTTTTTATTATTTTTTCTTTTTCTCTATGATGATATAAGATATTCTGCATATTCTATACATGCATCTAAAATATTATAATATAACCTTTATTTACAACTTACCCCATGGCTTGCCTAATTGCACTTAAATGAAGATTCAGGTAGTCTCTACGATGCTTATCATTTAGTGCCTCTTCCAATGACATGTCCGGCTTATCCACCTCACAAATTCCTGTCAAGTGCATTTAATCGAATTATAAAGTAACATTTACATAAAAATCGTTAATATTGTACTAGCTAGGTATAAAATTCTCTACAACCTAAATAGTAGGAATTTCCTACAACTAGCCGCATGCCATGATTAGATAGGTAAGAAAATTCAGTAAGATTTTTTTAGCCAACCACATCCAGTGGAATGCATTTCATCAGAAATTTCATAACTAATATAAACCCACCATATAATGATGTTTTGAAAATTCCCACAATTAGAGATCTATTTGATTATCAATCTATTAGTTGCCACATATCAAATAACAATTACTATATAAGACATTAAATGTCATCAGTTCTCTTTAATAAATATTTTTAATGGCGCAAATAGTCTAGTAATTCAAATATTAAAATATTTATTTTTATTATGCTTTCTTTATAAGAAGAAGATAAAGGAAAATCAATGCCCAATTAATCCTATGGATTTGGTTTTCTTGCATCATTTTGTATCTCATAGCTTCACACCATACATCAAAAGAAGGGTTCTTTAAACTGTCATATATATTTTATCCATGTTGATACAAAACCTTATTATTTGATTATATAGCACAAAATTAATAAAAATGAATTCCTTATTTCCAAGAAGAAACAATAGTTATCTTATAGAAGAATTAATACATGTTATGAGAGAAACCAACCTATCTTTATATTTATGAGAAATAGGATTATCAATACACACTCATTAAAATGGTATTGAGATATGCATCTTCTTCTCTTAAGGAAATAGGAAACCATGATATTACAATTAAATCTATGTATAATTTATTTGTTTTACCTTGTGTTTGGATTACATTCAATCCAATATATTTTTAAATGATGAATTTTTACATGAAGCACTAACTTCACATCGAAAAAGAAAAACAAATAAGGGACTTTAGACTCTTGTTTTATTAATGTCAACTATGTATTGATGCAAGAGTAAATATGCATAATAATGAAAAAGCACAATAAAAGAAAATGTAGAGCTCACAACGTTATTAGCGAATATCAAAATGCATCATTGTATATAAGTATGTATATATACCCATAATAGTGAAAATAATTGACGATGCTATAGGAATTTTAATATATAAATACTAACCATTCTCAGTGATGTAGATTGGCGGGTTGTCATATCTCCGCTTTATATACATCAAAAGATCCTTCAAACCATTAGGGTACACATATATCCAAGTGCCAGACTGAAATAAAACGATAATGAACATACAATGATAATTAACAGTGTTAGTCATTTATAAACAACGTTGACATCAATCCTATCAAATATGTTGATATTATTATGAAAACTACAATATTGCTTGGTTAAAACACTAGCTATTTGTTTGATAAGTCAGCATCTTTATATCGTTAAATCTTATTGAAGTCTTCTCATCAAGTATATTTGTTTGCATTGATAAATAATCGAAGATGAATTATGATATCTTATAATTTTTACGATCATTTGTTATTTTTAAGAGTAATAGAGGGGGACCCGCCGTACTATAGTTACCTAGGTCTAGAGTTTTAGTAATGTACTATTCAAGAATCAAAAGTAGAAACTTTAGTTATCAAGTAGAGGATTGTCACCACTAGGACAAGCCCCCATTAATAAAAAATTAGTTTATTGTAAGGTACATAGATTCTTAGATACATTTGGATTTCAAATAGTGATTAAGTAATATGTGGATTTTTTATATCTATAACTTACCATTTTCTATCACCATATTATCATTTTTGGTGTATTTTTAGTTAGAAATACTTTAAAATTATATTTGATAATCTTAATTTTTACATTTTTAATTCAAAAATAAAAACTATACAATAATGGCTTTACCTCATCACCTATTGGAACTTCATCCTTTTTATCTGCATTGAACATATCAATAGATTAGCAAATTCTAAAATATACCAAAAAACATAAAAATAAAAACTATAGAATCATAACCAAAATCAAAATTCTAAAATATGGTGTATCCCTTTGTTGTTACTAATCATAGATTACTCCTTGCTGTTCTTTTTTCTTATACTGCTAGCTTAATCAATCAATCCATGAACATAATTTAAATGAAGGCCTGGCAAATGTCTAGTAAAAATTTCTGGTTATTTACGAAGAAATGTATAGATAAATATGATAATATAGAAATAAATATCTTGATTCCTATAACATTTATTTGGCAACTTTATAATTATGTAAGTTTAATAAACTCTTCCAACAACATTTAGGAAGAAAGAATTGTATATCTTTAGTTTGAGGTAAGTTAGGCAACTTGATCCCAAATTAATGTAATAATTTTTAAATTTTGAGTTATCTTTATAAGAAACTGCATTGATTATGCTGTCATCACAATTTGTTTATCAATAAGTAGCACATATGTCTTGAAAAAGGTTGTATCGATTTGATATGTCGACTTATAATGCTACTACTGCTACCAAATATGAACCAAAAATCATATATGAGATTACAGAAATTACCTAATTGTTCAGCATACGCTTCATTAATATGAAGAATTGGTGAATCATCCGGTGATATTGAAACAGAGCGTGCATATCTTGCTGTATAGTAATTGAGACCGATGAAATCAAAAGAACCCTTAATCATCGTTGATTCCTCATCAGTGAAGTAGGGAAGCCTATCCCGTACTATAGCTCTCATGTTGAAAGGATAATCTCCATGAACTAGTGGGTCCATATACCTGATGAGGACAAAAATATCGTAAAATGTATTAAGAAAATTTGAGATGAAAATGTATCATATTATAGGAGAAGAGTATTTTTTATATATAGATTTGTATACTATATTACTGATTTTGCTTTAAAAAGAGTAGCTCTCATCTTTGAGGTACTATGACATGTATTTGATTCAAGATAGTTTGGTTTTACATTTTGTTGACAACAATTTCTATTTTTAATCTTAAATTAGGATTAAGTTCCTATTCAATTAATCACTATTGGTTGAGAAGAGAAGATAATGATTACAAATGATTAGACTTGGATATAAATGTACCTCTCTTCTCTCCCTCTGTGTGTTAAATTGATCACTTAAATTCGAATAGAGTTCATGATTATGCATCTTTTCTATATACAAATTTTAGTGTGTAGGTCCCCAAAATGAGAATGCTAGTTTCTCGATGAAGATACAAATGGGCACTTTCCTAGTAGCTTAAATATCCGAACATAATTTTTCGAGAAAAAATAAATTATGAATAAATTTGTACAAAATCTAAACTACAAGATATGAGCATTATAAAATTTTTGACATGAATAGGCCAATTCTTTAATGTTAAAATAAGTGAAGAAAAGAGTACATCTCAGGATTGTTAATATAAACAATATATTGTTTGCATGCATATGAACATTCTGATTTTGTGTTAATTATATTTTGTATAAACTTACCATGCAAGCATGAAATCAAGAGCCCTAGCCTTTGCCTCGTCGTTCATATGCAAGTGATCATATGGTTCATACCACATACACACCAAAGTAATTCCCACTTCTCCTTGTTGTGAGGCCTGCAATATAATTAGTATTAGATTAAGGCCATATTTCTAATGCATGAACAACTATAAAAGCTGATTATATGTGAAAATTGCACACTCATAATATGTTTATTAATATGAATACTACTTTCCAAAATATTGAATTTGTAAGATGCTTTATGTGTGAATGAATTTTAGATGAATGATAAAGTACTTTATTTGTCAAAGGCAGAAGGAGAATTTTTCAGATTATTATCAAACTATTTATATAGGACATGGTATTCTACTACTTAATATTTCTAAACTTTTGATGACATTAAATTTCAATTAAATGCAATGTTAAGAAAACTTATGTACAAACATTTGTTACCCTATTTTTACTAACTCCTTTTATTTTCTTTTTCTTTTTTTTCTTAAGTGAGGAATAGTTTGAACAAGATTCTCTGTTGATATAACTCATTAAGTTAAAAGCAGGCTGAAAAAGGAATTATGATGGATTTAATAGATGCTAAATATGTGTGTGTGTGTGTGTGTGTGTGTGTGTGTGTGTGTGTGTGTTGGGTGGGGGGGTGGGGAGCACATATATATACATATACATGTCTACATGTATATACATGTACACATGTATGTACCTGTATACATGTATATACATGTATATACATGTATACATGTATGTACCTGTATACATGTATATACATGTATACATGTATGTATGTGTATACACACACACCCACACACACACCCACACACATACGTACACATGTATACACATGTACACATGTAGACATGTATATACATATAGTTATATGTACATATAGATAGATAGATAGATAGAGAGAGCGCATTGAAACAACAATGACATGATAATGGTAACAAGAATGAATAATATTAATAAAACTGATATTAATAAGGGTTTTAGCCATGTGTGTTTAAAAGTAAGATTAATAAATATTTAACTTTAGTATTTTAAATTTTCTATTTACCTGGAATTTATCTTTGTAGAGTCTAGCCGCTTCAGCATGGGCTAAAATAAGATTGTGCGTAACAATATATGGTTCTACTGTGGAGTCACCACATGGGCAGCCAAGAATTTTAGAACATCGACCTGGAGCATGAGTTCCAAGGCCGTAGCCAAGGCTGCTAAATGTCCATGGCTCATTTAATGTGATCCAATGCTTCACCCTATCTCCAAATTCATAGTAACATATTTGAACATAGTCCTTAAAATCGTCACTGTAAATGAAAGAGAATTAATCACTATGATGTCTACTTCAGTAATTGGTGACTAGTAAATGATGAATATTAGTTGAGAAAATGAAACATCATATCCAAATAAATTAAAGGAAAAACTTGTACTAGCAAGTGGACTACGAGACTATGATTCTTACACAATCCTACGATCCAAGAAGCCTCCATACTCATCTTCAAGGGCTTGTGGCACGTCCCAATGAAACAATGTCACAAACGGCTCGATACCTATAATCATAAAGTTATATTTGAATAACAAAAATTCATAATCAGACCTGTTGTGGGATGGGGTTCCCAGTTTAGTCCCACATCGGCTAATCAGCGGAAAGGTCTGTGCCTTATAATGAGGAGGTGCAAACCTTTCCTCCAGAGGGCCCTTTTGGGGTGGCGGCAGCCGCAGGGCCGGTTCACCCGATCCCCAAAGCGGACAATACCTCTGGAAGGGACGCGGATGCTTTCCCTGCTCGGCCGGTGTGTGGGCTGGTGTCGGGGTTCCGACCCCGCATCAGATGGCGCTAGAGGAAGGGCCCCGGCCACGCACAGACCTTCCCGCTGGGGGGGCTGTGTTGTGGGATGGGGTTCCCAGTTTAGTCCCACATCGGCTAATCAGCGGAAAGGTCTGTGCCTTATAATGAGGAGGTGCAAACCTTTCCTCCAGAGGGCCCTTTTGGGGTGGCGGCAGCCGCTGGGCCGGTTCACCCGATCCCCAGAAAAGGACAAAACCGTGAGGGGTGGCGGCAGCCGCTGGGCCGGTTCACCCGATCCCCAAAGCGGACAATACCTCTGGAAGGGACGCGGATGCTTTCCCTGCTCGGCCGGTGTGTGGGCTGGTGTCGGGGTTCCGACCCCGCATCAAGACCAATAACTGTAAAAATAGAAAAATATCCTTCTAATGTACCATTATTTATCAACTCATTTATGAGATTTTGGTAGTATTGAATTCCTTCTTGGTTGATTCCACCTTTCAGTGAGCCCTCTGCAAGTAGAATAAATTGTATGCTGGAGAGAGAGAGAGAGAGAGAGAGAGAGAGAGAGAGAGGTGCAATTTGTATTAAAGACATCATGGAGGAGAGCTGATCGTGGACAAGATTTGGGCACAAACAAATGTCAAATGTTAAATAGGCCCGGCCAAATTTCAACTAAATATGAATATAGTTTAGGCTCAAGGTCCAGCCCATGATCAACTCTGTTATGGAGCATTCTTTAGCCTTTTCTTTTTCAGCAGAAATGAAGTGGGGTTTTAAAACAGATCAATTCTCACAGAGAAAAAACTGCATTGAGTTAAATTAAGCTTACTTGGTAAAATCCTTGACCAAGAGATGGAGAATCTATAGGCATCCACGCCCATATCCTTTAATAACTTCACATCTTCCTACGATGATGCGTAAAATCTTCAAAATTTCTCTTTTTCATAACACTAAAGATGATGAATGGAAACAAATTTACTAAAACAAATCTTGGATTTGTGTTTTAGTGTTTTTACCTGATAGCGGTTGTATGAATCCACTGCTACATCCCCGTTGCTTTTATCCGCAATTTTATCTGTAGCCAATTGAAAGATCGTCATCTTTAATTCAAAAAAAATAATAATATGCAAATACAAGCTGATTTGCTATTGGGTGGGCTATTCAAATTTCTATGTGGTGCATAACTATGATTTGTTTGGTTTACTTGTGTCCATGAATTCATGTCGAGTCAATTTTATCATCAACTAAGGCTTAATGCACGCAAACATGTTGACGTGACAGCAAATATCTAACAATTACACCATGTTATCTGAACTATGTGAGAAAGTCTTTCAAGATACAATAGGTTCGTAACAAATATGAAGTCAAGCTAGTATGACCATCCGCTTTGTACCACCATTATTTTTGACTTAATGTTCGGATATAGCATGGTATAAAGGCGATGTTAGTACATGATAATATGCAAAGGCCAGCATGCTTCACAAAGATGTGATGTGATGTGTTATGCTGGGTGGCAGCAACACTGCACCAAGTAGGCCAGATACCCTTGTATCTACTAGACTAATAAAGTTGAAGTCACCATGCATGTTTTATACATTGATAAACAGAACGAGTTAGACTAATAAAGTTGAAGACTAATGCTATTTAAATTGTTATATACCACTAGTGGGGATTTGTAAATCTTGTGCATGGCGGGCAGTGTAAGCGGTGAAGCCTAGCTCCTTATTATTTGTAAGGATTCATATGGGCGTATATTTAGTTTCATATTGGCTATATACTGAAAAGATTTTGCATGCTTATACATAATCAAAAAATTCAGGTAATACTTCTGGTTAGTCCAAATTTAGGTCCATATCTACTATATATTCAATAAATTTTGAATATTTATATAGAATTAATAAATTTAAATAATAGCTTTTTTTTGGATAAAATAATAGGGTTGAGTCACTCGTGGGGAGCGCCGTAAAAAAAAAAATGGTGGGCTCCACAAAAGGGACCTGGGAATTTGCGGCAAAACGTGTCCCATATATTTTCCCCCCTCGAATCCACGCCTCCTTCAATCTGCAAAGGAATTACGTTGAATGGAATTAGCAGGGGAAACAAAAAGATAGATAAAAAAAGAAGTAATTGAATTATGTGCTAGTATCAAATAATTAAACTATATCTTAATTGTTTATTGAATGTAATATATTATTTTTATCAGTATATTAAATTAACTTAAACTATTTTTTTTGAAAAAAATAAACAAGACCATATAATCCGAAAATAGAAAAAGAAAATACACAAATGAAACAACTAGAACACGACATTTTTTTTCTCTATGGTTGCACATTTTGCACTGCAAAGCATTGTATAATTTTGGATAGCTACTATATCATCCATTTCGGAGATGATGACAGTTGTTCATCTTAGAACCAAACACAATGTGTCGTATATTAAACGATAGCTATTGATCTCAAAGATGAATGATGTGGGGCTATTTGAGACTGTACAGCACTGTGCAGCGCAAAACATGCACCATAGAGGATTCCAGTTAAAAATTAAAATTCTAGTAATGGTGCTTTGTTAATCATCCAACATGATGTTGAAACAACGCTTGATGCTTCACACGCAGGGATCCAACCAATCCCTCCCATCAAAGTATCAAGATCGGTGAATTGAGTGGGTACTCATAACATCGTTTTGATCGTTATTTTGAACCTTGAAGGTCGAACAACGTAAAAATAAATAAATAAATATGGATGTTTTAGAAGGTGGGGGTGACCTGGTAAGCGGAGGAGGCAGCTCCAAAGGTGAACCCAGTAGGGAAGCTCTTCCTCCCCAAAAGGACAGAAGGCTTGGCCTCCACCGCATCATTCACTACAGCAGCATCCCCCTGGTTGCAACGGATATTAAGGAAATGAGAGGTCTTATTAGTAGAAAGAGGCATCCTAGCCTTCCCTTCAAGGGAGGCCAACCCCTTGCTGCCAAGTCTAGGGAGCTGGGGAGCAGCATGGGTTGTGGCAATGGGCACCACGCTAAGAAGAGCCATGTTGGCAACTTTGATGAGGAGGAGAGTGAAGAGGCTAGCTTGAGATTTGATGGCCTCCACCCTTGTGGTCGGCCCAATTTATAGAAGATCATCCTTGTCGGACTTTACATGTCTTCAGAAAGGCCAACAGTGCTGCGGACTGAGTGGCATCCTATGCGGCTCATCACTCCGACGAGTTTATCTGAGAGACTCATGCTTCTGTTCTGTCTCCTTTGCATTTTTTTTATTGTGATGCTTTGAGTTGTACTCATGTATGTTATGCATGAGTTGCCGATGTACAAAAACAAAAATAAAAATAAAAATAAAAAAATATACTTGGCGGGAGAAATAAATGACGTGATTAATGCAGGTGGGATGAGTGACCAACCCGTCGTGACAACTGGTGTGAAAAAAAAAGACCAACCCATTGGATGTACAACTACTGTAAAAAAAATATATATCTTTAGAGAAAGCACGCGGGTGGAAAGCATTTGAAAACATTGGTAAAAAAAAAAGAACGGCTAGAAGAAGGAGATGGAATAAACCAAGTACTATACCTTAAAAAAGCTATTACTCTCGCTGTATATCGAGCTTGCATATTTTTCAATTTCGCAGACCGACTCATCTGATGGGCAGTAAAACACTTAAAATGAAAACATCAATAGACAAATTTTCCAATAGATAAAGGAAAATAAAGTGAATTTCAATTCCATTCAATCCTATACACAACAATTTGACTAAAAACCTTCATTATCTTTTTGCTGATGTTTCATGAGACAGCGCCACTAAAGCATTATTGGCCATGGTGTCGAGATCCATAATTTATCTTGCTAACTTAAGCTCACTGGAGAGAAAATCGAGAATTTTTTTTTAATTAATTAGTTAAGAATAATTTTGATTAGTCGAGAAATGGACAATCTTTTCTTTTCTAACCAATACCGATATCTTCTTCTGAACTTATATTTGTTCGAAAAGTCCTAGATAGATGCATTCTGTTTTTTTTTTAAAAAAATAGTGGATATATTCAAATTCAAAATCCCCACCTAAAATTCCATCTGGAATTGTATGGTTTTTTGATGATGTAGCAAGGATATTATATACTTTTATTTTTTTAAAAAAATTGGTGAATTTTTAGAAAGGGAAGATGTTCCTCTCTCCTAGCCATTTAATAAGTATAGTGAAGACGTACAGATTTTTTTTGCGCCTAAAATATGTGCAAAATTCCTTTCCGCATCTTGCATGCATGGGATGAATAAAGAATCCACGTGGTGAGATGTATACCACATCTTGCATGGGTGCTCATCGTGATTCACGATGGGGCATCATGATTCATGTAGGTGACAACGACCCATTGGTATCAAAAGCTAGAAGATAGAGAACAAGGGTGTCCTCACACATATGCATTATATTTATATCTCAACTACTTGTAATCAAGATAGCTAAATGACGGACACATAATTATTAAGTTGAGACTAAAGGTTACATCCTTAGACTAATATTATATATCAATGATCTGACAAATTTCTGATTGTTGGTATTCTATCCTTATCTTGCGTGATAGCCTGCAAAACATGCAATTGATCATGCCCTCAACTGCCTCTTTGCGTGGCCTCACTTTGTCCTCTCAATTTTACTTACCGTACCTAACATTGAAATGCTGATAAGAACAGCACATTGGATAGTTAATGCAAAGAATCTCCCTTAATGCCTTTGAAGCATGCAGAAACCTTCGATCTTATTACCGCATTAGTACTACGTACGTACCGAGATCCAGTTCACTAATTGCTAACTCCCTGTTTTATATTTGATAAAGAGGGCATACCAACAAAACCCTCAACCTTGCACTGTCGATTAAAATTTAATGACTTAGAATAAAAGAATAAAAGACGAGATAACTAAGGTTCCACAGTATGACGATAAACTTCATCACATGGTCATGTTAATAATTTCGGTTTCCACGCTCAAATGGGACTGAGTCGCATGATACGTACTTTGTATCTTCCGGGCTTTGAAAACACCAACAAGAGCACATGCTCTTCCATTAGGAGACTCTTTGATTCTTGGGATATGTATTCCCAATTGTGTATCAAAAGTTAGGTACGTAGTTAGTCCATTCATCTGAATGATTCGTGGTCACACTTCTATTGTTATTCTAAAAAGAGACAAAAGGGGAGCAGAAGAGTGAAATATTTTTAATTAATTTCATTTTTGGTACATAATAATTTTTTATGTATTTTAAATTAATTTTAATTATTTTTTTCGTATTTGAATCTAGTTTAGTACAATCATTTTTTTTGTATGCATTTTTTTTGAGTGAAATTTTTTCATACGTACGAATCACTAAATAACAAATTTTGCTTTTATGTTCGTGCATGGATTTCTATAATAATAGAAATTTGTTCTTTCATATTCCTTTTTTCTTGCATGTCATTTTTTTGAATAAAATATATTTGTGCTTATTAATCATTAAATAACAAACCTTCCTTTTTTGTATGTGCATTGATTATTATATTACTAAACGTTTTGCATATATATTGGAATGTTTGAATTTAAGATTCAATTTTCTTTTTCCTTTTTGTGCATGCATGAATTATTTTGTGCACATGGAAATGTTTAAATTTTGTATATGCATGCATGGATTTCTATATGAATACAAATTACTCCTTTTATATTTTATTTTTGTTTGCGTATTTTTCTTTTCCAGTAGAACTTCTTTTTGTGTACGAATCACTAAATGACAATTTTTTTTTACATGTGTTCATAAATTTCTATATTCATAGAATTTTTTGCATGCAATTTTATATTATTAGAAATTTTTATTTGCAATTTTTTTCTATGGGGGAATGATTGAATTTGCTTTTTTTCATTTTTCATGCATGCATCGATTTTTATTGTGAATGGGAATATCTGCGTGGATTTCTATATTAATAGAAATTTTCATTTTCTTGTACGCGTGTGTTGGATTTCTATATTAATATAATTTTTTTAATGATACATTTTTCTTGTGTGTGTTTTTTTAGTGAAACTTTTTTTATGCATATGAATTACTAAATAATAAAATTTTGTTTAACATGCATCCATCCATCAATTTCTGTATTAATATAAATTTTTGCGTGCAATTTTATACTAATAGAAATTTTATGTACGATTTGTTTTGGTAGGTGGTAACGATTAAATTAGCAAATAATATTTTTTTCTTTCTTGTACTTGTATCAATTTTTTTTGCATTGGAATGATTGAATCTCGTATGTGCGTACATGAATTTCTATATGAATAGATTTTTTCCCTTGTTATGCATATATTGATTTTTTTTATTTTCTGTATAGGAATGATCGTAGGGGGATGTTTAAATTCTCGATCGATATTTCTATATTATGCATCATGCATACGTTTTTTTTTACATAAATCTATATCAAAATTAATTTTTTAGAATTTTTGATTGAATTTTGTTTGTTGTGCAGCATGCATATGATTTTTTTGAGTAAATATGTTTAATTTTTTAACATGTTTTCTGAAATTATCACTACTTTTATTTTTTTAATTTTCCGAATTTAGGAAGTGGGGCGGGGTGATGTGCCCGTTTGGGGTTCGCAGGGTATATGGTGATAGAAAATGACAAGTTGAATTATTGGCTAAAGAGCCAATAATTCATAAGCCACCAAACAAATTTAAGTCGCAATCATTGCGTAGCAAGCAGGTTAGCTGTGGGCAACTTTGACGTGCAACCGGCCGCATTTTTTCCAAAACGAAGAAAACAAGCTTTCGAATCATTGTTCTCAAGGTATTATTTTATGATGTAGTACTTTGTTTTCCTTTTTTGGTAAACAAGCCATCAATACTAATTACACCATGACATGCGTCGCAAGTTCCATATATCATGGATTAACCTTATAAAAATTAAAATTAACAAGTAGAGTGTTTGGTTTTTTCATTGATGTATAAAAATGTCATCAATAGTCATATGCTTCATTTTTATTATCTATGTTATCGACAACGATCATTAATCAATAGGAGCCATTTGCTCCATGCAAATTCTACTCAATATATCCCAAACTATCTAGACTCTAGTAATGCAAAAACAACAACAACAACAAAAAAAAAAAAAGTTCGTTCAACCCCAAACAACATGAACATACTGCGTCTGAAACTAGAGATATTATTTCCTGTATGGCATGTATTACATGATCGTGTATGAAAGATGCAAAAATTTTTAAATGCTTTTCTCACCAATCTGTAAGATTGTGTTCTCATTATATAAACAGGTATTGATTTACATGGAAAGTATGCAAAAATTGCTGTAGTGCTTGTTACCATAATAACTTTTTTTAATGTTTGTTATCATAAACCCTGCAGTTCGTTGAGATGACCGTATGATAAATGACTGACTTGGCTGCATGCAAGATTGGTGCAGTGCGTACGGCATGGGGAACAGTTTCCATTAGAACAGACAACGGAGGCCCAAAGGTATGGGTCTTCTAGCGGGATAAGATAGGAATAGATTGCACCCATGCATGCGGCCATTGGCTGTGGAGCAATCATAGAAAAAGCAAATGAATTAAAACTGCAAAATATTCTAAATGGTTGCAGACTTGGGTTAAGATAAGAGTTGGGATGAATAAAGAATCCACGTGGTGAGATGCATACCAAATCTTGCATGGGTGCTCATCGTGATTCACGATGGGGCATCGTGATTCATGTTTGTCCGGCCTTGCATGCATAAATGCCCTACGACACCAAACGCGTTTCTGACTCCGTTCCTCACGTAGGTGGCAACGACCCATTGGTAGCAAAAGCTAGAAGATAGAGAACTAGGGTGTCCTCACACATATGCAGCACATCTCAACTACTAGTGATCAAGATAGCTAAATGGCACACACATAATTATGAAGTTGAGACTAAAGGTTCCATCCTTAATTACACTAATTGCGTGATAGCTAGCCAGCAAAACATGCAATTGATCATGCCCTCAACTGTCTCTTGCGTGGCCTCACTATTTCCTCTCCATTTTACTTACCGTACCTAACATTGAAGTGCTGATAAAACAGCACATTGGATAGTTAATACGTAGAATCTCCCTTAATGCCTTTGAAGCATGCAGAAACCTACTCTCTACGTACGTACCTAGATCCAGTTATTTTCTTTATCAACAAGGCACTCTATGTTTCCTCTCGCTCTACTTTCTTCTTTTCTTTCTTTGTGCATGCAGGCAGGCAGTGGATTTGATTATTTTAACAATTGTCTGTCATTTGGATGAAAGAAAAGAAAATAGAGGACATAATCTTGGTTATCTGAAACACAATAAACTATAAGTAAGGTTTAGTTTTCTAAATTGTTTCCAATGATTCTCAGACCCAAATGGAGAAGGTTGTAATTCTCCCTTTCTTATCACTTCTTAATTCTAGTACTGTTTATTACCTGACCGTAGCTTGCCTGCAGGCCTGATCCAAATACTTCGGGATAGGCTTTTCTTTATCCTTGCTTACCACAACTAGGTAGCAAGGCCTTTCTTGAATACGAACTTTGTCTTTAAACAACCAGGTTCTATAAATGCAAGTTAATTAGAATATTTTTTTAAGAACACTGGTGAACTCATTACATACAAATATAGAATTGTTGCAATATGTCATCGGAAAACCAAATACTGGCATTTAGCATTGTCTTCCATTTTTTTTTTCGTTCATTACCTTGCACTGCCCCTCATTTTCATCAGCATATGGTGCATGTTGATTAGTACACCGATTGGACTATCTTTTTGTTTGCATTTCAATTTCAATTTTTAGGCTGTTTAGAAAATGGATAGAGCATCTGTGGCAGCAATCATAGACTTTGATGAATTGTTGAATATATATACTTATTATATTTTGCATGCATGTGCATGCAGCATATGTGCATGTACGTCGGCAAACAGGGTTAGCTGAGTGGTTGTGCCCCTCTTCCATTAGGAGACTCTTTGATTCTTGGGATGTGTATTCCCAATTGTGTAACAAAAGTTACGTAGTTAGTCCATTCATTTGAATGATTGGTGGTGGCACTTCTATTGTTATTCGAAAAAAAGACAAAAAGGGAGCAAAAGAAAAAAAATCTTGACCATGTTTGCACATCATGGGCTATATGGCCCTTGAAAGAATCAATGCAACATTTCAGTTTTCTCTTAGTAAGATGATTTTCTTGCTTTCCTCAGTTGTGTGAGTTCTTATTTCAGCCACATCTTATCTAAAATTTTAATTACTAAATGATTGCTCTTCTTAGCCTCATCTTGTATTCTCAATTCTCTGTATTTCTTGCATATTTTCAATCATTGTTTTCAGTAATTGTTGTAAAGAATATTTGTTGGAATCATGGTTAATCCCAAAATAACAAGTATTGGAGTAAATATATCTATCTCTACATATAATGCTAACTCCAGAGGCAGCAACTCCACAATTAAGTTATATACTAAACTGCCCTCAGTCTCCCATCGCGATAGCTCTAGAGCCCCGGTCGTCCTTTCCATCGAGAAACTCTTTTCCACTCTATCATGTGCAGAGAATGTGCAAGAGACTAGTTCAAGTAACTGCAGAGTAGTTCTTTTATTTTCGCATTCTTTTTTTTTTTTTTCAAGATTTAGCCATGTATTTACAAATTAAGAATTGCTGGAGTTGTAACTTTGCTTCTAGCTCAGGAAGTCAAGGATACTGAAGATGTAGTGAAGTTGCAGTTTGAGCCAGAGTTGCTTCCTCTCGTTAAAAAAATCAACATCAAGTCTCCTCTCTCTATCTCTCTGTGGTACGCCTATATGTATCATAATTTCTAATACAACATTTGTCTATGTGATTCCATTTTGTTGTCTTGTAATAATGAGTTTTATGTTTTTCCTAATCTGTGTTAACTTTTTTTTTTCCTGAGAAAGGCATTGATGATCTTCTCATCAAACCCGAACTCAAAGATGAGCCATCACCTTAGATGAATCCTCATTCATCTGTGCGTTCAATACTTTAGAGCAGAGATCAGCTGTGTAGCATTAAAATCCTGTCAAGCTTGGGATACCTTATGTTGTTTGTACACATAGATGTTCATAGCTGTTCATAGCTGTATAAAGATGTTACTTAACCTAGACATTCTTGTGTTTCCCTTTGTAAAGGTCAAATTATTACATCCATTTCGCCATTACTTACTCTTACTTTAAGGAAATGGATTTGATTTGATATCAAATATATAGGAAAAATGAAGTTCATTAGTTATCAATATAAGCTATATGCATAAACATTCATTGAAGATTCTAAAATAAACTTTCAACCATGATAAGTCGACCGATAATAAGAATCTTATTCGAATTACATTAGAGACTACATTTCACATTGCAACTAATAACTTCAAACCAACAAACCATGCGACCAACCCACAAAGGGAGCTTTATTCGCCATTCTATGCTGAAATTAAGATTTAAGAAACTGGGTAAACCACTCAGCCGAGAGCTTTGGATGTCGTTTTAGGTTGTCTTTGTAGTCAATATAGTTGAGTCCAAAACGTTGAGTATAGCCCTCATTCCATTCAAAATTATCAGTGAGCGACCATGCGAAGTATCCTTTCACATTCACTCCTAACCTGTAAAAATTAAAAACATCTAATAATATGGATTTTGGAGTGAAAAGTTACTGGCAACAATTTGTAGTCATGTTAGATGGTTTAAATAGCACTTAAGAACTGCTATGATTACCTTGTGTGCAATGTAGGAATGGGACTAGTGCAAATTTTACATTTATGCAAATATTAATTATAGTATATCTTTAAGTGCATGTTAGGCCAAACATATACATTTCTTCAAACACAGTATAACGATAGTTGATGTCTTGATCATGTTAGTAGTATAAATATATGTAGATGAATTTCGAAAACTCATATTCTATATGAGTGGATAAAATTTAATTTCATGATATTAAGTCCCATTTGGTATTATCATTAGACCATCTTTTTATTATTTTTTTTCTTCTTTATGATGATATAAGATATTCTACATATTCTATACATGCATCTAAAATATTATAATATAGCTTTTATTTACAACTTACCACATGGCTTGCCTAATTGCACTCAGATGAAGATGCAGGTAGTCCTTACGATCCAAATCATTTAGTGCCTCTTCCAATGATAAGTCCGGGTTATCCACCTCACAAATTCCTGTCAAGTGCATTTAATCAAATTATAAAGTAACATTTACATAAAAATCATTAATATTGTACTAGCTAGGTATAAAATTCTCTGCAAGCTAAATAGTAGGAATTTCCTACAACTAGCCACATGCTATGATTAGATAGGTAAGAAAATTCAGTGAGATTTTTTTAGCCAACCACATCCAGTGGAATGCATTTCATCTGAAATTTCATAATTAACATAATTCGACCCTATAATGATGTTTTAAAAATTCCTACAATTAGAGATCTATTTGATTATCAAACTATGAGTTGCCACATATCAAATAAGAGTTACTATATAAGACATTAAATGTCATCAGTTCTCTTCGATAAATATTTTTAATGGTGCAAATAGTCTAGTAATTCAAATCTTAAATTATTCATTTTTATTATGTTTTTTTATAAGAAGAAGATAAAGGAAAATCAATGCCCAATTAATCCTATGGATTTGGTTTCCTTGCATCATTTTGTATCTCATAACTTCAGACCATACAGCAAAAGAAGGGTTCTCTAACTATCACATATAATTTATCCATATTGATACAGAACCTTATTATTTGATTTATAGCACAAATTGATAAAAATAAATTCCTTATTTCCAAGAAGAAACAATTGTTTATCTTTTAGAAGAATTAATATATGTTACGAGAGAAACCAACCTATCTTTATATTTCTGAGAAATAGAATAATCAATACACACTCATTAAAATGATATTTAGATATGCATCTTCTTCTCTTAAGGAAAAAGGAAACCATGATATTACACTTAAATTTATGTATAATTTATTTATTTTACCTTGTATTTGGATTACATTCAATCCATTTACATTTTTAAATGATGAATTTTTCCATGACGCACTAACTTCACATCGAAAAAGAAAAACAAATAAGGGACTTTAGACACTTGTTTTATCAAAGTTAACTAAGTTTTGATGCAAGAGTAAATTTGCATAATAATGAAAAAGCACAATAACAGAAAATGTAGAACTCATAACTTTATTAGCAAATATCAAAATGCATCATCATATAATCATAACTCATAAGTATGGATATATATACCCATAATAGTGAAAATAATTAAGGATGCGATAGGAATTTTAATATATGAATACTAACCATTCTCAGTGATGTAGATTGGCGGATTGTGATATCTCCGCTTTATATACCTCAAAAGATCCTTCATACCATCAGGGTACACATATATCCAAGTGCCGGACTGAAATACAACGATAATGAACATACAATGATAATTAGTAGGGTTAGTCATTTATAAACACCGTTGACATCAATCCTATTAAATATGTTGATGTTATTATGAAAATTTCAGTATTACTTGGTTAAAACACTAGCTATATGCTTGATGAGTCAGCATCTTTATATCGTTAAATCTTATTGAAGTCTTCTCATCAAGTATATTTGTTTGCATTGATAAATAATAGAAGATGAATTATGATATCTTGTAATTTTTAGGATCATTTGTTATTTTTAAAGTAATAGAGGGAGACCCACCATACTATAGTTACCTAGGTCTAGAGTTTTAGTAATGTATTATTCAAGAATCAAAACTAGAAACTTTGGTTACCAAGTAGAGGATTGTCACCACTAGGACAAGCCCCCATTAATAGAAAATTAGTTTATTGTAAGGTACATAGATTCTTAGATACATTTTGGATTTCATATAGTGAATAAGTAATATGTGGATTTTTTATATTTATAACTTACCATTTTCTATCACCATGTTATCACTTTTTGGTATAATTTTAGTTAGAAATACTTTAAAATTATATTTGATAATCATTAAGCGCAAATTTATGAAACTTAATTTTTGCATTTTTAATTCAAAAATAAAAACTATAAAATAATAGATTTACCTCATCACCTATTGGAACTCCATCTTTGCTCTCTGCATTGAAATATATCAATAGATTAGCAAATTCTAATATACACCAAAAAATATAAAAATAAAAACTACAGAATCATAACCAAAATCAAAATTTTAAAATATGTTGTAT
This sequence comes from Phoenix dactylifera, assembly GCF_009389715.1. Taxonomy (NCBI): domain Eukaryota; kingdom Viridiplantae; phylum Streptophyta; class Magnoliopsida; order Arecales; family Arecaceae; genus Phoenix; species Phoenix dactylifera. Next base: position 11,757,231 of record NC_052405.1, read on the forward strand.
CCCTTTGTTGTTACTAATCATAGATTACTCCTTGTTGTTTTTTTTTGTTATACTTCTAGCTTAATCAATCAATCCATAAAGATAATTTAAATGAAAGCCTAGCAAATGTCTAGTAAAAATATTTGGTTATTAACTAAGAATTGTATAGATAAATATGATAATATAGAAATAAATATCTTGATTCCTATAACATTTATTTGGCAACTTTATGATTATGTAAGTTTAATAAACTCTACTAACAACATTTAGGAAGAAAGAATTGTATATCCTTAGTTTGAGGTAAGTTACGTAACTTGATCTCGAATTAATGTAATAATTTTTAAATTTTTGAGTTATCTTTATAAGAAACCACACTGATTATGCTGTCATCACAATTGTTTATCAATAAGTAGCATATATATCTTAAAAAATGCTATATCGATTTGATATGTCGACATATAATGCTGCTACTGCTACCAAATATGAACTTATAAGATCATAGAAATTACCTAATTGTTCAGCATATGCTTCATTAATATGAAGAATTGGTGAATCATCCGGTGATATTGAAACAGAGCGTGCATATCTTGCTGTATAGTAATTGAGACCGATGAAATCAAAAGAACCCTTAATCATCGTTGATTCCTCATCAGTGAAGTAGGGAAGCCTATCCCGTACTATAGCTCTCATGTTGAAAGGATAATCTCCATGAACTAGTGGGTCCATATACCTGATGAGGACAAAAATATCGTAAAATGTATTAAGAAAATTTGAGATGAAAATGTATCATATTATAGGAGAAGAGTATTTTTTATATATAGATTTGTATACTATATTACTGATTTTGCTTTAAAAAGAATAGCTCTCATCTTTGAGGTACTATGACATGTATTTGATTCAAGATAGTTTGGTTTTACATTTTGTTGACAACAATTTCTATTTTTAATCTTATATTAGGATTAAGTTCCTATTCAATTAATCACTATTGGTTGAGAAGAGAAGATAATGATTACAAATGATTAGACTTGGATATAAATGTACCTCTCTTCTCTCCCTCTGTGTGTTAAATTGATCAGTTAAATTTGAATAGAGTTCATGATTATGCATCTTTTCTATATACAAATTTTAGTGTGTAGGTCCCCAAAATGAGAATGCTAGTTTCTCGATGAAGATACAAATGGGCACTTTCCTAGTAGCTTAAATATCCGAACATAATTTTTCGAGAAAAAATAAATTATGAATAAATTTGTACAAAATCTAAACTACAAGATATGAGCATTATAAAATTTTTGACATGAATAGGCCCAATTCTGTAATGTTAAAATAAGTGAAGAAAAGAGTACATCTTAGGCTTGTTAATATAAATAATATATTGTTTGCATGCATATGAACATTCTGATTTTGTGTTAATTATATTTTGTATAAACTTACCATGCAAGCATGAAATCAAGAGCCCTAGCCTTTGCCTCGTCGTTCATATGCAAGTGATCATATGGTTCATACCACATACACACCAAAGTAATTCCCACTTCTCCTTGTTGTGAGGCCTGCAATATAATTAGTATTAGATTAAGGCCATATTTCTAATGCATGAACAACTATAAAAGCTGATTATATGTGAAAATTGCACACACATAATATGTTTATTAATATGAATACTACTTTCCAAATTATTGGATTTGTAAGATGATTTATGTGTGAGTGAATTTTAGATGAATGACAAAGTACTTTACTTGGCAAAGGCAGAAGGAGAATTTTCTTAGATTATTGTCAAACTATTTATATAGGACATGGTATTTTAATTACTACTTAATATTTCTAAACTTTTGATGAAATTATATTTCAACTAAATGCAATGTTAAGAAAACTTATGTACAAACATTTGTTACCCTATTTTTACTAACTCTTTTTATTTTCTTTTTATTTTTTTTCTTAAGGGAGGAATAGTTTGAACAAGATTCTCTGTTGATATAACTCATTAAGCTAAAAGCAGACTGAAAAAGAAATTATGATGGATCTAAAAGATGCTATATATATATATATATATATATATATATATATAGAGAGAGAGAGAGAGAGAGAGAGAGAGAGAGAGAGAGAGCATTGAAACAACAATGACATGATAATCGTAACAAGAATGAATAATATTAATAAAAATGATATCAAAAAGGGCTTTAACCATGTGTGTTTAAAAGTAAGATTAATAAATATTTAACTTTAGTATTTTAAATTTTCTATATACCTGAAATTTATCTTTGTAGAGTCTAGCTGCTTCAGCATGGGCTAAAATAAGATTGTGCGTAACGGTATATGGTTCTACTGTGGAGTCGCCTACTGGGCAGCCAAGAATTTCAGAACATCGACCTGGAGCATGAGTTCCAAGGCCGTAGCCAAGGCTGCTAAATGTCCATGGCTCATTTAATGTGATCCAATGCTTGACCCTATCTCCAAATTCACGGTAGCATATTTCAACATAGTCCTTAAAATCATCCCTGTAAATGAAAGAGAATTAATCATTATGACTGGTAAATGATGAATATTAGTTTAGAAAATGAAACATCATATCCAAATAAATTAAAGGAAAAACTTGTACTAGTAAGTGGACTACGGGACTATGATTCTTACACAATCCTACGATCCAAGAAACCTCCATACTCATCTTCAAGGGCTTGTGGCACGTCCCAATGAAACAATGTCACAAATGGCTCGATGCCTATAATCATAAAGTTATATTTGAATAACAAAAATTCATAATCACACCAATAACTGTAAAAAAAGAAAAATATCCTTCTAATGTACCATTATTTATCAACTCATTTATGAGATTGTTGTAGTATTGAATTCCTTCTTGGTTGATTCCACCTTTCAGTGAGCCCTCTGCAAGGAGAATAAATTGTATGTCGTTGTGTGTGAGAGAGAGAGAGAGGCGCAATTTGTATTATAGACATTATGGAGGAGAGCTGATCGTGGACAAGACATGGGCATAAAAAATGTCAAATGTTAAATAGGCCCGACCAAATTTCAACTAAATATGAATATAGTTTAGACTCAAAGGCCCAGCCCATGATCAACTCTGTTATGGAGTATTTTTTACCCTTTTCCTTTTTCAATAGAAATGAAGTGGGGTTTTAAAATGGATCAATTCTCATAGAGGAAAAACTGCATCGAGTTAAATTAAGCTTACTTGGTAAAATCCTTGACCAAGAGATGGAGAATCTATAGGCATCCAAGCCCATATCCTTTAACAACTTCACATCTTCCTACAATGATGTGTAAAATCTTCAAAATTTCTCTTTTTCATAACACTAAAGATGATGATTGGAAACAAATTAACTAAAATAAATCTTGGATATGTGTTTGTGTTTTTACCTGGTAGCGGTTGTATGAATCCACTGCTACATCCCCGTTACTTTTATCGGCAATTTTATCTGTAGCGAATTGCAAGATTGACATCTTTAATTCAAAAATAATAATAACATGCAAATACAAGCTGATTTGCTATTGGGTGGGCTATTCAAATTTCTATGTGGTGCATAACTATGATTGGTTTGCTTTACTTGTGTCCATGAATTCATGTCGAGTCAATTTTATCATCAACTAAGGCTTAATGCACCCAAACATGTTGACGTGACAGCAAATATCTAACAATTACACCATGTTATCTGAACTATGTGAGAAAGTCTTTTAAGATCCAATAGGTTCGTAACAAATATGAAGTCAAGCTAGTATGACCATCCGCTTTGTGCCACCATTATTTTTGACTCAATGCTCGGATATAGCGTGGTATAAAGGCGATGTTAGTACATGATAAATTGATAATATACAAAGGCCAGCATGACTTCAACATGCTTAATTGGGTGGTAGCAACAGTGCACCAAGTAGGCCAGATGCACAACTTTGACCGTTGTACCTACTAGACTAATAAAGTTGAAGTCACCATGCATGTTTTATACATTGATAAACAGAACGAGTTAGACTAATAAAGTTGAAGTTAGCCCCCCAGGCAGTTTAAGCGGTGAAGCCTACTTAATATTCAATCCTATTTGTAAGAATTCATGTGGGTATATATTTAGTCCCATATCGGCTACATATTGAAAAAAATTAGAATGCTCATATAGAACCGAAAAAAAAAAAAATATCAGATAATACCTTCTGATTAGTCCATATTTAAGTCTATATCGGCTATATATTCAATAATTTTTGGATACTTATATAAGATCAATAAATTTAAATAATAATTTTTTTGAATAAAATCTTGTGTTGTAATACTTATTTATTAAGTACTATTTTTTAAAACTTAATATTGGTTTAAAGAGTGAGCCGGTGCCGGTCTGGGATTGGTGTATATGTGGCTGCAAAGACTCGAGCACTACGAAGCGGTGCTCCTCACAAACCACCAACTCGGTGGTTTGGTTCCCCATGAATAAATGATGGGTTTCAGTCACTGGTGGGAAGAAACGTAAAAAAAAAATTATGCATGGTGAAGCTTACTTAATATTCTACAACACTATTTGTAAGAATTCGTGCCGGCATATATTCAATTTCATATCAACTGTATACTAAAAATATTTTAAATCCTTACACAGAACCAAAAAATCTAGATAAAACCTTTTGGTTAGTCAATATTTAGGTCTATATCTGCTAAATATTTAATAAATTTTGAGTCTTTATATATATTAAAACGGACTTACTAGAAGAGACTGAGTTTTGAAATTCAAATTTACATAACAGCTATGAATTTTTGAGATTGGACTTCTCTTTCACTTGCGCAGTAGACTCAAGACTCTTCTGGTGAGTCCGTTCTAACAATATAGAATAAATAAATTTAAATAATAGGTTTTTTAGGATAAGATTTTGGGTTGTAATACTTGATTATAAGTACTTTTTTTTAAACTTAATATTGCTTTAAAGAGTGAACCGGTGCCGGTCTGGGGTCGGTGTATTGTGTCAAGGCTGCAAAGACTTGAGCGCTACGATTTACGAAGCGGCGCTCCTTCCAAACAACCAACTCGCCGGCTTGGCTCCCCATGAATAAAATAGTAGGGTTGAGTCCCGGGTGGGAAGAAGCGTAAGGGAAAATTGAAGGGGCCCATAGGAGAGACCTGGGAATTCGCGGCAAAACGTGTCCCATATGGTGGTGCCCCTCGAATCCACGCCTCCTTCAATCTGCAAAGGGATTATGTGCAATGGAATAAGTAATGGCAAGGGGACAAAAGATAAATAAAAAAAACTAATGGAATTATGTGCTTGAATCAAATAATTAAACTATATCTTAATTGTTCATAGAATGTAATATATTATTTTTATCAGTATACCAAATAAATTTGAGCTAAAATATTTTTTCTATTCAGAAAAAATAAACAAGACCATATAATCCATTTTATTGAAAGCAAAAAAAGAAAAAACAAATGAAGCAATATAATCAACTAGAACATGACATTTTTACTTTATGGTGTGCATTTTGCGGTGCAAATTAAGTACTGTATATATAGTCTTAAATAGCTATCATATTATCTATTTCGGAGACGACGGTTCGTCATTGTTCATCTCCAAAACCAAACACAATGCTCATTTAGTAGCAGATACAGTGCATCGTGTATTAAACAATAGCCGTTGATCTCTATAGGGCTAAACGAGACTGTATAGCACTCTGTTGTGCAAAACGTGCACCATAGATGACTCCAGCTGAAAATTAAAATTTTAGTAATGGTGCTTTGTTGATGATCTAACATGATGTTGATACAGCGCTTGATGATTCACATGCAGGGATCCAACCAATCCATCCCATCAAAGTATCTAGATTGGTGAATTAAGTGGGTGCTCGTAGCATCGTTTTGATCATTATTTTGAACCTTGAAATTAAATTGAACAACGTAAAGAAAAAAAAAAAAGGAAGATAAATATGGATGTTTTAGAAGGTGGGGGTGACCTGATAAGCGGAGGAGGCAGCTCCAAAGGTGAACCCAGGAGGGAAGCTCTTCCTCCCCAAAAGGACAGAAGGCTTGGCCTCCACCGCATCATTCACTACAGCAGCACCTCCCCTGATGCAACGGACATTAAGGGAATGAGAGGTCTTATTAGTAGAAAGAGGCATCCTAGCCTTCCCTTCAAGGGAAGCCAACCCCTTGGCGTTGCTTCCAAGTCTAGGGAGCTGGGAAGCAGCATGAGCTGTGGCACTCGGCACCACGCTAAGAAGAGCCATGTTGATAACTTCTAGGAGGAGAGTGAAGAGGCTAGCTTGAGCTTTGATGGCCTCCACCCTTGTGGTTGGTCCAATTTATAGGAGATCATGAGATTCGAAAAAGACTAAAGACAGGTGGTTGGTGGGAGAAATAAATGACGTGAGTTTGTCGTGCCCGATAAGAAGAAACTCATCTACTGCAAATGTACAACTACTGTAAAAAAAAAAATGTGGTTGGTGGGAGAAATAAATGACGTGAGTTTGTCGTCCCGATAAGAAGAAACTCATCTACTGTAAATGTACAACTGCTGTAAAAAAAAATTATCTTTAGAGAAAGCACGTGGGTGGAAAGCATTTTAAATGAGCCATAGAGTTCAGATGATGACAAGGTAATGGTAAAAGATAACATTTTGCATGTGTTTTCGATTGTTTATTTGATGTGATCGGAGACACGATCGACGTGGCTTCAAAATATCTGCAGCACCCACGGGTTTGGTTGGTGGAAACTTATCTCCATTCGATTACCGCAGGCAACAGAAATATCTCAATTTTTCAAAATTTAATTTTTATATTTCAGTATTTAAATTTTATTCTAATTTTGATTCTAATATTGTAGCATTCAGGACCTAATCCAAAAAATCTAATCAAAAAATAGTATTTAAATTTTTTGATTCTATATAAACATCCAAGATCTATCCAGTAAATAGTGTTTTTTTAGTTCACATAGATTATAGGCTAGATCCGCTATTTAGGTTACTTGATTCTGTATAAGCATCCAAGATATATCCAGTGGATGACCGATGTAGGACTAAACATGCGCTTGCGCAGTCCTCACAAATATCGATGCTAAATTAAATATATTAGAAGGTAATATATAATATGGTCATTTCGATTTTAATTCTAATTTTAGATACGAACTAAATATATTTTAAATCTTTAAAAAGTGGGAAACATGATAAACTATGTCTATAGGAAACCATAAGATATGATTGTATAACTGTTCTCTCGACCACTACTCTTCTCCTCTGAAAATAAAATTAAAAAAAATTAAACCCATGGGCTAGGTGGCAGTCTTATCCATTGAATTTTATTCTTAGCAATGCATTATTGGATGATAAAATGCCGGACCACATGCAAAGTCCACAACAGGGTTCGAGAATAAAATATTTATATGTCTCATTCCAATTAGGAAGCTATGAAGAGCTAAACTGCAACAAAGTGTTACTAATGTGAATGCTCATGAGAACCCATGCCAGATCTAAAGGGCCAAGAATTCTATTGACAGAAATAGGGAGGTTTAGGATGAAAAGGAGGAATTTGAAGAGGGTCCTTGGAAAGGTTTTTAGAACGAGAAAGGGGAATTTGCAGATCTTCACAAATATAGAGCTTGCAGGAATTTATACATTACCCACAATGAAATTCAATGTGTTAGTGATATAAACTTCATGAGTTAAAAACCGAGATCTGCTATATTTTTTATATTGCCTATCATGACAAGCAATTTTTTATCTGCATTTCTTACACATCCATCAACTTCTAAATTATTTAATCACATAGTGACAGTAGAAGGGCATGTGTTCGTGCAACTAGTGGCAGGACTTCATCTAGTGGCTCCTATTTCACGTTAAAAAAATGCTGGCCATTACCAGACCACTCAATTCATAATTGAGTTCTCTATGAAAGTTGGTACAATTGGCTGAACAACTCATGAGCAGCAGACTTCTTTGCATTGGCTTCAAGTTCGAACAAATACTCAAAATTTTTAAACAATGAGGCAACTTTAAAGAAATACCTTTGGTTTTATCCACCGATAATGATAAAAAATCATTCTGGAGTTCACGTCAATTCATTGTATGATCACTCTACAGTAGCATAACAACTCAGCTTAGATGTTTCACTGATAAGACAGCTTAACAAAGATATAGCTGGAGCATTTCATGCCATGCATAACCGACAAGAAGTACCCAAAGCGATGGATACAAATACTTGCTTCCTTTCCTTTAGTTTGTACTTTTAATGCTAAGCTTTCTTTTTTATTGAATGATTGGTATCTACAGCTCGCTTACCACTCATATAATCCCCCTATATATACTGCACCACGCCTTATATACTGCACCAACCCTGACTGTATGAGGAGGTAGGTGGCAAGGAAAGGACCGGAGCAGCCATGCGAAGCACCCCTCTATCACTTTAGATCATGTTTAGTTGAAATCATGGAATCTCTCGTTACATGGGAGAAAAAAAATTACAACTGGAACTTAGGGCATGGTTTTCTGACAAATATTTTATTTTTTGTTTTAGGGACGAGCATGCAAGACGCACTACACCAAAAAAAAAAATTTCCGACTCTTATTTGCCGACGCTTATTCCAAGCATCGGCAAACTAATGACAACGCTTAAAAGCGTCGTCAAATTTAATATGTAATTGACGACGCTTTTTAGCATTGTTAAATAACGACGCTTTTAAGCGTCGTTAAAAGCGTCCCACATCGGCGGATCTGAAAAAGAAAGAACTGTTTATATAGCCAAACCCAACCACTCTGCATGGATGGAATGAAGGTACCGATTGGGAAGGTTGTTTGTATTTCTCTTTGCGTTCCATCAGCACCATGGAATGGAGGAGAAGATGCAGACCACTAATGGTAATTTTCTTGGCAAATGGTAATTAGCGACGCTTTAAAGCGTCGGTAATGAGCGACGCTTAAAAGCGTCGCTAAATTGGAATTAGCGACGCTTTTGAAAGCGTCGGAAAATGTTTTTTCCACTGTAGCATAGGCGACGCTTTACCGACGCTTTGTAAAGCGTCGGGATGGTTTCTACCGATGCTTAAAAGCGTCGCTAATAGCCAAAAAAAGCGTCGCTAATGTCCAAGTTTCTTGTAGTGACGCCATATCCATAAATTATGGTCTACATAGCGTCACGCGAGCAAAATATCCCCACGATGCAAGGGAGGTACAAAATATAAATAATATTGTAATTTTTAAATAATAATTGTTGAGTAAGAGAAAATATGTCTTGTCAAGTAGATTTTGCAATACATTAAATACTATTCCGGCTAGTCCAAGGAAGAGACAACGCTAGATGATCAAAACCAAAGATCCTATACACAACAATTTGATCAGGAACCTTCCTTGTCTTCTTGCATGCTAAGGTTTCATGAGACAGCGCCATTGAAGCATCAATGGCCAAAGTGTCGAGGTCCATAAATTTATCTTGCTAACTTGAGCTCACCGGAGAGAAATAGAGGAAATAACTTTTAATTGATTTCAGTTAAGAAAAAAAGTGATTAGTCGAGAGATGGTCAACCTTTTCTTTTCTAACCAATACCAATATTTTCTTCTAAACTTATATTTGTTTGGAAAGTCCTTAACAGATGGGTGCATTTTGTTTAGAAAAAAAAAGGTGGATGTATTCAAATTTCAAAATCCCCATCCTAAAATTTGGAATTATGTGGTTTTCTGATGATGTGGCAAGAATATTATTTACTCTTATTTGCTTTGAAATTTTGGTGAATTTCTAGAGAGGAAAGATGTTTCTCTCTCCTATCCATTTAATAGGTACAGAGAAGAGATAGAGATTTTTTTGTGTGTAAAATATGTGCAAAATTCTTTTACTTTTTTGTACGTACGTGGATTTCTTTCATTTCAATATAATTTAAGTTTTTGTGCCACCAAAGATCTAATTTTAGTATAATTGAATTTTCTTGCCAGTTTTTTTGTGCAAGTGAGCAGTTTTTTTGTTTCTTAATGCGTAAATATGTGCAAAATTACTTTTCATTTGTGTGCATGTATGCAATTTGTTTTTTGAGTGGAACAATTTGGTATGTATGAATCACTAAAAAACTATTTTTTAAAAAAAAACCACTACAAATATAATATTAGTACAACTGAGTTTTCTTGTATGTATTTTTTTATATGTGCATGCAATTTTTTTATTATGCGTAAAAATTATCGAGTATTCCTTATGTACAATTTTTATGCATTTTCTTTTTTAGCATGACTTCAAAAAATTTGAATTTATACGTAATAAAATTCCTTATTGTATGCCAAAAAAGTAATTACCTTGCATGCATAAAAATCTAATTTTATTTGAATCTAATTTTCTTTTTTATTCATGAATGGATTGCATGCATTTTTTGTGTGTGCATGCAATTCTTTTTCATATGCAAACATATTCACATAAAGAATTTTATTGCATATTAAAAACCTAATTTCAGTACGATCGAGTTTTTTTATGTGCGTAAAAAATCTAAGTTTATTTGAATATAGTTTTGTTAGTTTATTTTTTGTTTGGTACATAAGTATTATATTTAATTTTTTTTATGCATACAAGTTTTTTTGATGGGAATATATTTGTATGTAAAGAAATCCATTGCAAGCTAAGAATCTAATTTTAGTATGATTGAATTTCTTTGTGTGCATAAAAATCTAATTTAATGTGAATATAATTTTTTAATTATTTTGTGGATGAATGGAATTGCATGTATTTTTGTGTGTGCGTGCAATTTTTTTTGCGTAAATATGTGTACATAAAGAATTTTCTTTTTTGTGCCCTCCAAAATCTAAATTTAGTACGATTGAATTTCTTGCATGCATTTTTTTTATATGCATGCAAAATTTTTTATTATGCGCTATTTTTTTCCTTATGTGCATTTGTGCTTTTTTGTTTGTAAATTTGTACAATATTATTTCTGTAACATGACTTTCAAAAATTAGAATTTAGTACGTAAAAAATTTTCTTGCATGTTAAAAACCTAATTTTATCGCATACATAAACTTCTAATTCTATTTGAATCTTTTTTTTTGCATGCATGGAATTTCACACATTTTTATATAAGAAAAATTAATTTATTTAATTAATTAATATATTGATTAGTGCATAATATTTTTTAAAAAATAAAGAGAGGTAAAGATATATTTAGGTTTTAAAAGGAGTTGCAAATTGACATATATATACATATATAGATAATATATATATATAATATTATATATATATATATATATATATATATATATATATATATATATATATATATATATATATATATATATAATATACACAGACACATGTATACAGACATATATATAGAAATTTTGCTTTTATGTTCTCGCATAGATTTCTATAATAATAGAAATTTTTTCTTTCATATTCTATTTTTCTTGTATGTCATTTTTTTAGTGAAACTTTTTTGTGCTCATTAATCATTAAATAACAAATGTTCCTTTTATGTATGTGCATTGATTTTTATATTACTAAAAGTTTCGCATGCATGGGAATGATTGAATTTAAGATTCATTTTTTCCCTTTTTGTGCATGCATGAATTATTTTGTGTACATGGAAATGTTTAAATTTTTTATATGCATGCATGGATTTCTATATTAATAAAAATTTATTTTTCTTTCATGCATGTGTGCATGGATTTCTATATGAATACAAATTACTCCTTTTATATTCTATTTTTGTTTGCATGCTTTTCTTTTCGAGTAGAACTTCTTTTTATGTACTAATGAGTAAATAATAAAATTTTTTATGTGTGTTCATAAATTTCTATCATTGCAAGAAATTGGGATTTTATCGACCCTTTTTTGCCGACGGTTTTTACAAGCGTCGGCGATTTTCGGTCCAGGAAAGCATCGGCCATAGATGACGCTAATTAGCGTCGTGGTAGATTGTGGCCTAAGACGACACGTATACACGTCGTCAGAACTCAAATTCACAACAAAAAACAAGCGGGCCATTCCCCTCCTCATTCTGCATCTCGATCTCAAGCCCTAGCTCCTCTCCTCCCTCCTCTCCGGCGACGAGCTGCCCACCCTTGCCCTCTCTGGCGCCAAGCGACGTCCGACGGCAAGGTCTTCTCCTCCTCCCTCCTCTCCGACGACGAGCGGCCGACCCTTGTGCTCTCCGGCACCGAGCGACATCCGACGGCAAGCTCCTCTCCTCCTTCCTCCTTTCCGGCATTTTATTGGAGGTGAGTTTTTTCCCCAACCCCCTCCCTGACTCGGCAAGGACGAAGGGCTCCTTGTCTAGTCAGGGACTCTGTAACTCTAATTTTTTGAGGATGGAAATTATTATATTTTTCTGTTTAAGGGCATATCGATTTCATCTTCTGATTCATTAGATAAGCCATTGGGCTGCAATCTAATTATACTTACATTGCTTGCATGGGTGGCCGCAATCAGAGCGGAAAAGATATGCATTTTATTCTAGGAAAAGAATGAATACTTCAATCCATACAAGATGAAATGAAAAATCTGCACAGATAGGTTGGTCCTCTTGAAGCAGAGTTCGTGTTTTTGATTCCAATACCCTATTTTTGATGCTTGTAAATGAATTTCTTCTGAAATCCGACCGTACGTTGGAATGGTGGCTGCTAAAATTTTCTCTTTGTTTCCTCCTTTTTTTCTTAAAAAAAAAAAAATCCATGTAGTTGAGTGTTTTAGGTTAAACTAATTCACAATTAATTTTCAGAATTTTGACCGTCAAATTTTTGTTAGATGTGGGGTTTGGGAAGGAGAGGCCATGTTTGTCTCATGATTAGTAGGGTGTCTTTGGCTTAAAAAAAAAAGAAAAAAAAAAAGAAAAAAAAAAGTGGGGATGGGTGCGGAGGAAGAAAAGTTGTTTGGACTGTTCATCTCTTTCTTTTCCATCTGGTCCTGGTCATAGACAAAAACAGGGAGGGCCGACATGTGCTTCTTTACTTGACCGTGAGTGTTTCAAAATTGACGGCCAATGCCAACACCAACAACATGTGACGTTTTTAATTTCTGGTGGCCCTTTCATGTTTTATTATGTTACAGTTACAATTTTTTTATAACAAGTTTCTGAAGCAACCAACAGATTTTTATATTAGGTCTAGGATCCTACTTTATCTGTGGCATTAGCTGATTTGTTCCACTAGTTAAATATCTATATAATGCTTGTTTGAACTAGTACATGAATCGACTATTCCTGTTGCATGCTCTAGATTTTGGATAATATATGGGAGAGAATGTAAAACAGAAAGAGAATTATAAGTAATGCTGATTACTTCCACCTCAGTATTTCTGCTAGGTATTCATATCTTAGAAAAGGTTGTGTAAAGTTTATTCCTTGCTTTGGATTCGGAGATGGTTAGTGCCGCTCTAGCTTGTAGAAAAAGGTCTACTTAATTTTGCTACAAATTTCAAGGCTACCTTTCTAAAACTGTCTGAGGATTCTTGTTATTGTTTCTATATTGCAGCATCCACACATGATCAGGAGGTATTCAGTTTTTATCCAGAGAACCGACCATGTAATGGCTTTGAGGAAGCACTACAAAGATATAAAGAATTAGTTCCACATCTTCGATTAGCTGGTCTGTACGATGCTCTTACTTACATGCTATTTTTTTGTCAACCTCATATAGATCATTGTGAAGTTCCTATTTGGTCATGACTCTGGACCTTCTTGACAGGACCAACATCCTTTGCACCAATAATTGAAACAGCCATCGGCTTTGTAGATAATAGTGGTGGCCGATATCATGTTCTTCTTATAATAGCAGATGGACATGTCAGCTATTTAAGATGCTTCTCTTTTCAATTTTTCGTTGTTATTTTCCCTATTCGTAGATTTTTATTTTATGCAATAAAAGAGCACTAATTTGAGATAGTAAAGCCTTTTTATTTTTTTTTAATCATATATTTACTGTTAATTATTCTGACTTGCATCTCTTATGTTGGTACTTGGTAGTGATTACCCGCTGTCAATAGTTCTAGTTGGAGTTGGTGATGGACATGGGACATGATGCGAGAATTTGATGATAATATACCTTCACGCGCATTTGATAATTTCCAGGTTACAAACTGAACATACATAAGTATGATACTACATATGCATATGATGAGTGGTCATTTTGTGATTTGGTTTTATACAGTTTGTGAACTTTACAGAGATCATGTCTAGAAATATTGCCAACAGCAGAAAGGAGACAGAGTTCGCGCTTGCAGCATTGATGGAAATCCCATCACAGTATAAAGCAACAATAGACCTTCAACTTTTGGGGTATTAGGATGATGTTTCTGATTCATGATTCTGATTAAACAATGTTTCTGCTGTTCAAGTTATTTCCTTTTTGTTCCCCAGTAAACGAAGAGGAACCCCAGAAATGATTGATCTCCCTCCATCAATTAAAAGTCATGGTTCAGCATATTCAAATCCCAAATACTCACACTCAAGCAGCTCGGAGCAAGGTGCTGGAGTTCATATAAGAGCGTCAGCCATTCCATCAGAGAGTTCTCTAGAAGAGAAACAAGTAAATAAATTGATTTACATATATGGTTTTCCTTTTTTTTTGCAGATTCCTGAGACTTCAAACGCTCATAGAGATGATGATGATGGAACTGAATCCCGCCCCTGATACCTTCTAGACTGGTTTTTATAGAGTTTGATATGTATATGTTTCTTATTTTGCAAAGTACATTGTAATTCTAAGATATGACAATTTAAATATTTCGAATGATTTGAATGTTTGTGTCAATATAAATATAATTGTTATAATGTGTTTTTATAATTTACATTCGTATTTTTATTTTTTTAAAAAAAATAGCAATCCGGACGCTTTAAAGCGTTGGTAAATAAAAGTTGTGGTACGCCTACGCCGACACTTTAAAGCGTCGTTAAACTGAATGCCTACCCAGAACTGGCATGCTTTGGGCTTTCCTAACGCTTTAAAGCATGCGTTGGTAAATAAAAGTTGTGGCACGCCTACGCCGACGCTTTAAAGCGTCGGTAAACTGAATGCCTACCCAGAACTGGCATGCTTTGGGCTTTCCTAACGCTTTAAAGCATGCGTTGGTAAATAAAAGTTGTGGCACGCCTACGCTGACGCTTTAAAGCGTCGGTAAACTGAATGCCTACCCAGAACTGGGCATGCTTTGGGCTTTCCTAACGCTTTAAAGCATCGGCGAATGTCGTTTTTGCCGACGCTTTTATTAGCGTCGGGAGAGCCAAAGCGTCGCCGACGCTTTTACGACGCTTCTGTTTGCGTCGCGGAAATTTCAACCGACACTTATAAACGTCGGTAAAGATTATAAAAAGCGTCGGAAAAGATAAATTTTCTTGTAGTGTATATTCATAGAAGTTTTTCGCATTTAATTTTATATTATTAGAAATTTTTATGTGCAATTTTTTTCTATGGAGAAATGATTGAATTTGCTTTTTTCAATTTTCGTGCATGCGTCAATTTTTTGTTGTGCATGGGAATGATTAGTTTCTTACATATCTGCGTGAATTTCTATAATAATAAAAATTTCTTTTATGATATATTTTTCTTGCATGTGTTTTTTTAGTGAAATTTTTTATGCATACGAATCACTAAATAAAAAATTTTTATTTTATGTGCATGTATCCATCAATTTTTATATTAATAAAAATTTTTGCGTGCGATTTTATACTAATATAAAGTTTATGTGCGATTTCTTTTTGCAGGTGGGAATGATTGAATTTGCAAATAATTTTTTTTTTTTTTTGTGTGTGCGTCAATTTTTTTTTGCATTGGAATGATTGAATTTATTATGTGTGTACATGAATTTCTATATAACTAAAATTTTTTTTCCTCTTTATGCATGTACTAACTTTTTTTTGATTTTTTATATAGGAATGATCATAGGTGTAGAAACGTTTAAATTTTCGATCGATTTTTCTATATTATGCATCATGCATACACTTTTTTTTTTACATAAATCTATATCAAAAATCGTTTTTTAGAATTTTTGATTATTTTTTTTGTGTAACATGCCTATGATTTTTTTTAACATATTTTTTGAAATTATCACTACTTTTATTTTTTTAATTTTCCGAATTTAGGAAGTGGGGCAGGGTGATGTGCCCGTTTGGGGTTTGCAGGTTACATACTGATAGAAAATGACAAGTTGAATTATTGGCTAAAGAGCCAATAATTCATAAGCCACCAAACCAATCAAAATCGCAATAATTACATTGCGAGCGCTTAGCTGTGTCCATAGAAAATGACAAGTTGAATTAATGGCTAAATAGCCGGTTCACATGCAGCTGTCCCTGAGCCAGCAAACCAACCTAAGTCGCAATAATTACATGGCGAGAAGTTGGGTGTGGGGCAACTTTGACGTGCAACGGGCCGCATCGTTTGTAAAACAAATTAAGAAACCAAGCTTTCACATCACTTGTTCTCAAACGTATTATTTTATAATGTAGACCGCTGATTTCGTCCTTACTTTTTTTTCTTTTTTTGGGTACAAGTCTCAATCCTATTTAAACCATGACATGCATCGCAAGTTCCATATATCATTAACCTTATAAAAATTAAAATGTAAACAGTGCGGGCTCGCAAAATCTCCTAAACGTTCCTCGCCTCTATATCTTCCCTTGCATTAAAACAAGTAGTGTTTGGTTTTTTCGTTGATGTTTAAAAACGTCATCAATAACCATATGCTTCACTTTTATTATTTATGTCATCGGTGGTCATTATTGGATAGGAGCCATTTGCTCCATGCAGATTCTACTCAATTGGGAACCGTCTAATAATGCAAAAGTATTTATATAAAAATGCCCACTTGTTTAACCCCGAACAACGTGAATATGTTGTCTAAAACTGAAGATATTATTTTCTATGTTGCATGCATTTTATGTGATGGTGTACGTCGGTATCATATTTTTGTAGCGGTTCATTGAGATGACCGTCTGATAAATGACTGACTTGGCTGCATGCAAGGTTGTTGTAGTGCATACGGCATGGAGAACAGTTTCTTTTAAAACAGACGGTTAGAATTCAGTGATTAATTGATTGTGTCAAACTTAGTCGGTCTTACTAAACTTCATCTTGATAGATTTATGATAAATTATGCCAAACTTAGTCGGCCTTCATCTTATTATATAAAAGGTGCTCCCGTACATTATAACTGAAGAGCAGAAATATAATTCTTTTTTTTTTTGTTTATTCTCCTTTTTTTTCTTCAAATATGTCAACACAAACAACAGAGGCCCAAAGTTAAACAATGGGGGCTTGCAGAATTTCCTAAACGTTCCTCGCGTCTATCTCCGCTTGCATTAGAACACGTTGAGTGTTTGGTTTTTTCATTGATGTATAAAGATGTCATCAATAGCCATATGCTTCACTTTTATTATCTATGTTATCGATGATCATTATTGGATAGGTGCCATTTGCTCTTCTACTCAATCCAAAACCATTTAGTAATGCAAATATATATATATATATATATATATATATATATATATATATATATATATATATATATATATATATATATATATATATATATATATAAAGATGCTCGCTTATTCAACCCCGAATAACATGAACGTGTTGCATATCTGAAACTGAAAGATATCATTTTCTGCATTGCATGCATTATTTGATCGTGTACGTTGGTATCATATTTTTATAGTAGTTCATTGAGATGACCGTCTGATAAATGACTCACTTGGCCGCATGCAAGATTGTCGTAGTGCATACGACATGGAGAGTAGTTTCTTTTAGAAGAGACTATTAGAATACAGTGATTGATTGATTGTATCAAACTTAGTCGGTCTTGATTGATTTATGATAGATTGTGCCAAACTTAGTCGGTCTTACCAAACTTCGTCAGCTTTCTAGTACTATATAAAGGCTGCTCCTATACATTATCACTGAAGAGCAGAAATATAATTCTTTTTTCTTATTTTTTTATTCTCCTTTTTTTTCTTCAAATATTTCAACGCAGACAAGGGAGGCCCAAAGGTAAACAATGCGGGCTCGCAAAATTTCCTAAACATTCCTCGCCTCTATCTCAGCTTGCATTACAAGTAGAGTGTTTGGTTTTTTCATTGATGTATAAAGATGTCATCAATAGCCATATATATGCTTCACTTTTATTATCTATGTTATCGACGATCATTATTGGATAGGTGCCATTTGCTCCATGCAGATTCTACTCAATCCAAAAACCATCTAGTCATGCAAAAATATATTAAAAAAATGATGCCCGCTTGTTCAACCCTGAACAACATGAGCGTGTTGTGTCTGAAACTGAAAGATATCATTTTCTACATTGTATGCATTATTTGATCGTGTACGTCGGTATCATATTTTTGTAGCGATTCATTGAGATGACGGTCTGATAAATGACTGACTTGGCTGCATGCAAGATTGTCATAGTGCATACGACATGGGGAACAATTTTTTTTAGAACAGAGGATTAGAATTTATTGATTGATTGTGTCAAACTTAGTCGGCCTCATCAAACTTCAGCTCGATTGATTTGAAATTGATTATGCCAAATTTAGTCGATCATATTAAACTTCGTCAGCCTCGTAGTACCATATGAAGGCAGCTGGCTTCTATACATTATAAGCGCAGAAATATAATTTTTTTTCTCTTATTCTTTGATTCTTTACTTTTTATCCAAATATTTCAACACAGACACGGCATGGGTCTTCTAGCGGGATAAGATAGGAATATATTGCACCCATGTGGGCGTTGGCTGTGGAGCAATCGTAGAAAAAGCAAATGAGTTAAAACTGCAAAATATTCTAAATGGTTGCAGACTTCGGTTAAGATAAACTAACGTGGTATAGACTTGTGAAGTTGTGTTGAATAAAGAATCCACGTGGTGAAATGTATACATACCGCACCTAGATTCACCAGGGGGCATCGCGAGATGCGCAACTCTATCTTGGGTGCTCTACTGAGATCCAACATTAGCCACGAGTTTCATGTTCGTCGGGCCCTTACTTAAATGCCCTACGACACCCAAGGCGTTTTTGCCTCCGTTCCTCCCTCCCTCTGGTGCCCTTGCGCCAGACCCCAGAGATTAAAAAAACGGGAAGATCATCGGGCCCTGGTTCCCCACGACAAAAGCGGAGACTTCCACGCGAGGAGAAGGAGCGTATCACCAAGTTCGAAGGTCAACTATCTTTGGAACCCGCGTCATCTAAGTTCTATTTAAAAAAGCCGTTACTAGTGGAGCTTTTGAAAGTAGTGCCCAGACCTATTTGAAGCAGAACATTTATAAAAAGCTATTTATTATTTGGTAAATACATTTCTAAAGTGTTATGGCACTTTAACATATATTTGGTAAATAAACTGAAAAAGTAATTTTGTGTGACAAAATGACCATAAAGAAAATTACCAGTATTATATAACAGAGTATAATAAAATATAATATATATTAATATATAAATATATGATATAGTATAATATTAATGTAATGTAATATAATATTATTATAATATAGTAATATAACATTATGTATTATAGAATAATAATTTAATATAATATTAAATTATTTAAATAATATATCAATGTATTATGATATAATGTAATATAATATTATATTTATAGTATAATACAATAATAAATATATAAAATCTTATAATTATTAGTGTAAATTAATTTTTTATCCTTCTAATGACCATTTATCTCTCTAACAAATAGAGAGAAAGGAAGAAGAAGATTGAGAGGGAAAGGGAGAAAGGAAGAGGCGAGATAAGGATTTTGGGGGGAAAAAATGTGATTTAAATGGAGGTATTTTGGTCCAAAAATAGCTTCCTGACAAAGCTAAAAATAGCATTTTTGGAAAGCTCCAAATTAGAGCTTCTCCCCAAAAGCTGTTTTCAGCTTCTCCCAAAAGCTGAAACAGCTTTCTAAAAATTTTACCAAACACCATGTTTTATTTAAAAGTACTTTTGGAGGATCAGAAAGTGATTTTTGTCCCTTCAAAAGCTTCTCCAAACAGGGCCTTAGTATTAGCACAGGAGATCATTCGACGCATCTAAACTCAATATCATGCTGACATAGTATCAGTACAGAAGATTGGCTCGATATATCCAAATTCAATATTCTGCCGATGTAGTATTAGTACAGGAGATGGTTCAACATATCTAAATCCAATACATTTCTCTGTAACAAGATCAGTTCAATATGGATACAGTACATATATCTAATACATAGTACGGCATAGAAGATGGTTCGATATATCCAAATTTAATATTATATTGGTATAGTATCAGTACTGGAGATGGTTCGACATATCCAATATATGGTGGTGCGCAATGATGAATACTGTTTGCCAGATGGATTCTTTAGAAAAATTCTTCGAATAAAATCAAATATAATATTTTGAATCTAAATATCCTTGCTATGCAGTATCTACTTGGGCATCCGCAAGAACACTATTGAAGAATAGACAATTATGTTTTATGCGTGTTACATTTAGTGGGATGACCTGGCTAATTGCAATTATAGTAATAGCAACTTTTGAAAATTAAATATTCGGGAGAGTGGAAAAGATTGTTTTGTAGAAAAAAGAGAACAGTATTAGTAGTTATTGCTAGTGCTATTGTTGCTGCTAGTAATAATAGTAGTAGTAGTAGTAATAAAATAATAATAATAATAATAATAATAATAATAATGGTAAAATAAATAAGAAAAATTATGACACTTTGGATATCATCGTTTTCATCAGTTCAAAGCATGCATTATATTGGATTACTCCTCCTTCCCTTTATAAAAAAAATAAAGTTGTCAAAAAAATTTGCAAAGGGAGATGGAGAAAATTTATTGGGTAATGCCAGAAAAGGTGATGAACGGAACCGCTTCTTAAGAAATAAAGTATCTTCATTTACCAGAACCATCTTGGTTTTCAGGAGAGAGTGCTTAGAGGTCGGGGAGGAAGAAATTAGCAACAATAGCACGACTAAGATTTTAGAGAGCAAGGGAATTGGATATCTACTTCTAAATCTTGCCGGATTTGGACTTTAAAGATCTATCATATGGGATATAATCCAGCAACCTTCAACTCATAGATCAAGTGCTCAACCATCAAGCTATAACATATTTTCTACTTAATAACAATTGTTTATTTAATTTATTTCTATAAATTGAGATAATTAAACAACAATTTGATGTATATTGTGATATTTTATATTTTTATCATTATTTCTATAAGATAAATAATTCACTCTTTGATAAAAAATAACAGTTGAATATATTTTGTTTAATTCTATACAGTATAACCTATTCATGAGAAAATCCAAAAGACTTTGATTTCTCTTTCAACAACTGTTATCATGGGAGTTGCATATATGAATTCAAATTGATCAACAAATTAGTTAATATTACAATATTGGTTCAAATTATTTATTCAATATGAAATAATTCGAAGTAGTTTTTCAAATACAAAAATATTTGTTATTCAATTAAATTAATTCAATTCTAAATATATACAAATACATATATTATAGTAATATAATAATAAATAAAGATAGTAAAATTGTAAATAAAAATATAATGTTGTAATATTAAATAAGTATATTAGTTACTATATTATATATTATAAAATATTATAAAATTATAATATTTAGTTTTCTTTTAGTAAGATGATTTTCTAGCTTTCCTCAGTTGCTTGGGTTCTCATTTTAGCCCCAACTTACTTAAACTTTTAAACCTGAGCCTTGCATATTGTGTTACTAATTGCTTGCTCTTCTCAGCCTCATCTTGTATTCTCAATTTTCTGTATCTCTTGCATATTTGCAAACACCATAGTAATTATTACAAAGAATATTTGTCGAAATCATAGTTCGTCCCAAAATAGCAAGTTCTATTGACAATCCTTATACAATTAGGAATAGTATAACAGATTAAAGTATTGGAGTAAATATATCTATATGTACAATGCTAACTCCAGGGGCAGCTACTCCACCAGAGTTCAACTCCCTCACTCGCCCATCGCGGTTGCTCTGGTGTTCCAGTTCTTTCTATTGAGAAGCTCTTTTCTACTCTATCACATGCAGAGCACGTTCAAGAGACTAGTTCAAGTAACCGCAGGGGAGTTCTTTTATTTTTTACTTTTTTCTTCAAGATGTAGCCATGTATTTACAAAGAATTTTTAGAGTTTAACTTTGCTTCTAACTCAGGTAGTCAATATATTGAAGAGACGGTTGGAGCAACCGCGATGGGCGAGTGAGGGAGTTTCGGTCAGGTCTCTCTCTCTCTCTCTCTCATTAAAAATTCACAGTCAGGCCTCTCTCTCTCTCTCTCTCTTCTCTCTCTCTCTCTCTCTCATTAAAATTCACAGTCAGGTTTCTCCCTCCTCTCATTAAAAATTCACAGTCAGGTCTCTCTCTCTCTCTCTCTCTCTCTCTCTCTCTCTCACATTAAAAATTCAGTCAGGTGTCTGAGTGTGTGTGTGTGCAGGTATGGTGTGCCCATGTATCGTAGTTTCTAATGCAACAATTGTTCATGTGAAACCATTTTGTTGTCTTGTAAAAATGAGTTTTATTTTTTTTACCTAATCTCTTTGTTTTTTTTTCCTACAGTTAAGAAAGGCATTGATGATCTTCTCAACAAACTCGAACTCGATCATCTTCCAATTGTTGACAGTGAAATAGAGTTCAAGCTCAATGATGACTGATGAGCCATCATCTTAAATGAACTATATTTTATCTGTGTCTTCAATGCTTTACAGCGAAGGTCAGCCGTGTAGAATTAAAAATTCTGTCAAGCTTGAGATACCTTTGTTGTTTGTACTCATAGATGTTCGTACTGCTGTATAAAGACGTTACTTAACCGAGGTATTATTGCGTTTCCCTTTCTAAAGGTCAGATTACCTCCATTTCGCCATTACTTATCCTTGCTTTTCTTTGAGATTGCGATGCTGCACTGTACATGTTGCTGGCTCACCATCTTTCTTAGAGAGCTGAGCTAAAGAAATCCCACGCAGCCCCTGCCATCCTGCTCGGTGGAAATCAGTACGTATAGGTACATTAAATGCAACATTTAACTGGCTGTTATCTCAAGACGAAGGTAATGAAATGCGTGGACTTGGCGAGAGCAGCCCATCTCCGAGGCCAATTGTGGGGTGTGCTCAGGCACAGCCGGCCAAAATTAATCAGGCGGACCTATCGTATGGACCTTTGACAGCTCGAGACATCTGAAGTTCTTTTTTTACTCGTGTAGTACCTTGAATGGTATTTTTTACCTAGAAGTCCCCACTTCCGAGTTTCTTTAAGATTAACTTCGACAGATGCATGTTTAATGATGGTAGGAGGGAAGGTATTGGCTTCATCATCAAATGCCTAGACTCTAGGGTTGTGGCTGTTGGAGGCTGCCAGATTTTCGATACTTCAGTTTCTAGAGCAGAGTTGAGAGCGGCATTGGCCGGCCTAGGTTATGCTCGGCGAATGTTGCAGGTTAACTCAATCATGCTTGAAGATGACTCGGCTGCTGTGATTAGATAGATTCTGGATGGCACTATCGGTGGTGCAGGGGGCCAATCCTGCTTCGGGACATTTGGGCTATGATCAGTTGATGCCGGACTAACTTTAAAATGAAACAGGAAAAGAGGGGAAAAGAAGGGGGAAGAAGAAGAGAAGAAGGAAAAGGGAGGAGAAGAGAAGAAGAGGAAACGTGGGGGAAGAAATTCTTTAATTCTGCATTAAAACCCTAATCAGCTTACAAGTTCCCTTTAAATAGGGCCCCATAAGAACAATTAAAATAAACCCCTTACATAAAATAATTCCCCACAAATAAGCCCTAAAATGAAAATAAGCCCAGAATAAAATAAACCACAAATAAATCCCTAAACACAAATAAACCCAGAAATAACAATAAGCAAATATGCAAATAAAATGGGGACCTAGCTGATGTCCCCATCAACTCCTCCCGGGTGAGAAAAACTCGACCCCGTCGAGTGTAAATCGGGGCGACTGTCGTACTGCTCCAGAAGATCCGGGTCAAGGCGCTGCAACTGAGCTCGCGAAATCCACGACACATCTGATTCGGGTCGACCTTTCCACCGAACAAGGTAACGTTGGTAGCTTCCTCTCCTGGTAGATATAATCTGCTCATCTAATATATGTTCTATGTGTTCTCTGCGTGCATGAAACTGTGGAGGTGGAGGCTCACTAGCAGGTGCTAGAGCAGGGTGATCAACAACAGTGGATGTATCAACAAAAGGATCAGAAGGAATGAATGTTGATTTCTTGTATGGGACTAAATCTTCAATATTAAATGTCGCACTAATCCCATAGTCTTCAGGAAGATCTACAACATACGCATTCGAACTGATTTTCTTTAAAACTTTGAACGGTCCCGCACTACGAGATTGCAACTTTTTGAACATTTCCGAAGGTTGTCGTTCAGGTCTAATTCTTACCATGACATGATCGCCTACATTCAATTCTTTATAACGTCTGTGCAAATCAGCAAGAGATTTATATTTTAAATTATTAGAGTGAATATGTTTGCTGATCTCCTGATGCAATGAATGCAAGTGTGAAGCAAATGATTGTGCAGACTCAGAGACTCTATGTTGATGAGACATGGGAATCAAGTCTATGGGCTGCCTAGGTTTATATTCATTCACCACTTCGAAAGGACTCACGCCTAAGGACCTATTGACCGAACTATTATATGCAAACTCGGCGGTCGGTAACACTAAATCCCAGGTCCTAGTATAGGCCGATGAAAATTTTAATTTAGTGCCAATCATGTGTCCAAGAATTTTCCTAAAGGAACTCACGAATCTAACATCTCTATCAGACATAATAGGTGTTGGAAGGTCAGGAGGTCTAACGACTTCATTGAAATAAAGTTTGGCAACTCTAGAATTGTTAGAAGTCCTAGGACATAGGAGAAAAGGCGCCATATCCGAAAAATGGTCCACAACCATAAATATGGAATCGTGCTTGATATAGGTACGAGGAAGTCCCAACACGAAGTCCATATTGACATCTTGCCATGAGACCGTGGCACTAGACATAAAATCTAAGAGGTCGTTCAGCCTAGGGATGGGAAAACGATACTTAACCGTAATTTTATTGGGGGTGCGGAGTGTGGGTATAGCACAGGGGCTCAAACTCTCATGAATATACCCTCGAGTGAGGAGTTTGTCAACTTTACATTTCAGTTCGGTGTGGTCGTTTGGGTTGAGCCTATGATGGAGAAGAGTTGGTACGGATGCTCCAGGAATGAGGTCAATGACGTGCTGGAGGTCACGCATCGGAGGAAGTATATCTGGAAGATCCTGAGAGAAAACAGAGTGAAACTCCTCCAACAGGGAAACTACTGCGGGTGGGTGCTCAGGATTCGACTCCACATTGATAACTCTAGCCACAAGGTTAAACACAGGTGATTGGCTGTCGATATCTTTCATTACCTCGTTCGAAGTAATGATGTGAAGTGATTTTTCTTTCCGTAGGGTAGCACTCTTTTTTGTAGAGGCGGGCTCTCGGGGAGGCAATGAGTTTAGTACAATTTTCCGACCCTGGAACATAAAGCTACACGAATTCGAACGTCCATGAAGTGTGACGTCCCTATCGTATAACCAAGGTCTCCCTAAAATGACTTGACCTACGTCCATCGGAAGGCAGTCGCACCAGATCTCGTCTTTATAAGATAGGAATTGAACCGGTACAAGGCATCTTTCCGACACCGAGATGGATGTCTTATCTACCCAGGCTACCTTATATGGGTTGGGATGAGGGGTAGATTTCAGGCCGAGGCGGGAAACAACTCCAGACGCAATGGCGTTGATGCAACTCCCGCTATCAAATAGGATTTTGCATGTTTTATCATTGATCTTAAGAAACGTGTAAAATATGGAGGTTCTACGCCAATCTTGTTCGGTCTTGGTTTGAGCTAGAGTATACCGAACCACATGAAGCCTAGGATTTTGGTCATTCCGATCAGTGGGCTCATTTTGGGGTTTAGACTGGATAAACTCTAACCGGGTCTGTTCGTCTCCAAAGTCTTCTACAAAATCCTCGATGTTTGGTTCATAGACTTCTTCGACACATTCAGTCTCCTGGGTTCCTACTTCAAGTTCAGTCATTAGATAGGTCTTGGCATTACATTGGGACGCGATATGGCCAAACTTTTGGCACCTGAAACATTGGGTTTGGCTTCTAGAACGAGGATTGGGACCTAGTATGCCCTTTTCTTTATCATTTGAAGAGTTCTGGACAGGTATCGGGGATGTCCGAATCGGTGCTTGGCTAGGGCCGGGCTGGTTAGAAGGATTGGGAAGCTGCCTGGGTTGTGGGAGGTAGTTTTGATTAGGTCGGGCTCCTGGGGCCATGGGTCGAGGGTCGGTACGCCTCACTACAGAGGCTTGTAAGAAACTATCTACATCTTGAGCCAACTGGTATGCTTGGCCAAGGGTGGTAATCTCTCGGAGGATTAATTCTTTCTGAATCTCCTCGCGGAGTCCTGCCCGGAACCTAGAAAGAGTAACAGTCTCCTCTTCGATTACACCGCACCTCATGTGAAACTCTTCAAATCGTGCAATGTAATCGGTGACGGTTAAAGTCCCTTGAGTTAGTTTCTGCCACCTATCCATAAGGCGTTGTCGGT
Source organism: Phoenix dactylifera (assembly GCF_009389715.1). NCBI lineage: Eukaryota > Viridiplantae > Streptophyta > Magnoliopsida > Arecales > Arecaceae > Phoenix > Phoenix dactylifera. The sequence goes on from NC_052405.1 coordinate 11,783,742, forward strand.
AAGAGAATGGCAGATACTTTTCATTCAGTTTTTCTTTCATATCCTCCCAGGTGGTGATACGAGGAAGCCTTTGGGTCTCACGCATATGTTTAACGTTATGCCAGTACCAGTGAGCTTGCCCAATAAGCTTCATTTTAGCAAACCGTACTTTTCTATCATCAGTCATGTCGTACCACTCAAAACAATTATCCATGGCTGCTCTCCAATCAAGGTACACGCTCGGCTCTAATTGACCAGCAAATGTGGGGGCTTCTACTCGCACGGTACGAAGTAGTCGCTCGTCAAGATCGCGCTGGTGATCAGGATGATGTTGGTTCCTAGGGGGATGGGAAAAAGCTGCCGGCGGTGTGGTCAAACCAAACTCGGGGTAAGCTGCGATTGGGGATGATGGTTCCGGAGGCCTAAGGTGTTGTATTTGAGCACGGATCTCACATTTGAATTCGTCGTTATCAGCTCGTATTGCAGCTAATTGTTCCAGAATATCTTGTATGACTCTGGGGTCCATGGTGGATGAAGGGGTCTGAGAGTCAGTGAGGAGGTACTCTCTACCACTACGGGTGGGCATACAGGAGCTACTCTAATTGGTGATATGATATGCAATACTACTAATGAACCCTAATTGTCCAAAGGTAATGCAGGACAACCTACTGATGCAACCCACTAATGCAACCTACTATGAATTCGGAAATCAGCAATTTTTTTCACAAAAATAACTTAAAATTAAATTTTACTAATTTGTACTTTGGTTATTTCAGAATTTAGAAAATTAGTCACTATAAGAAGTTAGGTTGCAAACACGTTTTACAGTCATACAAAGTCTGAAAGTAATCTGATCTATGGATGTTGATGATGTCCTGACACTAAGGTGTGCTAATTTAATATTTAGATTTAATTGGTAGGTAGGACAGGTGTGGTGAAAAATGTTCTAGGTTTTGCAGTTTGACAAGAAAATAAGTTTCAAAACAGGGCTGTCATGCAAGAGAACTAGAACATATTTAAATAAGCAAGTCCAAGGGAGGAAGAACCTATTACCTGTGGCGGATACAGCCAATCAGAATCAGGTACTCGTGGGCTGGGGCGACGGTCGGGACGCAGTGAGTCGGGTCGTCGGATGGCGTGAATCTGGTCGCGTTACAGCAACTGGGGGCCTGCTGAACCTGTCAACTTTGGGGTATACTGTATGGTGTGGCTAGCGGGCCTGTAAATGAGGAAGGCTTGTGAGTTGATCCTTGAATCAGTGGCGGGCCCTGCAGTCAGTTGGGCCGCAGGTGCTACGGTGGATCGGGAATCAGTGGCGGGCCCTGCAGTCAGTTGGGCCGCAGGTGGCTCAGTGGATCGGGCGCGATGGAGCTCGAGTGAAGGAGAAAACTGGGACCGAAAGGGGAGTGGAGAGAAAAGGGGAAGGGTGGAGGCGGTGGTCTGGTGCAGCGGCAAGCGGAGGTGGGCGTAGTGGCGGGGCGTGGTGGAGTAGAGAGAAAAGGGGAAAGGTGGAGGCGGTGGTCTGGTGCAGCGGCAAGCGGAGGTGGGCGTAGCGGCGGGGCGTGGTGGCGTGGCTCAGTGGAGGGAGAGACGATGACAATCGGAGGAAGCGGGCGGACTCGGGTGGTGTGTTAGCTGCCCAACGGCGTCGCAGCTGGTTCGGGCGGCGTAGCGGAGGGGTTCAGGCGATGGCGGATCTCGGCGGCGGCAGGAAGCGGCACGGGCGGAGGCGGTGACGGCGCAGCGACACGAGCGGCACGGGCACAGGGGCGGCGCGGGCTCGGGTGACGGAGGAAATGGCGTCGGCGGCAGAAACGGCACGGCAGAGGCGGCGAGGAGGAAACGGCGGAACGGTCGGTGGTGGCGCTGCAGGCGGAGCTCGGCGACGGCGGCGAAGGAGGCGGTGGAAACCCTAGGGTTTCCTCTTCGGCAGAACAGAGGTTAGGTTTTTTTTTTTTTTTTTTTTTTTTAGGAACACGTGCAGGTCACGTGATCCGAAGGGATTTTTTTTTTTTTTTTTTTTAACTTACCGGATGTGAACCGGGCTATCGGGTTTGGGGTAACGGGTTTAGAACTTACCCGTTACCGTAACTCCTTCTTCAACCTCCCGATCGACTCGGGAGGGCGTTCCGGCCGCTTCGGCGGTGGTTGCGGAGCGGCCGAACTGAACGGCGACGGAGACTCCGTTGTCGGCGGCAACAGGCGGCGGCTGGTCGTGGTGGCGGCCGGAATCTTGCGCGCGGTGGTCGGCGGGTGCGTCGACAGTGCCGAGGGACAAGGTGGCAAACAGATCGACGACGCTCTTCCTCTTTCCGGCAGCGGGAGTCCCACGCGGTCCTTCAACGCGCTCCGGTGTCCGTGGTGGACGTACGGCGTAATACTCGTGCGGCCACAGAAATCCCGGAATCCGGCGACGCTCGGCCATACACCGGTGGTGGCACGACGGTGAAGACGCGGCAGAGGTGGTGGTGGCGTCGGTTGCAGGCTCCGGTGGAGGGCCAGAGGTGGCGCTGCAGGGAGGCCTCCGGGGAATCTGATGGAAAGAGGTGGTTGCGGCAGGGAGGGGCACAGTGGAACTGCTCGGCCACAGGGGAGCTTCCTTTTTTTTTTTTTTTTTTTTTTTTTGTGTGTGAAGCTGACAGAGGGAAGGAGAGGAACCGAGAGAAGCTCGGTGAATCAGGGTTGATCCCTTTGTCCCCTTTTTTGTGAAAACCGAAAGACGATTTTTTTTTTTTTTTAAACAGGCTGACAGAGGGAAGGCCCTGTTCTCCTTGAAGCACTGTGAGAACTAATGGGGAAGAAGGGCTGTTGTTGGATCGGGGCTTTGGCAGCAGGGGCAAAACCCGCCTTGCTCTGATACCAAGTTGATGCCGGACTAACTTTAAAATGAAACAGGGAAAGAGGGGAAAAGAAGGGGGAAGAAGAAGAGAAGAAGGAAAAGGGAGGAGAAGAGAAGAAGAGGAAACGTGGGGGAAGAAATTCTTTAATTCTGCATTAAAACCCTAATCAGCTTACAAGTTCCCTTTAAATAGGGCCCCATAAGAACAATTAAAATAAACCCCTTACATAAAATAATTCCCCACAAATAAGCCCTAAAATGAAAATAAGCCCAGAATAAAATAAACCACAAATAAATCCCTAAACACAAATAAACCCAGAAATAACAATAAGCAAATATGCAAATAAAATGGGGACCTAGCTGATGTCCCCATCATCAGTGGTGGTGTATCCTTCCAAGCTAAGCATATTTTTAGAGAGGCAAACGAGGCCGTGGACTGAGTGGCTTTGTATGTGCCCAGTCACTCCGAAGGCACCCAATCGGTTGAAGAAGGGGAGTTGCTTATAGTGCTCCAAGACTTATTGTTTTTTTGACATTATTGGATACGTCTGTACTAAAATTGTGTGAATTATCTGCTTGAGAGAGAGAGAGAGAGAGAGAGAGAGAGAGAGAGAGAGAGAGAGAGAGAGAGAGGAGGGTAATGGATCTAATTTGATATCAAATGCATAGAAAAAATAAAATCTGGCAGATTTCAGAAGCCTTTTTTAGTACAAATTAAGATTCCAGAAGATTTTAAGCACGTACTATGTGCATGTAGTGTATATTGTTTAGCCAACTTTTCCTCCATATTTCACATTTTATTTGGTGAACATGCAAGCGTTACCGATCCTTGGCATCCCTTTAATGGGCTGCTTTGTTGGGCTAGCACTACCGCAATACAGGCATACAGCTGCTCTTTCCGAGAACGAAACTACCGAGGTCCAATATAAGTTTTAACGGGCCGTTCTCCCCCAGCTAGAGCCCATGCATTAAAGACACAAAGCCTTGGCTCCAAGTGGGAGGTCATTGGACCTGGTCCCAGAGGTTCAGCATAAACATTGTCTTGGTCTTCTTGTGAGAAGCCTCTTTCTTTGTATATCTTTTCCTCTAACTTGCCACTCCATTTTCCATGGATTTGCCATACCTTTTACACTATTTCATAAATTTATTCCAGATAATTAAAGGCAACTTGCTACATTTGGTTGTATCTTATGAGCATCCTTGTCGATCACCTGCTTGAGGGGGGCGATCTTGCACTCAGAGTAGTGCCCTGCATACCTCTGGTCCTGGCATATCCACTTGCTTTATGGTTCCAAAAATTTTGAAATGTTTAATTAATGTTTATTCAAATCTTTAATTAAACATGATTTCAGATTTATGATATTTTCTGCCACCAAAAGTAAAGTTCATTAGTTATCAATATAAGCTAGATGCATATAGTAGTAACCATGATAAGCGAACCGATCGTAAGAATCTTATCCAAGTTACATTCAGGACTGCAATCAACATTGCACCTAATAACATGAAACCATCAAACTATGCAACCAACTTGCAAAGAGCTTTGTTCGCCATTCTATGTTGAAATTAAGAATTAAGAAATTGGGTAAGCCACTTAGCCGCGTGCTTGGGGTATCATTTTTTGTTGTCTCTGTAGTCAATATAGGTAAGCCCAAAACGATGAGTATAGCTCTCCTTCTATTAAAATTGTCAGTGAGCGACCATGCGAAGTATCCTTTCACGTTTGCTCCTAACTTGCAAAAGTTAAAAACATCTAGTAATAAGGATATTGGAGTGAAAACTTCTAGCAACAATTTGTAGTCATGTTAGATAGTTTAAATAGCACTCAAGAATTGCTATGATTACCTTGTGTGCAAAGTGTGTACTAAGAATATGTGACTAGAGGAAATTTTACATTTATGAAAATATTAATGAAGATATAGCTTTAAGTGCATGTTAAAACAAACATATAAATTTCTTCAAATACAATATAATGATAGTTTATATGCCTTTTCCATGTTTAACCAAAAAGAATATTGATATCTTGATCATGTTAGTGTTTAAATATATGTAGATGAATTTCGAAAACTCGTATTCTATATGGGTGGATAAAATTTAATTTCATGACATTAAGTTCTATATGGTATTATCATTAACAAGCTTTGTATGCTCACAGTGAATCACTTCTTATTTAATTATAAAAAATTATAGCCATTACAGGAGAGTAACCTACGACATTGACTATATTGATTATACCATTGCATCATATATTCTCTATTTTAGAACTTTAATACTGAAATTTACTCGAGCTATCAGGAGAAGCATTTTGCTTGAAATTTTGGGCCAATATAGTATTGAGTTCAATGTAATAAATTACATGATTCATCATCTGCTATTTTAGACTATCTTTCTATTATTATTATTATTTTCTATATGATGATATAAGATATTTCGAATATTCTATGCACACATTTAAAATATTATAATATAATCTTTATTTACAACTTACCACATGGGCAGCGTAATTGCACTAAGATGAAGATGCATGTAGTTCTTGATCCAATGCAAATCATTTAATGCTTCTTCCAATGGCAAGTCCAGGTTATCCAGCTCACAAATTTCTATCAAGTGTCTTTAGTTAAATTATAAGATAACATTTACATAAAAATCATTAACATTGTACTATCTAGGTATAAAATTCTCTATAATCTAACCTAAGTAGTTAAAATTTCCTACAACTTGCTGCATGCTATAATTAGTCGATAAGCTAGAAAATTCAGTAAGAATTTTTTAGCGAACCACGTCCCGTGGAAAGCATTACATCTAAAATTCGATAACTAGTATACACCTACCATATAATGATGTTTTGAAAATTCCTATAATTAGAGATCTTTTTGGTTATCAATCTACTAGGTGCCACATATCAAATAAGAATTACGATATAAGACATTAAATATTGTTAGTTTTCTTGAATAAATGTTTTTAATGCTGTAAATAATCTAGCACTTAAAATGTTAAATTATTTATTCAGTATTATGCTTTCTTTATAATCAATACACAATTAATCAAATGGATTTTGGTTTTTGTGTGTCATTTTGTATCTTATAGATTCACACCATGTATCAAATGAAGTGTTGCTTAAACCAGCATATATATATTTCCATGTGGATATAGAACCTTATTATTGATTATACAGTACAAAATTAATAAAAATGAGTTCCTTATTTCCAAGAAGAAGCAATTGTTTCTCTTTTTACAAGAATTAAAATATGTTTGGAGAGAAACCAACTTATCTTTATATTTTTGAGAAAAAGGATTCTCTCTCATTAAAATGATATTTTAGATATGTCTCTTCCTCTCTTAAGGAAAAAAGAAACTATGCTATTACACTTAAATCTATATATAATTTATTTGCTTTATCCTATGTTTGGATTAAACTCAATCCATTGTATTTTTAAATGATGAACTTTTACATGAAGCACTGACTTCACATCAAAAAAAAAGAGGGAAAAATGAATAAAGGAGTTTGGACTCTTGTTTCAATGTCAACTATGTTTTAGTACAAGACTAAATTTTCATAATATTGAAAAAGCACAATAAAAGAAAATGTGGAACTCAAACTTTATAGGGACGATGATTAACGATTCTATAAGAAGTTTAGTATATAAATACTAACCATTCTCAATGACGTAGGTTGGAGGGTTGTAATATCTTTTCTTTATATACATCAAAAATTTCTTCATGCCATCAGGATACACATATATCCAAGTGCCAGACTAAAATACAATGATAATTAAAAGTGTTCGACATTTATGAACAACATCGAGAACAATCCTATCAAAGAAGTTAATATTATTATGAAATATGCAATATTACTTGGTTAAAACACCAACTATACATTTGATGAGTTAGCATCTTTATATCGTTAAATCTAATTAGAGTCTTCTCATCAATAATATTTATTTGTATTGATAAATAATAATATATTTTTCTCAAGAAAGTAGAAGATAAATTATGATATTTTGTAATTTTTACGATTTGTTATTTTTTAAGATAAATAGAGGGAGACGCACCACACTATAGTTACCTAGGTCTAGAGTTTTAGTATACTACCTAAGAATCAAAGCTAGATAATTTGGTTACCAAGCAGTTATTTCATCTATATTATCCATTATTTTTCAATTTAATTACTAAAAATGGACACCATCCAAAGGTTTGACTAGGCAAACTGTTGCTACAGTTGTTTCCCCTGTTATTTACCTAAATTTGTCTAGAATGAGATTATTTGGTATTGAGATAGTTAATAATGTTTGCTAACTTGTCATACCAGAAAATAATAGTTTTATCTAAAAACAAGGAAAATATGGTGAGTAATAGAAAATTAATATCATTGTTTTCCCAAATCTCTATTGATCAAATAAAAGAATAATTTTTAACTATTCACCAAATAAAAAAAAAACAGTCGGCACAAGGTCTCAAAATATTATTTTATTCAGATAAACAGTGCAAATGTTTAATAACGTACGACGTTCTAAATACTACCCCTTGTTAATAGTAATATATATAACATAACCAGCTCCTTCCGAAAATAAGCGATCATAACTGCGTTATTTTAAACCATGGTTATTATTTTTGGAGGTTGACGTGCATTCATCATCCCCATTCTTGGCAGTTTTTACCGTTGCTGATGCAAGTTTCCATGCAACAATCTTGAAGCTTACGTGACATGGATCCCAACGGTCCCTCAAGAAAAGGTGGGCTGATCAAAATAGAAGGGAGAAAAGAACGGGGGAACACTGAGAGAAAGGCTCTCCAACCAACCAGCTCCCATGGCCAAGGACCCAGGTCTCCTCCTTCTCTCTCCTCCTCCTCCTTCCCTTCCCCCTTCCATCCTCTCTCTCTCTCTTTCTCTCTCCTCCCCCTCCCCCCATCCTTCGTAGAGAGAGAGAGAGAGAGAGAGAGAGAGAGAGAGAGGCAGTGGCAGAAGAGGGAGAGGCAGCGGCAGAAGAGGGAGAGGCAGCAGATGGGGAACTGCTGCTCCGCCCCCTCCAACAACAAGAAACCCCGCAACCTCCGCTGCCTCTCGCCCATCTCCACCGACGTCGACGACGACGAGGCCAGGCCCATAATTCCCATCACCGTCCTCCCCGACTCCAAGGCGGCCACCGACCTCCCCCTCCGCTACGAGCTCGGGAAGGAGCTCGGCCGCGGCGAGTTCGGGGTGACACGGCGCTGCACCGACACCAAGAGCGGGGAGGTGCTCGCCTGCAAGTCCATCTCCAAGCGGAAGCTGCGGACGTACATCGACATCGAGGACGTGCGGCGCGAGGTCGAGATCATGCGCGGCCTCCCGGCACACCCCAACATCGTGCAGCTGCGGGATGCCTTCGAGGACAAGGAGGCGGTCCACCTCCTCATGGAGGTGTGCGAGGGCGGGGAGCTCTTCGACCGCATCGTTGCCAGGGGCCATTACACCGAGCGCGCTGCGGCCACCGTCATGCGGACCATCATGGAGGTTGTTCAGGTGCGTTCATTTTTAGGCTATGTGATCGAAACTTTAAGTCGATGATTGATTAGTGACAAGAATGATTTCAACGTCTGGTTCTTGCTACTTAGATTTAGATGTTTAGAACTAGGCTTAGGTTGATACCCTGTGATTTTAGAATCACTATATACGCTGATGTCGGGGAGATGGCTCTGTGTGATTATGTTCATTGTATTCATATATTGTGTAGAAAAAAAATAGAGACATATTTGATGGACTTGGAGCTGAATGGATGAAACGGAGAGGTGATACAAAGTTGGTAATTAAACAATCGAGGCATGTCTTACTAGGAGCTTAATGTGATGTTTTTCTTTTTTTAAAGGAAGGCTTAACATGAAGCTCTGTAACCTGGAATGAAGTTTCATATATTTGCATGCATGCATTGGGATTATTGTCAATAAGGTTTAAGAACCCAGAATAAGTTGTTGTAATAGATCCAGGCATGATTGTGAGAGGAATAAATTGATGGAAGACGAACTGATATGGATAGATTTTTATATCAGTGTTTGATAATTGGATTTCTTCTTTTTGCTTACAAGAAGAAAACAGGGAATCTCTAGATTTTTCCAATTTCCAATTTGATTCAGCTTTCATTACCAGAATTGTTGTACATTGCATAAGAAACAAGTACCTCCAAAACCTTTTGCTTCTTTCCTCTTTAACCATCCATCCTTCGCCGGATTTGTGCATTTCAAATAAAACATGAAACGTGTTTGTGGCAGAAAGCTGAGTTGTGGCTAAGTTGATGGAGGGTGAGATTTAGGTGATGAAGTTGAAATAGTTTTAGTCAAGGTGGAATTTGAAAAAAATAATAGCACATCTCAGATGATTTTGTGACATTGGTTCCAAGGGTCTTCAAAACAAGCACAAGAACGGTGTCCCTTACAACTCCAAACTTGGGAGCGAAATGGAGCATTTTGTGAGGTTAACCACTTACATGGTTGGAAATATGACAGTCTCCATTCAATGACAGACACTTACTGTGGCAAGGGAAGACCAGAGAATGAGAGCACCAGGTGACACTACTGTGTTTTGGTGGTTTTATATATGCAGGAGAGCCTAACCTCCCTATTGCAGGCCAATTGGTATTTAGTTGTTTCAGGAGGCCACAAATTAATGCAGTCTTTCCCAAGACCAAGCTCACAACTTACATAATCAATATCATGTTCAGCAATACCAGTGTCAGCAATGAGTGTTGGAATATAGGGAAAGAGATTTCTCTTGAGGAAAGGATGAAGAGGCAAAATACTTCCAAATTTTTCTATTCACTTTGGCTCTTGCCTCTTGCCAAAACAATAAGACTTACATAGTATTTATAGGACTCCCAGGTATATGTATGAATCCAAATACATAAACTACTTAAATGCACAAAGAAAACGCAAATACATGAACTACTTAAATGCACAAAGAAAACCCAAATATATGAACTACTTAAATGCACATAGAAAACCCAAATATATGAATCACCACTCTCAAAGTGACTCTTCACACATTCATGAACCTTCCAAAAGACATTCATTGAATTAAGTGTATTTTTTCAACAACGAGATCAGCATGGCAAAAGATTAAAATGACTAGATAAGAACCCTTTTCTAAGGTTTTGAAGCTTTGAGAAGAAGACTCAAAATTTTAGAATGAGGAAGGCACATATTAACTACTGGTTTTTGTAAATGAAATGAGTGGGATCATGCCTTTGTTCTGTGGAGGGTGAAAAAGGGCAACAAACTTGCAAGAGTTCTTGCACTCTTGGGTAACTTGGTTATAGGCCGATATCCAGTGGTCACAACCCTCCTCCAAGAGAAGGAGGTTCTGCATTTGAATCTTCAGATTTGTTTTCCAAGTATTCAGCACAGATAGTTTCTGCATCATGTCCTTGGTATTAATGGTTGTGTTCCCACAATTGTTCTCAAGAAAGAGTCTGAATTTTCTGTTACAAGATGATTCTGCCACATAGCATGTTTTTTATGCATAGCCATCTTCACTGCAGCATTGCCATAAGAATGGGGTAATCCATCGGGACCTCAAGCCAGAGAATTTCTTGTTTGCAAATCAATCAGAAAATGCTCCACTGAAGGCAATCGATTTTGGGCTCTCTATATTCTTCGAGCCTGGTAGGTCCACAGTTTCATTTCTCGCATCCTTTTTGAGATGGTTAAATTGTTATCATTTGCTTTTTAACTGTCTTACAGCTACTTGTTATTTTCGACTCTTTCTTTAGGTGAAAGATTCAATGAAATAGTTGGCAGTCCATATTACATGGCCCCAGAAGTCCTGAAGCGGAACTATGGGCCTCAAATAGATGTATGGAGTGCTGGGGTTATTCTCTATATCTTACTGTGTGGTGTCCCGCCTTTTTGGGCAGGTGTGTCTCTTCTCAAAGTTCGAATCCTATGCAATAGAATCCTAGTAACATATTCTCGTTTTTTTTTTTCTGAAAGAAAAAGTTTGTCAAAGTTTTACATAGGAATCAGATAATGAATCACAAGGAAGCAAATCCTTCTTAAGGAAAAAAAAAGCTCTCTGATTGGCCAAAGTTAGAGGAATTATGGTAGCTTATGTCACCTAATGAGGGCTTTGCTGCATGTCTGCAGAAACTGATGAAGGAATTGCACAGTCGATTATTCGGTCAGTTATCGATCTTGAAAGGGAGCCATGGCCTAAAGTATCTGAAAATGCAAAACATCTTGTGAGAAGCATGCTTGATCCAAATCCCTACACTAGGTTGACTGTTCAAGAAGTTCTTGGTATGTTCTTTTAGTTTTTTCCTCATGATTCATATTGTGTTTTATTTTCTATCTTTGGTTTATCATATGATTCATCATTTTCAAAATATCTGAGTCGGTATTGAATTTTAGTATGATATGAGAGACTTGGGTTTGGGTTCGGTTCCTTCACCAAATAAAAGAAGGCGCGGCTTTGTGTTTACCCCTCTTTAAAATAAAATTTAAATGGAAAAAGAAACATTTTCACTCTGCTTCCTGCTTTGCACTTTGCCTCCAGTGTTTCAAGATCTAGGATAACCTTGTAAGACTGCTATATCATTTCAGTTTGATACCAACTCATCATCTATTTTTCAAAGAAAAAGTTCATTAGTTCATGTCATATTAGGGGGCGGTGGGAATATGGTCTGAAGCTTTGGAGGACCATATTTCAATCCATATAGCTGACAGGTATAAATGAGACTTGAAGAATATGTTTGACTGAGCCATCAGATCCTGGCTATTCGCTCAGCAATGTAATGTGCAGAACTCTTCTGAAAAATGAAATACTTGTAATCTTTTGTAAGTTTGTATTTTTTTCTTCTGATACATTCAAGGGATGAACAGAATCTCATTTGTCTGATTGCTTCACTCTCACAAGTGAAAGTTGGAAGCTCTGGCTTAGTCTCTTCAATCATGAGGCAATATGAATATAAAAGCGATCCATTTTCTTTCTTCATAAATTATATATAGATTTCTCATTCTCTTAAAAGAATAAGCCAGACTAGACTGGTCCAATTGATCAACTTAATGTACAGGCATTACTTTTGTCTCTACCCTTTTTTTTCGATTCCTGAACTCTTACCACTACTTAAACTTGAGCTTCCAATATCAATTGAACTCATGTAATGAAAGATTGAGTTATTGCTGCATCGACTAATTGCCGCTTTTATTATATATGAAGAACACCCTTGGCTGCAGAATGTCAAGCAAGCTCCAAACATTCCCCTTGGAGAAGCTGTCGGAGCAAGGCTTAATCAGTTTTCAGTCATGAACAAATTCAAAAAGAAAGCCTTAATAGTAAGCTTGAGCCCCAAGTGGACATGAAAATATGAGCGACATGCTTCTCTGCCTTGAATTACAAGTAAAATGTCCTTACATCAATTTACATTCTGTAGGTGGTCGCTGAACACTTACCAGTGGAGGAAGTAGCTGACATTAAGCAAATGTTTCACATGATGGATATCAACAAGAAGGGGAAGTTAACACTTGACGAACTTAAAAATGGATTAAACTTAATTGGACATCATATGCCAGAAAAAGATATTGACATGTTAATGGAAGTGGTGAGAGCTTTTTCGATGCTTGCAATCTGTTCCATGTTACAGTTTTGTTTTGCCTTCCATCTGTGCTGATCTGACTCCGAGATACTTGTTTTTATCTTTGCAGGCAGACATAGATGGAAATGGTCACCTGGACTGTGAGGAGTTTGTGACCGTATCCATCCACTTGAAGAAGATCCGCAGCGAGGAACACCTTCCAAAAGCATTCAAACACTTCGACAAAGATGGAAGTGGATATATTGAAATTGATGAGCTGAGAGAAGCTTTAGGAGGTGGTGAACTCGATGCTAATGAGCAAGTGATCTTGGATATCATATCCGATGTTGACAAGGACAAGGTTGCATCAACTTCATCTCTATCTATTCTCTTTGTTCAATATACTCTATCAGAATTAAACCAGTACAATTTGCATGGGCATAATTGATTGGCCTGATTGCTGGCTATTTAGTAGTTGTTACATCTTCCCTCACAAAACAGAAGCCACAAGTTTGTATGCTTCACCTTCCAGCACAATGTTGTTTTACAGTGAAGCCAATCTTTTAACCTCATCTATTATCATGTATGTGTCCTGCAGGATGGCCGTATAAGCTATGAAGAGTTTGAAATGATGATGAAAGCGGGAACAGACTGGAGGAATGCTTCACGCCAGTACTCACGAGCAGTGTTCAGCACCCTCAGTCTTAAAATGTTTAAAGATGGATCCTTGAAGAAAGGAATATAAAATGAGCAGCCATGTAAGAAAAGTGTGAAAAGATCAATGAAGCCTCTCATTAAAATAGTCTGTCTTCTTCTCTTATTTATAAGGAATGCACCCAACCTGCTTGGTATGAAGTTCGAAATTTCCTACTTGTATATAGTTTAGTGGCATGCAAACTTTTTCAGGTTGGCCAAGGCTATCAAATTTTACGTAATTTTAAATAAAATCTGTGATGCATTGGAGGTGGTCCGATTCTTCCATTTATCAGCAATTGTTGCTGGTGCTGAATCTGCGCACAAATCAAAGGTGGCTATACCAGTTACCTGAGTTGCAAGCTATGTGCAGCTTTTTTTTTTCTTCATTTTTTTTTTGAGAGAGAGTGAGGAAAGGCCCGTCAGGTGCCCAAGTTCACAAACTTGTGGAAAACCTTGCCATGTCTTGAACCTGAAACTTTTTTGGAGTGTTGCTACTAGTCTGTTGCCCACTTATTTGTGTTTCTCGTTCAGATCTTTTGCTATTTTCTTGCTAGCAGCAGCAGCAGCAGTGGTGGTGCTGCCATTTCAGTCTCTTCTTGTTCTAGTAGCAGCAGCAAAAGTAGTAACATATGGTGATATCTCATCCTTTCTATTCCCCCCTAAGAACCTTTGCACCTCCTTAATTTAGTTCTTGAAGCTCCTATAATTTGAAGACATAATGCCAATGAACACATTATCCCAATGAACTTCATACATCTTTAGAGTTTGATTTAAGAGGAGTGAGACTTTCAAATTCCTCTTTGATGATATAACTTGAAGTTTTCCTTGATAAACTTTCATGCCTCAGAAATATAAAGTGATGGCTAGCCCAAGTCTTGCATACGATTTTCTTTCTCCCTCTGGCTTCTTCTCCTCTTCTTTCCCCTCCTCTTTTTCTCTCTTCTTCTTCTTCTTCTTCTATCCTGTGTCATTGATTTTATTCAAACAGAACATAATTATAAACGTGTGGTTATTTTGGCCATATTATAGGGATAAATTCTAATATTCTCCAATTTCATCTTTAATGACCGCTTACAAATATCTTCTTTTAAATTTTTAAGAGAAAAACATTTCATTTCAAGTTGACTTTCTAATCTCACATATTCAAAAATTGACCCAATGGATGTGCATTCAATCAACCATATTCCATGTTATACCAGGATATTTAAATCAAAAGAAAATCACCAAGCTAGATCATGGCGGTCATATATCATAACAAAGTACCCCCTTCCATGATCATACTTTCTTTCATGAATCATAGCACCGGTGACCTTCAGTTAACCAAGTCTTCTACAATGAAGTGTATAGGCTATAACCAACCAAAATGTCAATTAGTGATTCCACTATATCATCAAATTATTAACTTTTCATTAAGAATGTGAAATTGGCATAAAGAATATGGGCAGGGCAGGGGGGAAGAGGAGAGAGAAGACCTGGTGGAAGAGTGGGAGAGCAGAAGAGGGCTCAAAACAGAGGCCCGCCCACCCCACGGCCTAGATAGTGCAAGAGAAGGGACAAGGAAAAGAAATAAAGAAGCCAATACCTAGCTGAGTTGGGCCTCAAAGTCCTTCAGTTGTGTGATCAGCAAGGTGTTGAGATATTTGTCCTGCAAGACGAAACCAGCATCATTCTCCTTCCTGATTAGCACACATGATTCGAACGAGCTCCTCCAGTGAGAAGAAGTCAAAGATAAGGAGAGTGGCAACTTGATTCCTCTTCCTTTCATTCATGGCTGAGCCCCAATAACCAAGGCTTTTAGATCTCGATATATGATCATCTTGCGAAGGGGCTGATATCGAGATAAATTGAGATCTCTGTTTATCTCGACCCTGATATTCTATTTGAGAACTAAGTTGACTACCTTTTGTTTTAAATGATTGGGATATCTTGATATCTCAACTATTATATCTCTGACAAATTAACTGACAAATTACTTTTTATGTAGATATTACAAATTAATAACTACAATAATATAAAATTATAAAAATAATTATTCAAATTATTTCATAAATATAATATTATTTAATTAAATAAATTAAAAGGTATTATAAATTACTAATCATAATTATAAAAACAAAATTAAATAATTGATAATTAAATTTATATAATAATGTTGAATAGATGGTTACGATAATATGATTAATCTAAATTATACCAATATATTATATTATATAG
This sequence comes from Phoenix dactylifera, assembly GCF_009389715.1. Taxonomy (NCBI): domain Eukaryota; kingdom Viridiplantae; phylum Streptophyta; class Magnoliopsida; order Arecales; family Arecaceae; genus Phoenix; species Phoenix dactylifera. The sequence continues at coordinate 11,799,009 of NC_052405.1, forward strand.
ATTACATAAATAGTTAAATGGTGGATAATTATCCTCGTAAATTTAAATGTTAAAAAAAGATGGACAATATAACATCCGTGGAGATGCATATACATAATATTTCTTCATTTTATAATTTAAATACTTAGAGTTAATATAATTTTAAAATTTGAAAATAAACAATGAGCATAAATATTTTTGCCAGATAAAATGATTCTAACTAAGGATTGTTGATATTAGTAAAAAATATATAAAATTTGTGCCTTCTTAAAGAATATATACTTGATGCACCATTTATTAAAGTTAAGAAATTGAAATTGAGGCTAACAAAAATAAAAGTGAAGGAATTGAAGTGTAGATAAGGGCAAGTAAATGGAGAGTTTTTGGAGTTGACAAACATATGGATGGAGGTATGAGAGTGATACCGGGCAACAAAGTAACTGGGTAGAATAATACCGGACGGAAAAAGTTAAAAAAAAGGATAAAGAAAAAGGACTCTAATGGGATACAGATATCACCACCCAAAGAAAAATAAGCTCACCACCCGAGCAAGAGCACCAAAGGAATACTGAAATCACCACCCAAAGGAATCTCACAAGAGATACAGAGCAAGAACTCACCACTTATCGGAATCTACCGAAGGATAAGAGTTTAAAAGAAGCTCTTCTTCACAAACCAAAGGCTCAATTTGATAATCAACTCAAGTCTGAAAATTCCATTAGCATGAAGGAGTTTAAATAGAAAAACATGGAACAACCCTCCAAGCATGGCTAATTAAAGCTTACTACTTCCCAACAACTACTAGATAAGATTAATGCACCTAATTCTTGAAAAGACAAAAAAAGGAAAGAAAAACACGAATTTCAGTAGCATCCCGCCAGCCTTGCACAACTTTCAGTAAAATCATCCCTACTTTCTCTTGAAGACTCCAAATTGCATGTCGTTTGATGCGTTGGAAACTAGAGACAGAGATTTCACTACCAAAAAAGAGGAAAAAACTGTCACTTAAATGCCGACGCTAGGGGGATGCGTCGGTAAGTTTCGCTCCACCGCTTTTAATGAGCGTCGGCAATTTGAAAAAGAGGACGACGCTTAAAAGCATCGTCATAGGCCTCGAGCTAAGATGATGTTGCGAAGGGTGTGGAGCATGTGGACGACGCTTTAAAGTGTCGTTGTTATCCGCCTAAGACGACGCTTATGAGCGTCATTGAAGGTCAACCCTAAGACGACGCTTATAAGTGTCGGCGAAGACAAAGCCTTCTCCAAACCCAGCACCCGACCCCAAGCCTTCATTCTTGCCCTAGCTACTCTCCGAGCCCCCTCATTCTCCTCTCCGGTGCTGCCCTAGCCCTCGTTTTCCTCCTTTCCGGTGCTGCCTTAGCCCCCGTCTTCTTCGTCTCCAGCATGGACCGTCCTCCTCCTCCCTCCTCTCCGGCGTCGACTGACCGACCCCAACCCTCTCTGCCCGAGGTATTTTTCTCCTCCTCCCTCCTCTCCCTCCTTCTCCTCCTCCTCTTCTTCGTGTGTTCGTGGGTTTTTTTTTCCTTCTTTAATTTGTTCTCTTGCCCTCAAGCCTTGATCGAGCTTCACTTCCGCCCGAGGATCTTCTCCTCCTCTCTCCTCTCCAGCATCGACCGACCGGCCCCAAGTCCCGATCGATCGAGGTCCGCCTCCACCTGAGGTATTGCACTATGCATCATCAATTGCTTTTGGTGTTCTTATATCTACAAGAATAGGAGTTATAATGATAAATCAATATGGAATGATTTGTTCAAACCTGCTTGATTTGTTGGTGATATATACAAGATCTTGAGACAGATTTGAATCCATGGATACAAAAAGATCAGCAGACATCCATGAACATATTTCTTATTTTTGATTGAAAAACTCTGAATGAGTCATGTTAGGGTGTAGAAACACCATAAGAGATCAACCCTACAGTTGCTTTGAAAGGAAGGTTCTGGGATCAAGAATAACCACAGCAGGATATCCCTTATACCTTCAGGCATACAGTGACATCCTTGGATAGTCATACATCAACAGCAATCTTGTTTTCTCTGCTTTATACATTTAAAGAGAAGTCCAACTAGAACACAGAGATCTTAAAATGGATATGTTGTAGAACATGGCAATAAAAGAAGAAATAAGAAAAACACACACACACACACACAGAGGGAGAGGGAGAGAGAGAGCTAAATTTCAAATTTTGATACTCTTTTAAGCATTTATTGTCTTTCTTTAAACTAATCATAAGCCCCCCCAAATGAAATCTAGCTCCTCCCCTGTCAATTTTCTTTTTCTACCAATAATCTTGTGAAATAATATTATAAAATTAGTATCAATTAATTTTGGTACTCTATTAAACATTTATTATCTAATAAATTTATACTTAATTTGATGACTCAATGAAATTCCTGGCTCCATCCTAAAACAACTATTAACCAGGACAATTATACCCTGGCACAATAGTGAACAGTAGCTGACTCTGAAGTGCCAGTTACTGAATCACGTTCGAGAAGAAAGGAGAGAGGAGTACATGAAGAAGATGAAAAGATTTCATTTCATACTTCCATACCACAAGAGAAGGTGAGACAGAGGTTTTATAACTCTCCTGGGAACATTCTGGAGTTGGAAGTTTGTTTGAGGTTTGTTAGGGAGAAAACGGAACGCATGTGGTGGGGCCTCCTCAGTGAATCTGGAAGGAATTCAGAGGGAGTTAACATCCCCCTGCAAGATGATGGTGAGGTAATCAGCATCAGCTTGTTGCAGAGAGCACGGTGACGGCGAGTTGAGAGAGCCTTGGTAAATATGTCGGCTAGCTGATCGTCAGAGGCTATATGAGCCATGCAGAGCTCACCGGAGTGTATTTTCTCCCTTACAAAGTGGTAGTCTACTTCAATATGTTTGGTCCTAGCATGGAATACAGGATTAGAGGCCGAAGCCAAAGCTGATATGTTGTCGCAGTGTAAGGGAGTGGATGCATAAGGTGGTATTTGGAGCTCGGATAACAAACGACGAAGCCAGATGATCTTCGATGCAGTTACTGCTAGAGCTCTATATTCGGCTTCGGTGGAGGATCTGGCGACCGTAGGTTGCTTCTTTGCATACCATGAAATTAAGTTGGGACCGAGATAGATGCAGTATCCTGTAGTGGATCGCCTGTCATTGAAATCCTCTGCCTAGTCTGAGTCGGAGAAGGCAGAGAGCTGAAGAGAGCCAGGTTGGAAGAAGAGACTGAGATCGGCAGTGCCTTTGATGTAGCGAAGAACCCGCTTGAGAAGCTGAAAGTGTATCTCTAGTGGGTTATGCATGAATTGGCAAAGATAGTTTACTGCAAAGGAGAGGTCCGGTCTGGTAATTGTCAGATATTGTAGAGACCCGGTGAGACATCTGTAATGTGTAGGGTCTGAGTATAGAGCAGAGCCGTTGGGGAAGACAGATTGTTTCAAAGGAAGGGGTGATGCCACCGGTTTGCAATCCTGCATGCCTGCCTTATGAAGAAGTTTCAAGGCATAGGACTTTTGGTTGAGTGTAACTCCATGGGTAGAGAATGTAGCTTGAATGCCTAGGAAATGAGAGAGTTGGCCCAGGTCTTTCATCTGGAATTGACCTTGGAGTTGAAGAAACAAGTTTGTCATGGCCTGGGGACAGTCTCCTGTGAGCAAGATGTCATCCACGTAGATGAGAATATATATTGAGGCATTTTCTTGATGGAAGAAGAATAGAGACGGGTCGGCAGCACTGGATTTGAAGCCATGTTCTAAAAGAAAATTGGAGAAAGTGGCGAACCATTGCCGGGGACTCTGTTTGAGGCCATAGATGGCTTTCCGAAGCAGGCATACATGGTCTGGGTGCTGAGGATCGCTGAAACCTTGTGGTTGCTCCATGTAGACCAGCTCTTCTAGTTTCCCATGAAGAAATGCGTTAGAGACATCCAGTTATCTAACCTGCCAATGTTTGGTGACTGCTAGAGCAAGGAGGAGCCTGATGGTTTGGAATTTGGCGACTGGGCTGAATGTCTCAGTGTAGTCGATGCCAAATTGCTGTTTGAATCCCTGGGCGACTAATCTGGCTTTATACCGAGCTAAGGATCCGTCTGAGTTCCTCTTGACTCTATATGTCCATCTGCATCCGAGAACCTGTTGAGAGGGAGGCCGAGGTACCAGATCCCAGGTGTGCTGATTGAGCAAGGCGTCGAACTCTGTGGACATGGCTTTTCTCCATTGGATGTCCGTGACTGCCTTTGTATAGCATGTTGGTTCAGAGGGTTCTGGTGAGGTGTTGAGGAGTGAGAGTATATGTTTGGGTTTGAGGGAACCAGTTTGCTGTCTGGTGATCATGTGGTGGCGAGTGGGTGGTGGAGGTGTGTTATTTGTGGAGGAAGAGGAGTCTAGAGTTTCTGGCTGTGGTGAGACATTAGAAGAGGAGCCTGATGGAGATTGTGGGGATTGTGAGGGAGAGGGAATGATGTGTGAATAGCTGGGTAGTAAGGAGGGTGGGACAAGGCAGGAAAAGGGCGGAAAAGGAGGTTGTGCTGAAGTAGTGGATCGAGAGGAAGCGTGAGGAAAATTAGTTTCATCAAAGCGGACATGCCTGGAGATGAGTACTTTTCCCGTAGCTGGGTTGTAACACCTGTAGGCCTTGTGGTTTGGGGAATAACCGATGAAGATGCATGGGGTGGAACGAGGGGATAGCTTGCTATGCGATTGAGGACGTAGCCAGGGATAGCATTGACAACCAAATGTTCTGAGGAAGTTGTAGTCTGGAGTTTGTTTGTAAAGTACCTCGAATGGAGATTTAAAATGGAGAGTAGGTGTAGGCAACCTGTTGATTAGATATGTTGCTGTGAGCAGGGCATCAATCCAGAACGTTGTGGGTAGAGAGGAATGAATGAGAATGCTGCGAATGACTTCGAGTAAGTGTCTATGTTTTCGCTTTGCTATTCCGTTTTGCTCTGGGGTATACGGTGCTGAGAATTGATGGACGATGCTAAGAAATGAGAAGAGTGAGTTGAATCTATTGTTTGCAAATTCACCCCCGCCGTCAGAGCGAAAACATTTAATGGAGTGACTGAATTGTCGTTCAACAAAGGATTTGAATTGTAAAAATTTGTCAAATACATCAGATTTACGAGCTAGAGGATATACCCACGAGTAAGGAGTAAAATCATCAACAAACAACACATAGAAACGAGCGGCATTATCGGAGCTTGGAGGAGAGGAACCCCAGACGTCGGAGTGGATGAGTTCTAGTGGTGACTTTGTAGTTCGTGAGTGCGAATTGAAGGGAAGACGACTGCTTTTGGCCATGCAGCAGGGCTCACAGAGGGAAGAGGAGTTAGTTTTCTGACGAAGGCTGAGGTTGTTGGAGAGGTGTTGCAGCACCTTGTTGGCCGGGTGACCCAGACGAAGGTGCCAGATTGAAGAAGGGAAGGATGTAGACGCTGTATAGGCTGTAGGAGATGACTGGATGAAAGTGAAAGGGATTTTGTAGAGACCGTCAGAGCACCGTCCCTAAAATAGAGTTTTGTTGGAGTTCTTGTCCTTGATAACACAACCAGAGGAGTCAAAGATGAGGATGCAATTATGATCCAAAGCTAGTTTGTGGACGGAAAGAAGGTTATGTGATATGTGTGGGCTGTGGAGTAAAGTAGGGAGGTGAAACGTGTGTAAGGGAGTATGAAGAATACCTGAACCTGTATGAGTAATATCCGTGGAAGAGCCGTCTCCGAGTATAACCTTGTCTGAGCCGGAGTAGGAACTTGGCTGATGAACCAAGGATGAATCTGGTGTCATATGTAATGAAGCTCCGCTGTCGATGATCCAATCACCAGAAGAAGATCCGGTAGAGGAATGAGCGAGGTGAGCTTGTGGATGGTTGAATGAGCGCGGGTTGCCTTGATAACTAGGATCCATTCGAAACCAGCAGCGAGCTGCTGAATGACCCGGCTTGTGACAGATCTGGCATTCGATGAGAGGTGTGGAATCCCTGCTGTGAGAGGATTGAGACCAGCCGCCTTGTCTTGAACGACCACGTCCCCGAGATGTGGAGAAGAAACGGCCATGACCGCGTCCTCTGGCTGCCATTAAAGCAAAGGAATTATCGAAGGCAGAGTGTTGCTTTTCTTTGGAGTTCATGATAATTTCCTCACTACAGAGGAGAGCATATAATTCATCAAGAGTGATGGAGGAAGAACGAATTCTAATGGTAGTAGCGAAGGAGTCATAGCAGGTTGGTAAGCCGTTGAGAATGTAGAGAATAATATCCTCTGCTTCTGGGTTAGATCCAGCAGCTGCCAGAGCATCAACCTTTGATCGGACTTCGTTGAGGTACTGTTGCATTGACAAATTGTGCTTCCGAATATTGTGTAGCTCATTCTTCAGCTGGATAATGTGTGTCCAAGTAGTTGAATTCAGACGGTTTTCAAGAGTCCTCCAGATCTGGTGACAATGTTCTAAGTTGACCACAAAAGGAAGAAGAGAAGGAGAGATAGTAGAGTACAGTGCAGTGGATAAAAATTGGTCTGTAAACAACTAATTCTCGAATTCTTCTGAATCAATGGAGGACACTGGGGGTGCTGTACTATCTAGAAAGTTAAGAAAACCACTCGCCTTGAAGACACGAGTGATTTGTGAGCGCCAGGTAAGGTAGTTCTCAGCTGTTAGCTGAGTTGGAACCAAGGATTGAATCCTGGTAATGAGGAATTTCAGATTTGGGGAGATAGTAGAATTGGAGAAACTTCTGCGGGCTTCATTGGATTTGTTTGTCGATCCAGGAGATGCTATGGCTTCGTCATCGAGAGGAGGTTAGATCACTTCAAGGATGATTGAGTCGGATGACATGAACTGTTAGAGAGAGAGGTTGTTAGGAACTCATGAACATACAGGGAGGATTCCTGCTCTGATACCATAAAACAACTATTAACCAGGACAATTATACCCTGGCACAATAGTGAACAGTAGCTGACTCTGAAGTGCCAGTTACTGAATCACGTTCGAGAAGAAAGAAGGAGAGAGGAGTAGATGAAGAAGATGAAGAGATTTCATTTCATACTTCCATACCGCAAGAGAAGGTGAGACAGAGGTTTTATAACTCTCCTGGGAACATTCTGGAGTTGGGAGTTTGTTTGAGGTTTGTTAGGGAGAAAACGGAACGCATGTGCTGGGGCCTCCTCAGTGAATCTGGAAGGAATTCAGAGGGAGTTAACACATCCCTGCCAATTTTCGAATTTTCATTTTTTTAAAATTTTCTTTCTTAAGCAATATCCTGTGTTTGCGCGCATCAATTTTCATATAATTAAATGTGCCATTAAAATGCAGAATATGCAATGGGGAGCCAAATATCCACACAGGGAGATGTGTATAGCTATGGAATACTATTGCTAGAGATGCTTATAGGAAAGAAGCCTACAAATGACATGTTTAAGGATGGTTTAAACCTTCATAAATTTGTCGATATGGCTTTTCCAGAAAGAGTCATGGAGATTTTGGATCCACAAATTTTGCAAGATGAAAGTGAAGAAGTTGATGGCAATATTAGATATGAAGATTTTAGTAAAACGCAACTGAGGAGATGCATAATTTCATTGATTAGAATTGGTCTCCTGTGTGCCAAGGAATCACCGAATGAACAACCGAGAATGCAAGATGTCACCACTAAAGTTTGTGCAGCCAAAGAAATGTTATCAGTAGTCGAAATTATTGAAGAGGGAGCAAATTTGCCTGAATAAATGGAAGTGCACCATATTCGGAATACCAATGTTTAATAAAAGAGCCTGTTGTAAGTATTGCACATTTTCTAAGTTCTTCTACTTTTTTTTTCTATTCTTTGTCACAAATAAGTGTGCCTTGTCATCATATTATGTACTTAATTAAGCTACCATTGCCTAAGAGTAATTTGAAGTTATCAGGAAAGAACAAACGATGTTATTCTAGTAGAGAGTAGTGTCAACATCTATGAATAAAATAAATTTCAAGAATCCTATATACAAAAGAAAAGTGTTTGGGCTCAATTTTCTTTTTTCTTGCCCCAACTTGATTAAATCAAGTATATGTTTTAAATCAAGCATATGTTCTACACATAGATGAATCAAGTTTTTTGTTCTTTTATTAAAGCGTAACGATTGGACAAGGTCCAACAAAAATATGGATGAATCAAGATAAATGTGAGAAAGTTTTTCTTTAGTGCAAAGTTTTCGGGTTTGAGTTCCATAAAAAGGGACATCCGTTATATTTTGAACTCCACAATCATTTTCAAACTTGGGGGTGTACCACTGAGCACTTGCACGGTTGGCACCACCCTTTACGGGGGTTTAATTCCATTGACCCTAATTAATAGAGCCTAATTACCGAAGTGCAATGCAGGTCTGCCGAGAGCTGAGGAGTAGCTTCTATGATTCGACAGACCAAAGTTACCGCTCCGAAAAGTGAGCACGGCCTACAAGGAAGTCCACTTGCCGGAAAGTTTCTGGCGAGCAACCCTTTGATGCTTAAGATAATGGAGATCTAGAGCAATAGTGGGAGTAGAAAAGAGAATGAGAGTGGAAGAGTGTTCGAGCATGCTTACCTAAGGGTCCTCCGATCACCACTATATATAGAATGGGGTGAATATTCATTACCTTATTCATCGGGAGGCACGATAATTACACGGTAACAGCTCCTCGCAATATATCTCCGATGTTAATTGTATTGATTGTATTGACGTCCTAGCTGGATCGACCATTGTCGAGACCATGCCGCTCCTTTAACGACCTTTGGCGTTATTTTATGGCTAGACCGACTAGTATAATACATCGGCCAAGCTCGAAGTCATTCATCTCGGTTAAGGCTGAGGTCAATAATATCGGAACAACTTAAGGTCAAGACACCACAGAAAATGTGGGTTTTGCCAACCATATTTTTCCGACGCTAGGGGAAAGCGTCGGGAAAGGTTGGCTCAGCGCCAACCTTTGCCGACGCTTTGATGTAGTGGATGGTAAATCTGGAACAATAACGACGCTTTAAAGCGTCGTTACAACATTGAGAAACAACCACCTTTTAAGCGTCGTTATAAAACATCCCTAGCTCCGCGCCGTCGACCTCCTCCTCCTCCTCTTTGTTTTTAACGCTCGCTCGGCCCCCTCTCGTCATCCTCTCTCGGTTGAGCCCCATCCCTAGCCCCGATCGGCGATCGACGATTCCGCTTCTCCGCCGCCGTCGACCTCGCCGCCGTCTGAGGTAAGCCTCCCATTCTCCTTCTCTTCCTCCTCCTCCTCCTCCTCCTCCTCTTTGTTTTCTTCTTGTCAACCAAATCCTATAGGATTAAGATTCTCCTCCGCCTCAGCGTCCTTCCTGTCGATGTCGTATTGGAGCTCGTTGACGACGGCGTCGAAGGTGCGGAGGAGGTTCTGGTTCTCCTGCACCTGAGCCTGCAAATGGGACATTTGAGGGGAAGAACCGGCCTAGGGCTAGGGCCAGGGTTCTGGAAGTAGCAGTGCTTCAAGTCGGATAGGCGGCGGAGGTGGGAGACCGCGGCGCGGTCGGCAGAGTGGACAACGTCAGGCAGGAGGGGGGAGTGGGCGGTCTGGAGGTGGAGGTAGGCGGCCTGGAAGGAGGAGAGGGTGGCGAAGAGGGCGGGGATTAGGGTTTCGGGGTCAGGCTTCGGGGTTTGGGGGAGAGAATCGGGCTTGAGGACGACGACGCGCTGGCCGGTGATGATCTCTTCGGGGGCGGGGTCGAGATCGACGGCGGCGGAGATGCTCTCCCTCTCCTCCTCCTCCTCCTCGTCCTCAGCAAAGAACTCGATGGTTTTGGTTTTGAAGGCTAGTGCGAATTTCTGAAGCATTTTGGGAGAGAGAAGGAGCGGTCCGAGTCCATATGACTCGAATTGAAGTGGGTGTTAGGGGGAACCGAGGTCGAATTGAAGGGGAATCTCTACGGAGGGTTTACCACTCCTGATGTAGTTACTAGGGCAAAGGATGAGATGCCCTCATGGAGGGGCCTGGTGGTCCATTGGCTGGAATGATTCCTTTTAACCCAGAGGAATTGCGTTCTCTCCGGTGAGAACATTGAGATAGGATCGACATGGAAACTGGGAGATTGTTGCTCCAAAGGGTCTTCTATGGAAAAGGCCTCCCTAGAATGCACCTTTGGCTCTTCCACGTCCTCTTCTGCCCCTCATGGTTCTCCTATTCCGTCTTTTTCTTAATCCTAAACAAACATAACCTGTGAGAATAGTCCCTGAAATGATGGATACCTTGTGCTGAAAAGGCCTTTTTGGTGGAGAGGAGATCCAGAGATGGGATAAGAAGGCAGGCATCCATTGGAGATGCTCTTGAACTTCTTTGGGGAGAAGAGGTCGATTTGCTCCTTTGGACCTATGAAATCCTACTTGCCTTCAATCATAACTAGCAACTGACTTCTTCATAGGAAACAAGCTTTCTTCTACCGAAGGCCGGTCACCAAATTCCATTTGCAATGCATGCCTGGAGGCTTCAAGAAAAGCTGAGAAAGCCTTGGGTGATCCAGAATTGTTTGGGTATGTTGATATGCTCTCAAGTGAAGTTTGCCATATTCTGCCTTTTGATCTCAAAGCTAAAGTACAGACTTCCACAAAAATGGTTACTTCTCATTTTAGACATCATTTCACTAAACAGAGCTTGCTTTATCCTTGCAGTGTCTACAAAAGTCAGAGGCATATATGCATCAAATAACGCTGTCTTTGCAAGATCTTTTCCATGAAGAAAATCTCTGCAACAGCACAGGATTATGTTTGGACGAGTCCCTGCTTTGTCGCATTTCATTAAACAAGTTTTCTTCTGAGGTAAATGAGCTTTTATCGATTGTAGTAACAATACAAACTGACATTTCTCCCATAGCATTCAAGCCATGCATCAATTCCGTTAAATGAATGTCTTGAACTGCTGCAGGTGATGCACATTTACACATTTTGTCTATTCAAAATAATATTTTCATTTACAGCAGGTGATGCAGTGAGGTAGCTGAATATTGTAGAAAATTACAAGTAGAAGCTCAGCTTATAATATGGATTATTCTGTATTAGCAAATTACTGAACATTAAAATGCTTGCACACTTAGAATTAGCCAGGTTTTCCTCCCATCCTAGTTCTCGAAAATAAAATAAAGGATTCGAAATGAAATGAAATGCTTGCACACTGAACAACTAGTGGTAACAATACTATATCATTGTTCAACCCCAGTTCCATGATGTTGCATTGTTGTTGTGGTATTATTTAACACTGGTGAAGCTAAATCTCTGTTGTTTACCATCAGACAGAGGAGAACACTTGTTTAGCATGCCGCAAATCTGTCAAAAATATTTTCATTCAATTAAAGGCTCCTAAGCTGAGGGTAATCATATTGTGGATCGATGAAATACTATAGTATATATTTTATCCTCTTCTTCTGGTAACTATCGGTTTTATTTGCACTTCTAATTCAGATGAAGATAATGGAGACTCTTATTGAGAACTGCAAAGAAGCAGATGAGAATGAAGAGCAAGTAAGTATTTCATCTCTCTAAACAATCACTGATGGCATGGTCTTCATCAGAATGTATGACAAAGAAATAATGATGTATGACAGAAAAAATGATCTATTATTATTAATTTATAATTTTGCAGTGCAAGCAAATTGTCTGCATGTATGTTCCCCTAATCCTGTCAAAACTTGACAAGCAGAAACCCAGTGACCGGTGCCGTCTGATGAATCTCTATGATGAGGGGATATCTCTGTGAAATGCCTGTCCAGTTAGCTAAGTGGTAGCTTTGCTTCTATTAGATGTGCTCAAAATAACCAAGAAAGGGGGAGATTCTGGATCTTTGAGGATTGAATAATGTGATGTTCATGCATCATATGTCCAATGTTGCTGGGATTGGTGTGATCAGCCATGTGTTATTGCTTTTATGTCTGAAAAGCAGATGTATATTCTTCTTTCGGTATAAAAATTTTGTCCGAAGAACCTTTGGAAATCTTCTGCCGCAGTTGGCATCTGATCAAGCATTGCAATATATTGCTGCTACCTCATCTAGTTGTCCAAAACGTAATTTGTTTACATAGTTAAAATGGTGTCTTTGTTATTATACAAGCCAGTTGTGAGATCATTATATTAATTGTTGTTCACTTGTTAATAGAATCATGTTGGTCAAAGGAGGGCTCAACTCCAAATAGTCTGCATAGAAGGTGAGCTCATCATCCATTTTCATAAGATTTCTTATTTTGGACCTTCCATTTGCTCCTTTGGATCTTCCCTCTGCTTCTCTAGTTGTATTGCTGGTACAATCTGAAGTTTCCTGAATCTATGTTTCTGGTAGAGTGCTCCTGTATGGATGTTGGAGAGCTACGAGGGAGTGTGGGAGGGACTCTCACCGCCGGCATTACATGATAATGGTATTCTAAATTACATGATAATGGTATTCTAAATTTCTGGTGTTCATATTCCTGTCTTAGTAGTATGTGGAACTCTTGTCTATATGTTAGTTCTTCCCGGGCTAATTAGTTTAAGCATTTTTACTAATGCATAGAAAGTATGCTGTTATTTGCAGTGGAATTCGACTATAGTGGAAACTATCTTGCAATTGCGGGTTCGGATGTAAGGTATATGCTTCTCAGGAAAACTCCTTTGTAGAATAATTTGTCTCAGAATTATGTTACATGTAAGGGATGATGATCAGATGCTTCCACAACATGGGAGTCTGGGGCACACTTGCCAAAAAGCCTTTTCTATCCAATTCTTTCTGGTGATTGATCAGGTTTATTTTCAAATGGATTGGTGCAGGGTCTACCAAGTTGCCAGTGTAAAGATGGAATGGAATCAGATTAAGACACTCGCTGATTTATCAGGCACAGGTCTGGATACGTTATATGCTTTTTATTATCATAAATTTTGCCAATCATTTTAACAATCGATATATATTCTTTTGCTCGGTCTCACGTTTTATCGGCTGTCTTCCATGGCCAGGAAAAGTGACATGCGTTAAGTTGGGATGGCCCAGAGGAACCCAGATCACCAGATCACTGATTTCAAACTTACAGAGAAGCCAGAGTCGAGATTCTTTGCGTTATCACTTAATCCTTTGCTGCTCATGGGGACGCTGCACGCCCCTGGGCTCGAGATCAGCAGTTAACCGTTGGATGCCCCCCCTTGTAATTTAAGTGCAACCAAGATCCTGGATGGAAGCCCTGAATATGGCATTTTATTTTGATGATGTCCCGTAAAACATGTTGTATTCGTAGTTTTGAGTCACCGGTGAAAAAGCGCATAAACTTATTCTATCTGTGATTCTTGACATTGTTGCTTGTCCGATTGTCTTGATTGCTTGGGAACAATCTATGTTCTAGTTTCATTTGTGAAAGGCTTTCAAACAAAGGTTCAAAGAAAGGGGAAAAGTACAAATGCTTGATGCAACCGGATGTCTCAGCGGCCCGTCGTCCGACAGGGAAGCATGCGACCATGATAAAATAGTGGTGCGGGTGGGTGACTGGGGCAACTGACAAGCCATGCGAAAATGTATCGTCGACAGGCATTGATATTGGGAACATGGGTCTATCCCGACGCTTTTAAGCGTCGGAATATTAAACATGGGACAGACCAACGTTCTCGCCGCTTATACGCGTCGGATTATTAAAAACCAACGACGCTTAAAAGCGTCGGGATAGACCAACGTTCTCGCCGCTTATACGCGTCGGATTATTAAAAACCAACGACGCTTAAAAGCGTCGGTATAGACCAACGTTCTCGCCGCTTATACGCGTCGGATTATTAAAAAACAACGACGCTTAAAAGCGTCGGGATAGACCAACGTTCTTGCCGACGCTTATAAGCGTCGGAGTCTTGTAAAAAAACGACGCTTAAAAGCGTCGGGATAGACCGACGACGCTTTTTTGACGCGTCGGGTTAAACCCGACCCACGCCCACCTGCCCGACGTGTGACCCACGCTTTGTGAAGCGTGGGCTGGAAATTCACCGACGCTTATAAGCGTCGGGAGAGACCAAAAAAAGCGTCGGGAGATACCCTTTCTTTTGTAGTGAGATGACCAATATTCTCTCCATCAAATCATATGGTAGTTTTCATCGTCTATGTATTGATTTCTGCACTGCATGCTTAGGCATCCAAAGAAAAATTTGTCCAGATTGGGACCCACTACTTTGGCTTTTGGTAAATTATCCTTAAATTCTAGTTTGGAATTAGTCAAGACATAATGCCGTTCCATCACATGTACATTTTTTTTCGTCATCTTCGTGATGATCTTCCTGGACGTAACCTTGGATTCAGTCAAGTATTGATCTTTTATTTAATTTCACATCTTTTTATATTTAAATGATTTATTTGGTGGTCCTGTGGTTTGATGGCAACATTAATTTCAAGAAAAGCGATACATAATATCATTTGAGCCACCCAGGATCGAGTTGTTCCTTGGACGTCGGTGCAGGGAAAGTTCAAGCGACCGTTTTCCAGCCTCCAGGTCTTTGGGGCAATAAATGCCACCTTTCGAGAAAATATAATATGTTGAGACGAAAATGGCAGCAAGGGCAAGGAAGGCGACTTCAATCTTTGCGTGTTGATACTTCTGCCTCTTTTGGTGTCTTATGGAGCTCGTGGCATCACCTTCTCTTTCTCTTCGGTCTGTTTCTCTTATTCTTCTGAGGTGGGCTCCCCAGCGACTTCCATGCTTCTGCGTTGCATCACCTGCTGGGCAAAGGATTCTGAACGCTAGATGGCGATAAACCAGAGAGGTGGAGATATCTTAGAGCCATTAATACGTACGTGGGAGACCTGCCCATGTTTTGGTGACTTCGAATTCCATCTTAATTGGGTCCTCTTCGGGGTATGCCAACTCCCCGGTGAGTATAATCTCGGATCTTCCAAAGATCTCGCTCGGTAAAAAGCCGACAGCATATTATATTGAAGGGGAATGAGATTCCATTGGGCAAGCTGAGGCTGAAGCCCTGTTTGGTGACCCCTTTTTTTTCTATTTTTTTAAATAAAAATGCAGCATCCAATGCAAGAAAAAAAATGTTTTGTTATCTTGTTTCTGTTTTTCTTAAAAAAACTTATTATTTTTGAGAAAAAATCGAAGCGAAAATTTTTTACTTTTACTTTTTTAGAATGATTTTTTACCTCTCTCCTCTCCTATATATATATATATATACCGTTCGTCTAACCACTCTGTATTTGCCTCATGCACATCGTCGAGCACATCGCCTCTTTCTCTTAATTTACTGGATATTCAAACAACAATAGATTAAATCTAGCCAAATGAGTGGAGTATTTAAAATATTTTTTTATTTAAAATCTTTACATTAGCATGATTTATTTCATGGTCTTATGATGATAAATTTCAAGTGAAGCGACTCACGTTATCATTTGGCCCATGTAGGATGAATTTTTCCTTGGACCTCGACGCCGATGAAACTTCAAGAACCATTATTCCAACCACCAAATCTTTCATGGAACACGAGAGAAAACATAAGTCTAATATGAAGTGTCCATTTCGATACCATTGCTAGTCTAAGTAGGACCGCATGAGGAGAAAAAAAAAGGTCTAAAAATAAATACCACAATTTTGAGAAAATATAATATGCGCTAACAAAACTATTTGACCATTCATAGTTGATGGAAACAGGGCAACAAGGGAAAAATCTTGGCTACATTTGCCCATATTTGAAATAATAATGGAAGTTGCATAAAAGTTTAATCTAATTTACTGACTACACAAAAAATGATTGGATTTATTTATATTATATGGCAAGTGCTGTAATCTAAAGAAATATGCGTCAGATATTAGAAATATATATTGGACATAAATAAATATGTAGTGAACTCTTAAATTTATGTATAGCCTATCGCTTACACACTAAGAAAGGTATCATTTTGCGTGCACACAGAGAGAGAGAGAGAGAGAGAGAGAGAGAGATCTATTTCTTTTATGGAAAATTTGTTAAATAATGTCTGTGCCATTCCTCTCAGTTTACTGCATTTGTCAAGCATAATAAGCTGCTGCATCGCAAGTGCATTTTTTAAGTGACAATGGATTAAATCCAACTAGTCAAATATTGATTCTTTCTTGCCAATACTGATATCATGCAAACTAAAAATTGAATGATGCTTTAATAAGTAATAGTTAATACATACACACACTCTCTCTCTTAAAAAGGTGGCACTCATTCTTGATGCGAATACGCTTACCTTACGAGACGTCGGGCCGGTCACCTTACAGGGCGAGGTTATGTCTTGGCCTATAAAGGGCATTTGGAATGGGGTGATCATCCCAAGATCAAGAATAATTTAGATAGAGATAATGAGATTACTATATTTGGTTTTACTCTAGTGATCCTATAAGGTAGTAATCCTAAATCACCTCCTGACCTAGTGATGGGATGCTTATCCTATCTAAATTTTGGACCCAGACCTGACCCGGTTGAAAATTGGGTCGGGTCCATACCTACAAATCTTGACCATGATTAGATCTCAAGAAAAATGTGCAAACTAGGTTAACCTAAAAAAAATGGGTCGGGTCGGGTTCGGGTCCGGGTTGAGATTGGGTGACCCGACCCAACTCGAAAAAATAGAACGGGTCCAAATTTAGGACCCGACCCAGCCCCACGGGTCCTAAAATTTGGGTCGGGTCGGGTCTTACACGGGTTGGGTCGGGTCAGGTCAGGTTTGTGACCTGACCTGACCCATTTGCAGCCCTAATCAGTGGTGATGGGCCCCTATGTCGTCTGCCCATAATCCATCTAACAAGTGCTATTATATGGGTACCCAGATGATAGTTGTACTCTATATATGCATAGATATATATAATACACACATATAATACTACATACATACATATATGTTTGTATATTTGTAGATATATACATGCATGCATGCATACACATATACAATCATTTTGCTCCAAACAAATCAAGTCTAAGCTGAACTGGGCAAAAAATCACTGCGGGCTCGTTTGGCTCGCGGGAATCATTTTTCCTCATAGGAATATGATTTCTGGAAAGCAGATTTCTGGGAAGAGAATGCCTAGAAAAGTACTTTTAGTATGTTTTGATGACAATTGAAAAATGACAGATTTTCAGAGTGCTTATGTTTGGTTAACCATCTACTTTTCAGAAAAAATTATGTATAATTCCTATTATACCTTTAATAAAAATTAGGTCTTTAATACTTTGGATCAAATAAGAATAGCTGAAGAGCTTTTTTGGAAAAAAATAAAAATGTTTCAATTTTCGGTTCACGAGAAAGTATTTTTTATGGAAAAGACTTTTTCATGAAACATTAAAATAATATTTATATGGAAATATAATTTTTTCGTCTCTTTTTCTTGAAAACTCTAACTAAATAAGAGGCATATTTTTATTTTTTCGTTGACCATACTTTTTCTCATTTTTTTATGAACCAAACGAGCACCGCAAGAAATTAAAAAGAAAATGCTGATAGGCATTATTGGAACCTTGGTAATTGACTCGAAATCTTATTCGGCGGCAGCAGCAGCAGTTTGTTATCTGATGCATCATCATGACGTATGCAGCGGAGTATACGCGGCGTAATCTGCTCCCTCTAATCCTGATCCCCCCCGTTAAGTGGGCCCGACCATGCATAGCTTGCCGTGTCAAGAAACCGAAGATTTCTGCAAAGGCGCAAAGAAGTACCGCAATTGTCTTCATCTTTCTGTCCTCGTTTTTTAACATTCCCATGAAAATGAAGCCCAAAACCTTGCAATAACCTGCCATTTGATTAAATAACTTATCAGATTATATATGAGTATAGTACTTCCCATGAAAGTGTTGGTTATTTAATTTTTGAATCGTTGAATGCTATCAACGATATTGTGATATTTAGAGTGTTCGTTTTCAAATAAAGGTAATTACAAGTCCAAATACCCGGTAGATGCAGCCGAGCTCCGCCTTCTGGATTGATTGCCGATTCTATATTTAGTCTGTTTCGTTATCTGTAATTGAGCATCCAAAGCCAGTTCAGCGCAGCAAGAATCCATATAGCCTAAAGTGGAGCCGAAGTCTGTTATCATAAAATGCCCATGGTAAAGGAGGCATGGCTCCGGCAACTTGATTTGGTCCAAGAAGAGCCGAGATCCCTCACAACAAACCCTATATAACGATAGATTTTATTTACATGCATGTACGATATATGTGTAAGGATAAATGTGTACAGAATAAGTCTAGTTATGTGTAATTAAAGAACAGACTTAAGCTATGAATATGAATTAAATATAAAATACATACTTTATAAGAGCTAAAAATTTAGCAAGAGTCGATAATATATATTCGTAACAATGCAGAACCTCATCCAAAAAATCTAGTCGAAATATATAATTTAAATTTCTAGACCCTATATGAATACCAAAGATTTAATTAGTACATACCCGATGTGGGACCAAATACTACGTCACAATTAATGTTGGGTCGAACAAACTAGGGACACTAGACAACCAAAATGAGAAATTTTAAAATTCAAAAAACAACTTCCAAATTTCCTTGATGTTCGTGCATGTAAATCAAGGTAAAGACGGTGTCCTGGCAGAAATCAAATTTCAGATTGCATGATTCTAAAATGCACAAATGCATTTTTGGAGCGACAACCATGAGAATTAAAAGCATCACATGTTACTGCTCTTGGTCAAGATGAATATAATGTATACAGCATACTGGCGCAAAGCTTCTAGCGAACCAAGAACATTGCTCAGGAAGTGGAAGCGGATTACGACAATACCTTCACATGAGATGATACATCATTGTAGTGCAATGGACATGATTATGAACCCTTTGTTCAATTAAATCTATGCAGAGAAAGAATAATGACTGAAACTTCTGAGAAGAATATACAAAGGAATCATTTGGTTGGCGAAAAGATTTTTTCTCATTAAAATTGTTGAAATATTTGGAGAAGAAGAGGAAAACAAAACGAGACAGAGAGAGAAAAGTGATTTTATTTCTTTGTAGCTTATGTGTTGCTTCATATTCAGTACATCTCAGAGGTTATATATACTCGTGTATAGACTTCATACATGAAAAATAATATAGGCTGATATAGGATCTCACTAATAATAGAAAATATTAAAGGTGATATAGGTTGTCATGTGATCCCTAAAATTATTCTAACAAGATTATGTTAACAAAGAAAACTAATATAAGTTGACCTAGAATCACGTTGATAAAGAAAAATATTATGAGCGATGCAGGTTGTTACGTGTTTCTTAAAATTATTTTAACATCCCCCCTCAAACTCAAGATGGTACTATATGCGCCAACTTGAGTTTGAAAACTGGATCACGAATTTACCAAAAAACTAACTTACTAGATGAAGAGCTGGAGTAGTAGCTCAAAAGCTGATGTAGCAGATTAGGAGTTGACATAACAACTCAAAAATTGATAATGACAAACTGATTTGTTTGGCTGACATGACAGACGGACATGTTTGCAGATGTGGCTAATTGGCTTACCTAATGATGTGGCAGTGAGAGAACACAAAAAAGATGACAGTAGCAGCGAGGACAGATCTCAGAGAGAAGGCAACTGAAGCTCGACGATGCTCGTTGACAAAATTACCATGAAAGAAGAGCAAGAGACCTCGAACTAGATGAAGAAGGAGCCAGGGGCAGCTCTAGTCCCGTCCCGGAGTTGAGGATACCACGGTTACCTTGCCGACCAGATCCAGTTGATGTGTCAGAGTTTGAGCACTGTCGTGCCCTAAATGAACCTATGGACCGACGACAATGCCTCTATGATGGAGTTCTTCATGGCCGCCACCACCGACCTCCAGGGCTTTTCCTAGGCGGCGGCGCCCGCCACCTTGACGGAGGAACAGGAGCACCGGAAGCGGGTGCTCAAGGAGCTTAACTCCCTCATCTTCAATGGCCCCAGCATGTCCTTAACCAACACAGAGGAATAGAAGCACCGTAAGCGAATGCTCAGGGAGCTTAACTCCCTCATCTCCAATGGCGTCGACATGTCCTTGCTCGACACCGTTGTGGAGGAGGAGGTCACCGATATGGAGAAATAAGAGCACTGAAAGCGAGTGCTCAGGGAGCTTAACTCTCTCATCTCTGGTGGCACCGGTGTATCCTCGCCTGACGAGGCTATGAACGAGGAGATCACCGACGTGGAGGAACATGAGCACCGGAAGCAGGTGCTCAGAGAGCTTAACTCTCTCATCTCCGGTGGCGCCGGCGTGTCCTCTTCCGATGAGGCTGTGGAGGATTGGATCTCACGCTCACCATACCGCTAGAGGCTTCTACGATAAGAAAAAAAACCCTATCGATCAAACGGATACAGCCGGAGGAGGAGAGATTGGATCCCGTGCTCGCTAGATCGCCATCGCCCGTAGTCCCAGTGCGTTCGAAGATCCGCCGAACTAACACCTTTCTTCTCCTCCCGTGAGCCGGTGACGCCAGAAGGGGGCCGGGCCGTGGTGGCTACAGGAGGGGGCCGGGCCACCGGCGGCGGCGGCCGCGGTGCCTGTGGAGAACTCCTCTCCTCCCGCGAGGCCGGCGGCGCCGGAAAGGGGCCGGGCCGCGGCGGACGCTGGAGGAGGGCGGGTCGTGGCTGGTGACAGCCGCAGGACGTGGGAGGGCGCCCTAGCTTCTTCCTCTTCTTCGGCACCTTTTCGCCGTGGGGGCGGGGGCGGAGGCATTCCTGGCGGTGCGGCTGCGAGAAGGGGCAGGCCGAGGCCGGTGGCGACCGCCGAAGGGGGCTCGAGAGAGGGCGGGCCGCGGTTGGCGGCGGCCGCGGTACGCCGTTTTCTTCTTCTTCTTCTTCTTCGGGGGGATGGGGGATCAGGAGAGGCGGGGCATTTTTGGTATTTTATTTTAAAATAAAAGGGGCTCGGGAATTATAGTTTAGAAAGTTTCTGAACCGAATGTTTTTAGATTTAAACAACAAAGACTTTTTGTTACAGAGGAGCCTTCGAAAGGTTGGGAAAGTAATTTTCCTTTTTTTTTTTGACAAAAATCTTTCATGAATTAAGGCTGTGTTTTTCTACGTTTTTGTCTTCTGGCTTGGAAAACAGCGCTAGCTTTCAACTTGTTTGCACCGTTTTGCTTGTTGAGGTGCATAACTGTTTTGCTAAATCATTTTGAATTGACCTATATACATATACATATATATATATATATATATATATATATATATATATATATATATATATATATATATATATATATATATATATATATATACACACACATATACATATATATATGTACATATATATATATACATACATACATATACGTATATGTATATGTATGCATACATATATGTATATGTATGCATACATATATGTATAAGTATGCATACATATATGTATAAGTATATAGATATATATATATACATATACATATATATGTACATATATATATACATACATACATATATGTATATGTATATGTATGCATACATATATGTATATGTATGCATACATATATGTATATGTATGCATACATATATATATATATATATATAGATATCTATATATATATATATGTATGCATATATATATATATATATATATATATATATATATATATATATATATATATATATATATATATATATATATATATATATATATATATATATGTCTTTTTCGGACAAGAATTGCAGTGCTGGTAGAATAAGTATACGACGCAAAGAATTCGCCTAATGGAGGAATTTTCAACTTGACCTTTATAACCAACCCCTCCCTTCAAGCCAAGCTGTCTCAGTCGAAACCAGAATATAGAGATGACGAAGAATGGTAACAAAGATTATATACAGGATCTTACCAAAAATGAAAAAAATCTATATATAGGGTGGCTTGTGCAGTGGAATGGCAGCAAGAAGAGCCCTGGGTTGCGCATTCCCCCCAAAATCCAAGGATGCCTCTCTCGTATGCTCCGAGTTCGAATTCATTTTGGCCATTTGTTCTCGTCTTTCTTACTTTCTCTTCCATCTCGTTTTCCCTTCACCCTGCATCCGCTGCTACTACCACCTCACAGAACCTCACTGACTGGCAGGACCTTCTATCCTTCAAGTCTCTGCTGTCCGATCCCCTGGGATCCTTGGCCTCGTGGAACAACGAATCCCTCCATTTCTGTAACTGGTGGGGCATCACTTGCGGCAGCCGGCGGCACCCGCTACGGGTCACCGCCTTAGATCTCGACTCACAGGACCTCGCTGGTCCTATATCACCCTCCATAGCCAACCTCACCTTCCTTAGACGAATCAACCTCCCAAACAACCAACTCCATGGACGAGTCCCGCAAGAGCTCAGCCTTCTTCCTCGGCTTGAATACCTCAACCTTAGCACAAATTCACTTGAAGGAGAGATTCCATCCAATCTCAGTCACTGCCCCAACCTCAAGAGCCTGAGCATAACGAACAACATGGTTGAAGGAGAGATACCCAGGGAGTTCAGCTCCCATCGCAAGATCCAAATACTGAGTGCCAGCAACAACAATCTTACAGGTAGCATCCCAACTCTGCTGGGGAGTAGCCCCTCCCTCACTGTCGTTCGTCTACGAAATAATGGTCTTACAGGAGGCATCCCACCTTTTCTTGCAAATAGCTCATCCCTTATTGTTGTTGACCTTTCAAGCAACAGTCTCACGGGAGAAATCCCGCATTCACTTTTTAACAGTTCCTCCCTCCAAACCATCGATCTTTTTCACAACAAACTGACAGGTGGGATACCATCCTTCCTAATGATCCGTGCTTCTCCCCGCTTCGTTCTTCGTTTGTCATCTAACTCACTCTCAGGAAGCATCCCGCCATCGTTGGGAAACCTCTCCTCCCTCCTCTATCTTAACCTCAATGAAAACAACTTGGAGGGAAGTATTCCAGAAAGCTTAGGCAAGATTCCGGGCTTAGAACTGATCGATTTATCCACAAACTTCTTGTCCGGAAGAATGCCGCCACCTCTTTACAACCTCTCGTCACTAACTCTTTTGGGTGTGGGCACGAACCGGCTCTCCGGGACCCTGCCACCAGACATAGGCGTCACCCTTCCAAGCCTCCAATCTCTGATCACGCAATCCAACCTATTTCAAGGGCCTATCCCAGCTTCATTGTACAATGCTTCACATATTCAAATGCTTGATCTAGCCACGAACTCGTTCAACGGATTACTGTCCTCCAGTGTTGGATCCCTGAAAAATCTGGTCCACCTAAATCTTGGGGAGAATCAGCTCCAAGGCAATATTTGGAGCGTGCTCTCCTCTTTGACCAATTGTAGCCTTTTAGAAGGGTTGTATCTGGAAGACAATAAGCTTGGAGGCACTCTCCCAGCATCAGTAGGCAATCTCTCTACACGGCTAGAAAAGCTGATGGTAGGAGCAAACCAAATATCTGGGACCATACCAATTGAGATTGGAAACCTTGTCAACCTTACCGTTCTATTTCTAGATAATAATCTTTTTACAGGAAGTATCCCTCCTACCGTTGGAAGGCTTCGGAACTTAAATCTCCTAGACATGCATAGGAACAAAATTTCAGGCCCCATCCCATCTTCCATAGGAAACCTCACCCAGTTAAGCGAGCTGTACATGCAAGAGAACGAATTGAGCTGCAACATCCCTGCAAGCTTCGGATACTGTGGATATTTAAATATATTAAACCTTTCTCATAATGCACTTTCTGGATCTATACCGAAGGAACTTGTTGCTCTGTCCTCACTAACACGAGCTCTGGATTTGTCGCATAATAATCTCACTGGGTCCCTTCCCATGGAAGTGGGTGGCTTGATCAACCTCGCCTGCTTAAATGTCTCCAATAACCGGTTGTCAGGTGAAATTCCTGGCACTCTCGGTGCTTGTCAGCATTCGGAATACCTTCGCTTGGAAGGCAACTTCTTTCAAGGAAACATTCCACAATCATTCGTGAGCTTAAGAGGAGTCGAGGAGCTGGATCTTTCTCGAAACCACTTGTCCGGGCGAATTCCAGAATTCTTCGGGTCCTTTAGGTTTTTGCAGTATCTAAATTTGTCATTCAATTACTTCGAAGGCGAAGTGTGTCACGCCCCGAGCCCGAGGCGCGGCAGACGCCGCACGCCCGCACGGCGGGCCGCACAGGCGTGCAAGGCATCGGATCATATCAAAGCAGTTACAAATATTCAAAACTGACATAATTATTTAAATTGTTCAAAAGCGGTTTTACAAAATTTCTAATAACAAATGCTTACGTAAGTCAAATACTTTAATCAATCTAACTAAAGGACTAATAACTGAAGGAATCGTCGGAAAATCTAACGCACTCCTTAATCCCGTGAGATCAAGCCTCTGGATCTGAAAAATGAAAAAAATAGAATAATGAGCTACACTAGCCCAGTAAGCAACAAAATACCCCGGAGTGGGGTCAGAGCATATCAGATCAAAATACAGGATAATGTTTGAAACAAATCACAAATAATATCATTTTTGTTTTTATAAAACTCTGATATCATAGTCTCAACATGATAGGCTACGGCCACGTAACCCAGTGGCATGGGTTGCACAGAGTGCCAGAAACCACTATTGTTAGTCACCGGTGGAAACGGTGTCCAGAAACCACTATTCTAATCACCGGTGGCGCGGTGTCGAAACCGGTTTCTCACAGAATACAAGTCGACAGGTCCAACGTATAATCCCCATTGGCGGGGCCAGAGCAGAACAGAACAGATCATAGCCATGCTGAGAATACATATATATAAAAACAGATTTCATAAATTTTCCAGTCATAGTTTACGGATTTCAAAGCATAATTTTCAATTGAAATTTAACATGCCAGACCCATTTTACTAAATACAAAACATATTTCAGAATTTAATCTATTTATCAAATAATTTAGAAATCACACTCGAAGTATTAAGTTACTTACCTCTTCTCGCTTAATTCCTAATTCAGGCAGGCGGATCAGGTTCACCTGTTAACATTTAATTAATTTCATTATTAATTTCGGAGCTAAGCAAAACTAAAAATAATATTATTGGACACGGCCTAACAGGGCCCAGAGTTGGCCCATAATGGGCATGGCCCAATAGGGCCCACATCGAACACGGGCCAATGGGCCCGCATACCCCGGCCCAATAAGGCCCCCAAGGTTGGAATCTAATTGGTTCATTTATGCAATAAAAATTCATTGTAGAGACTAATACTTAATTACGGGGTACTATTCTATAATAAAACTTGAGTGAAGGGACTAAATAATATATTTTAGGACCTTTATGCAATAAATCTTTCTTATAGGGATCAAACATAAATTACAGAATACCCTTTTTTGAAATAATATACTGTCAAGGGCTTATCTGCAAAATTTCATTTATTGGCTAAACGGGTTCGGGTTTCGGGTCTGAACTGGATTTCGGATTTCGGGTCTAGACTGGGTTTCATCCTTTTTCTTTTTCTTTTTTTTTTTTTCAACCGGGCCCAAGTTGGGCCCACAGTGAACCGGGCCCAGGTCGGGCCCACAGGGCCCATGCTTGGCCCTGTTCGGCCCGTAGGGCCTTCTTCCTCCCCAACCCCCCCCACGGCAGGGAAAGACCGAGAGGGAGAGCGGAAGAGGAAGGGGGCGGCGGGATGGCCGGAGGCCACCCCTCGGTCGACGGCCAGCCGGCTGCGGGGACGGTCAGCGGCCGTTGCGGCAGCTAACGGGGAAGAAAAAGACCGAGAGAGATCTCGGTTTGGGGTCGAAACAGAGAGGGAAGTCGGGCTGTTCGGCATGGAATCAAGGGCAAAAGAGGAGGGAGGCTCACCGGCGGTCGACGGAGAGGCAGATCCCGGCCACGGCTGCTCGATCCGGTGGACAAGCGGCGGCGGTAGCAGTGCTTGGAACCGAGATGGATCTCGGAACAGAGGCAGGCCACGAGGGAGTCCGGGCGGCGCACGATCGGGAAGAGGATCCGGTAACCAAGGAGAGGAGGAGGAGGGAAGAGAGGAAGAGGAGGTGGAGTTTGGAGGTGCCCTAGGAAGGAGGGCTTGGTGGGTTTTATAACCCCATTTCAACAGCTCTCCGCCGCGAAAATCGCGGCGGTGGGGCGAAATCAACGGCCGCTCGTGCGGCCGTGGGGTGGCCGCGGAATGACCGCGGGGCTGCCGCGTAACGCCCGCGGCGCCCGGCCCTCGCTGCGCCCGAAGAAGCCGGAGGGGATCGCGTCTGCGATCCCCTGCTCTGGCTCCTTCCAAAAAAAGGAAAACGGGGCTGAAGTCGGCTGGGGCTGCCGACTTCAGCCCGTATCTCACATTCTCTCCCCCTTAAAAAAATTTCGTCCTCGAAATTTAAGAGATCTAGGCCTTTCAGATGCTCAGCCCATTGAGTAATATAAATCCAAGATCTCATTCTCCTCGATCAAAATCAGTGTGATAGATAGCTTTGGATCAACTATCAAAAATTCATAAGACTCGCAAGATTAACACTAGATAAGTGATTGACTAAAATCTCATATTGAAATTATCATCTTGATGCATGTTCACTCGAGATTGGATCAGGATCGATTCACAACAGGATTGATTAAAATTAGTTGTGTTTGGGATAGAACTTGAAATGAAATAGATCTCATACACTTATCATGGTAGTGTGCTGATCCCTCAAAGGATAATGACCATCCTTAGAGTCAAATCATTAGATAGCTAAGAATGTAATTCACAAAATGAACATGCACTGATGATCATTAGATAGCAACAGTCTATCTCAAAAATAATTTGCATCAAATCACAAGAGCAGGTCTGAGAAGGCAAAGTATTGATACCATGATTCAATATGCCACAAAGCTTTTAACTTAAACTTATAAATCATAAGATGGGAGCAGATAATGCATGGTTTATTCAGATACTTAACAAATTAGACCATATTTGGTCAACAATCAACTAACCTGAGTCATGATACGCTCAAATTATTATTTTCTTAGCATAAACAAACATAGCAAAGTTTATCCAGGAGATAACATAATCATATCATGATTGACCTGAGAATCAATAGTATTCACCTTTCCTTATTAACAAAATCTTTCATTATTGAACAACAGTCTTTCATCATAACATGTTACCAAAACACAGTCAATATTTTTGACCAGTTTAAATTTACTCAGTCCATCAAATTTCCGCTGCGCAACTCAGATCAATATTCTCCAAAATTTCTTAATGATCCCAGATCATCAACATTTTTTTTTTTTATAATATCCAAGCAAAATTTTATCCTTGCTTTCCAAGTACACTAGGTCATGATTAACCCCTGAGATAGTTGTCGTATTTGTACCATCATATAATCAAGTAATCATATTCTAGATCCAAATTTGAACTAAGCCAATTCTAGTTTTCCTTGACAATTCCATTATACAAGTTAATATTTATTCTAAGCTTTGATAATTAAAAGATTCTAGATTAGCTTACTCAGGAGCCTAGTCAATCAACCTGAATCTTTTCTTTAGGCTAAACTTATTTGGGCCTCTTATGAAATCCCACTTGCATTTCTCATATAGTGAGACAAAATTCATAATCAACTCATGGCCTTGATTTATAAATATTTAATTCACAAGAATCTAATAATCTAGTTCAAAGATTTACAAAAATTTCCACCAAGATATAAGCTCTATGATTTTACATCGAGATCAACTCCTTAAATAAGTAAAATATTTTTATTTGCAATACTGCAAACATTTTGGGATCTTGTAAATCTACGAGACTTAGAGAATCTACTAATAACACAATGATATCCATATCGATCAATGTCAAAAGTACTATACTTTCCAACGATCTTTT
This sequence comes from Phoenix dactylifera, assembly GCF_009389715.1. NCBI lineage: Eukaryota > Viridiplantae > Streptophyta > Magnoliopsida > Arecales > Arecaceae > Phoenix > Phoenix dactylifera. The sequence continues at coordinate 11,826,710 of NC_052405.1, forward strand.
TTTTTTTTTTTTAACAAGAAAAAGCATCAAAAAATTTTCCAAATCAAACAAGTCCTATTTTCGACCAATCCAAAAACATTTTAATCCACCAATATTTTCAAGATTTACTTACCATCAAAATATCAATCTTAATTGTTTCAAGTCTCAAGTAGAGCCAAATAAGAACTCTTAAGTCTCATCCCCAAGTATATTTTCCTTCCATATACGAGCTCCATGCATGATCCACATACAGATTTCAATGAATATTTTCTAGTCCAAGCTTTAAACATCTTTTTATAGATGAATCTTAAATTGCTACCAAAATAATTAACTTCAACTAGAAGCAATATCCACAGTGCCTGATATCAAGTTAAACTTTCCAAATAATTACATTGCACGATAATATCTCATGATTAATATTCCTTCACTTAATTTAGTCAAAATCTAATTAATCATTGAAATACAAATTGCTCAAAAAAAACTCTCAGAATAACTTATTCACACTTTGGTTACAGCCATAATTAGGTTGCATTTTAATTTTAGCATTTCAAAATTCTGATAAAATAATATAAATTTATCAATAGCAAAAGCAAATAAATATCTTCGTCTAATGGCCTAATGTCCACCCATCTCTCAAACTTTCCGACGAATCCTAAAGATCCTAAAACTTAAGCTCCATCAGAATTATTTCAAACACAATCCCTAGGAATCTGAAACCTGAGCTCTGATACCACCAAATCTGTCACGCCCCGAGCCCGAGGCGCGGCAGACGCCGCACGCCCGCACGGCGGGCCGCACAGGCGTGCAAGGCATCGGATCATATCAAAGCAGTTACAAATATTCAAAACTGACATAATTATTTAAATTGTTCAAAAGCGGTTTTACAAAATTTCTAATAACAAATGCTTACGTAAGTCAAATACTTTAATCAATCTAACTAAAGGACTAATAACTGAAGGAATCGTCGGAAAATCTAACGCACTCCTCAATCCCGTGAGATCAAGCCTCTGGATCTGAAAAATGAAAAAAATAGAATAATGAGCTATACTAGCCCAGTAAGCAACAAAATACCCCGGAGTGGGGTCAGAGCATATCAGATCAAAATACAGGATAATGTTTGAAACAAATCACAAATAATATCATTTTTGTTTTTATAAAACTCTGATATCATAGTCTCAACATGATAGGCTACGGCCACGTAACCCAGTGGCATGGGTTGCACAGAGTGCCAGAAACCACTATTGTTAGTCACCGGTGGAAACGGTGTCCAGAAACCACTATTCTAATCACCGGTGGCGCGGTGTCGAAACCGGTTTCTCACAGAATACAAGTCGACAGGTCCAACGTATAATCCCCATTGGCGGGGCCAGAGCAGAACAGAACAGATCATAGCCATGCTGAGAATACATATATATAAAAACAGATTTCATAAATTTTCCAGTCATAGTTTACGGATTTCAAAGCATAATTTTCAATTGAAATTTAACATGCCAGACCCATTTTACTAAATACAAAACATATTTCAGAATTTAATCTATTTATCAAATAATTTAGAAATCACACTCGAAGTATTAAGTTACTTACCTCTTCTCGCTTAATTCCTAATTCAGGCAGGCGGATCAGGTTCACCTGTTAACATTTAATTAATTTCATTATTAATTTCGGAGCTAAGCAAAACTAAAAATAATATTATTGGACACGGCCTAACAGGGCCCAGAGTTGGCCCATAATGGGCATGGCCCAATAGGGCCCACATCGAACACGGGCCAATGGGCCCGCATACCCCGGCCCAATAAGGCCCCCAAGGTTGGAATCTAATTGGTTCATTTATGCAATAAAAATTCATTGTAGAGACTAATACTTAATTACGGGGTACTATTCTATAATAAAACTTGAGTGAAGGGACTAAATAATATATTTTAGGACCTTTATGCAATAAATCTTTCTTATAGGGATCAAACATAAATTACAGAATACCCTTTTTTGAAATAATATACTGTCAAGGGCTTATCTGCAAAATTTCATTTATTGGCTAAACGGGTTCGGGTTTCGGGTCTGAACTGGATTTCGGATTTCGGGTCTAGACTGGGTTTCATCCTTTTTCTTTTTCTTTTTTTTTTTTCAACCGGGCCCAAGTTGGGCCCACAGTGAACCGGGCCCAGGTCGGGCCCACAGGGCCCATGCTTGGCCCTGTTCGGCCCGTAGGGCCTTCTTCCTCCCCAACCCCCCCCCCACGGCAGGGAAAGACCGAGAGGGAGAGCGGAAGAGGAAGGGGGCGGCGGGATGGCCGGAGGCCACCCCTCGGTCGACGGCCAGCCGGCTGCGGGGACGGTCAGCGGCCGTTGCGGCAGCTAACGGGGAAGAAAAAGACCGAGAGAGATCTCGGTTTGGGGTCGAAACAGAGAGGGAAGTCGGGCTGTTCGGCATGGAATCAAGGGCAAAAGAGGAGGGAGGCTCACCGGCGGTCGACGGAGAGGCAGATCCCGGCCACGGCTGCTCGATCCGGTGGACAAGCGGCGGCGGTAGCAGTGCTTGGAACCGAGATGGATCTCGGAACAGAGGCAGGCCACGAGGGAGTCCGGGCGGCGCACGATCGGGAAGAGGATCCGGTAACCAAGGAGAGGAGGAGGAGGGAAGAGAGGAAGAGGAGGTGGAGTTTGGAGGTGCCCTAGGAAGGAGGGCTTGGTGGGTTTTATAACCCCATTTCAACAGCTCTCCGCCGCGAAAATCGCGGCGGTGGGGCGAAATCAACGGCCGCTCGTGCGGCCATGGGGTGGCCGCAGAATGACCGCGGGGCTGCCGCGTAACGCCCGCGGCGCCCGGCCCTCGCTGCGCCCGAAGAAGCCGGAGGGGATCGCGTCTGCGATCCCCTGCTCTGGCTCCTTCCAAAAAAAGGAAAACGGGGCTAAGTCGGCTGGGGCTGCCGACTTCAGCCCGTATCTCACATTCTCTCCCCCTTAAAAAAATTTCGTCCTCGAAATTTAAGAGATCTAGGCCTTTCAGATGCTCAGCCCATTGAGTAATATAAATCCAAGATCTCATTCTCCTCGATCAAAATCAGTGTGATAGATAGCTTTGGATCAACTATCAAAAATTCATAAGACTCGCAAGATTAACACTAGATAAGTGATTGACTAAAATCTCATATTGAAATTATCATCTTGATGCATGTTCACTCGAGATTGGATCAGGATCGATTCACAACAGGATTGATTAAAATTAGTTGTGTTTCGGATAGAACTTGAAATGAAATAGATCTCATACACTTATCATGGTAGTGTGCTGATCCCTCAAAGGATAATGACCATCCTTAGAGTCAAATCATTAGATAGCTAAGAATGTAATTCACAAAATGAACATGCACTGATGATCATTAGATAGCAACAGTCTATCTCAAAAATAATTTGCATCAAATCACAAGAGCAGGTCTGAGAAGGCAAAGTATTGATACCATGATTCAATATGCCACAAAGCTTTTAACTAAAACTTATAAATCATAAGATGGGAGCAGATAATGCATGGTTTATTCAGATACTTAACAAATTAGACCATATTTGGTCAACAATCAACTAACCTGAGTCATGATACGCTCAAATTATTATTTTCTTAGCATAAACAAACATAGCAAAGTTTATCCAGGAGATAACATAATCATATCATGATTGACCTGAGAATCAATAGTATTCACCTTTCCTTATTAACAAAATATTTCATTATTGAACAACAGTCTTTCATCATAACATGTTACCAAAACACAGTCAATATTTTTGACCAGTTTAAATTTACTCAGTCCATCAAATTTCCGCTGCGCAACTCAGATCAATATTCTCCAAAATTTCTTAATGATCCCAGATCATCAACATTTTTTTTTTTTATAATATCCAAGCAAAATTTTATCCTTGCTTTCCAAGTACACTAGGTCATGATTAACCCTTGAGATAGTTGTCGTATTTGTACCATCATATAATCAAGTAATCATATTCTAGATCCAAATTTGAACTAAGCCAATTCTAGTTTCCCTTGACAATTCCATTATACAAGTTAATATTTATTCTAAGCTTTGATAATTAAAAGATTCTAGATTAGCTTACTCAGGAGCCTAGTCAATCAACCTGAATCTTTTCTTTAGGCTAAACTTATTTGGGCCTCTTATGAAATCCCACTTGCATTTCTCATATAGTGAGACAAAATTCATAATCAACTCATGGCCTTGATTTATAAATATTTAATTCACAAGAATCTAATAATCTAGTTCAAAGATTTACAAAAATTTCCACCAAGATATAAGCTCTATGATTTTACATCGAGATCAACTCCTTAAATAAGTAAAATATTTTTATTTGCAATACTGCAAACATTTTGGGATCTTGTAAATCTGCGAGACTTAGAGAATCTACTAATAACACAATGATATCCATATCGATCAATGTCAAAAGTACTATACTTTCCAACGATCTTTTTTTTTTTTTTTTTTTACAAGGAAAAGCATCAAAAAATTTTCCAAATCAAACAAGTCCTATTTTCGACCAATCCAAAAACATTTTAATCCACCAATATTTTCAAGATTTACTTACCATCAAAATATCAATCTTAATTGTTTCAAGTCTCAAGTAGAGCCAAATAAGAACTCTTAAGTCTCATCCCCAAGTATATTTTCCTTCCATATACGAGCTCCATGCATGATCCACATACAGATTTCAATGAATATTTTCTAGTCCAAGCTTTAAACATCTTTTTATAGATGAATCTTAAATTGCTACCAAAATAATTAACTTCAACTAGAAGCAATATCCACAGTGCCTGATATCAAGTTAAACTTCCCAAATAATTACATTGCACGATAATATCTCATGATTAATATTCCTTCACTTAATTTAGTCAAAATCTAATTAATCATTGAAATACAAATTGCTCAAAAAAAACTCTCAGAATAACTTATTCACACTTTGGTTACAGCCATAATTAGGTTGCATTTTAATTTTAGCATTTCAAAATTCTGATAAAATAATATAAATTTATCAATAGCAAAAGCAAATAAATATCTTCGTCTAATGGCCTAATGTCCACCCATCTCTCAAACTTTCCGACGAATCCTAAAGATCCTAAAACTTAAGCTCCATCAGAATTATTTCAAACACAATCCCTAGGAATCTGAAACCTGAGCTCTGATACCACCAAATCTGTCACGCCCCGAGCCCGAGGCGCGGCAGACGCCGCACGCCCGCACGGCGGGCCGCACAGGCGTGCAAGGCATCGGATCATATCAAAGCAGTTACAAATATTCAAAACTGACATAATTATTTAAATTGTTCAAAAGCGGTTTTACAAAATTTCTAATAACAAATGCTTACGTAAGTCAAATACTTTAATCAATCTAACTAAAGGACTAATAACTGAAGGAATCGTCGGAAAATCTAACGCACTCCTCAATCCCGTGAGATCAAGCCTCTGGATCTGAAAAATGAAAAAAATAGAATAATGAGCTACACTAGCCCAGTAAGCAACAAAATACCCCGGAGTGGGGTCAGAGCATATCAGATCAAAATACAGGATAATGTTTGAAACAAATCACAAATAATATCATTTTTGTTTTTATAAAACTCTGATATCATAGTCTCAACATGATAGGCTACGGCCACGTAACCCAGTGGCATGGGTTGCACAGAGTGCCAGAAACCACTATTGTTAGTCACCGGTGGAAACGGTGTCCAGAAACCACTATTCTAATCACCGGTGGCGCGATGTCGAAACCGGTTTCTCACAGAATACAAGTCGACAGGTCCAACGTATAATCCCCATTGGCGGGGCCAGAGCAGAACAGAACAGATCATAGCCATGCTGAGAATACATATATATAAAAACAGATTTCATAAATTTTCCAGTCATAGTTTACGGATTTCAAAGCATAATTTTCAATTGAAATTTAACATGCCAGACCCATTTTACTAAATACAAAACATATTTCAGAATTTAATCTATTTATCAAATAATTTAGAAATCACACTCGAAGTATTAAGTTACTTACCTCTTCTCGCTTAATTCCTAATTCAGGCAGGCGGATCAGGTTCACCTGTTAATATTTAATTAATTTCATTATTAATTTCGGAGCTAAGCAAAACTAAAAATAATATTATTGGACACGGCCTAACAGGGCCCAGAGTTGGCCCATAATGGGCATGGCCCAATAGGGCCCACATCGAACACGGGCCAATGGGCCCGCATACCCCGGCCCAATAAGGCCCCCAAGGTTGGAATCTAATTGGTTCATTTATGCAATAAAAATTCATTGTAGAGACTAATACTTAATTACGGGGTACTATTCTATAATAAAACTTGAGTGAAGGGACTAAATAATATATTTTAGGACCTTTATGCAATAAATCTTTCTTATAGGGATCAAACATAAATTACAGAATACCCTTTTTTGAAATAATATACTGTCAAGGGCTTATCTGCAAAATTTCATTTATTGGCTAAACGGGTTCGGGTTTCGGGTCTGAACTGGATTTCGGATTTCGGGTCTAGACTGGGTTTCATCCTTTTTCTTTTTCTTTTTTTTTTTTCAACCGGGCCCAAGTTGGGCCCACAGTGAACCGGGCCCAGGTCGGGCCCACAGGGCCCATGCTTGGCCCTGTTCGGCCCGTAGGGCCTTCTTCCTCCCCAACCCCCCCCACGGCAGGGAAAGACCGAGAGGGAGAGCGGAAGAGGAAGGGGGCGGCGGGATGGCCGGAGGCCACCCCTCGGTCGACGGCCAGCCGGCTGCGGGGACGGTCAGCGGCCGTTGCGGCAGCTAACGGGGAAGAAAAAGACCGAGAGAGATCTCGGTTTGGGGTCGAAACAGAGAGGGAAGTCGGGCTGTTCGGCATGGAATCAAGGGCAAAAGAGGAGGGAGGCTCACCGGCGGTCGACGGAGAGGCAGATCCCGGCCACGGCTGCTCGATCCGGTGGACAAGCGGCGGCGGTAGCAGTGCTTGGAACCGAGATGGATCTCGGAACAGAGGCAGGCCACGAGGGAGTCCGGGCGGCGCACGATCGGGAAGAGGATCCGGTAACCAAGGAGAGGAGGAGGAGGGAAGAGAGGAAGAGGAGGTGGAGTTTGGAGGTGCCCTAGGAAGGAGGGCTTGGTGGGTTTTATAACCCCATTTCAACAGCTCTCCGCCGCGAAAATCGCGGCGGTGGGGCGAAATCAACGGCCGCTCGTGCGGCCGTGGGGTGGCCGCGGAATGACCGCGGGGCTGCCGCGTAACGCCCGCGGCGCCCGGCCCTCGCTGCGCCCGAAGAAGCCGGAGGGGATCGCGTCTGCGATCCCCTGCTCTGGCTCCTTCCAAAAAAAGGAAAACGGGGCTGAAGTCGGCTGGGGCTGCCGACTTCAGCCCGTATCTCACATTCTCTCCCCCTTAAAAAAATTTCGTCCTCGAAATTTAAGAGATCTAGGCCTTTCAGATGCTCAGCCCATTGAGTAATATAAATCCAAGATCTCATTCTCCTCGATCAAAATCAGTGTGATAGATAGCTTTGGATCAACTATCAAAAATTCATAAGACTCGCAAGATTAACACTAGATAAGTGATTGACTAAAATCTCATATTGAAATTATCATCTTGATGCATGTTCACTCGAGATTGGATCAGGATCGATTCACAACAGGATTGATTAAAATTAGTTGTGTTTGGGATAGAACTTGAAATGAAATAGATCTCATACACTTATCATGGTAGTGTGCTGATCCCTCAAAGGATAATGACCATCCTTAGAGTCAAATCATTAGATAGCTAAGAATGTAATTCACAAAATGAACATGCACTGATGATCATTAGATAGCAACAGTCTATCTCAAAAATAATTTGCATCAAATCACAAGAGCAGGTCTGAGAAGGCAAAGTATTGATACCATGATTCAATATGCCACAAAGCTTTTAACTTAAACTTATAAATCATAAGATGGGAGCAGATAATGCATGGTTTATTCAGATACTTAACAAATTAGACCATATTTGGTCAACAATCAACTAACCTGAGTCATGATACGCTCAAATTATTATTTTCTTAGCATAAACAAACATAGCAAAGTTTATCCAGGAGATAACATAATCATATCATGATTGACCTGAGAATCAATAGTATTCACCTTTCCTTATTAACAAAATCTTTCATTATTGAACAACAGTCTTTCATCATAACATGTTACCAAAACACAGTCAATATTTTTGACCAGTTTAAATTTACTCAGTCCATCAAATTTCCGCTGCGCAACTCAGATCAATATTCTCCAAAATTTCTTAATGATCCCAGATCATCAACATTTTTTTTTTTTATAATATCCAAGCAAAATTTTATCCTTGCTTTCCAAGTACACTAGGTCATGATTAACCCTTGAGATAGTTGTCGTATTTGTACCATCATATAATCAAGTAATCATATTCTAGATCCAAATTTGAACTAAGCCAATTCTAGTTTCCCTTGACAATTCCATTATACAAGTTAATATTTATTCTAAGCTTTGATAATTAAAAGATTCTAGATTAGCTTACTCAGGAGCCTAGTCAATCAACCTGAATCTTTTCTTTAGGCTAAACTTATTTGGGCCTCTTATGAAATCCCACTTGCATTTCTCATATAGTGAGACAAAATTCATAATCAACTCATGGCCTTGATTTATAAATATTTAATTCACAAGAATCTAATAATCTAGTTCAAAGATTTACAAAAATTTCCACCAAGATATAAGCTCTATGATTTTACATCGAGATCAACTCCTTAAATAAGTAAAATATTTTTATTTGCAATACTGCAAACATTTTGGGATCTTGTAAATCTACGAGACTTAGAGAATCTACTAATAACACAATGATATCCATATCGATCAATGTCAAAAGTACTATACTTTCCAACGATCTTTTTTTTTTTTTTTTTTTACAAGGAAAAGCATCAAAAAATTTTCCAAATCAAACAAGTCCTATTTTCGACCAATCCAAAAACATTTTAATCCACCAATATTTTCAAGATTTACTTACCATCAAAATATCAATCTTAATTGTTTCAAGTCTCAAGTAGAGCCAAATAAGAACTCTTAAGTCTCATCCCCAAGTATATTTTCCTTCCATATACGAGCTCCATGCATGATCCACATACAGATTTCAATGAATATTTTCTAGTCCAAGCTTTAAACATCTTTTTATAGATGAATCTTAAATTGCTACCAAAATAATTAACTTCAACTAGAAGCAATATCCACAGTGCCTGATATCAAGTTAAACTTCCCAAATAATTACATTGCACGATAATATCTCATGATTAATATTCCTTCACTTAATTTAGTCAAAATCTAATTAATCATTGAAATACAAATTGCTCAAAAAAAACTCTCAGAATAACTTATTCACACTTTGGTTACAGCCATAATTAGGTTGCATTTTAATTTTAGCATTTCAAAATTCTGATAAAATAATATAAATTTATCAATAGCAAAAGCAAATAAATATCTTCGTCTAATGGCCTAATGTCCACCCATCTCTCAAACTTTCCGACGAATCCTAAAGATCCTAAAACTTAAGCTCCATCAGAATTATTTCAAACACAATCCCTAGGAATCTGAAACCTGAGCTCTGATACCACCAAATCTGTCACGCCCCGAGCCCGAGGCGCGGCAGACGCCGCACGCCCGCACGGCGGGCCGCACAGGCGTGCAAGGCATCGGATCATATCAAAGCAGTTACAAATATTCAAAACTGACATAATTATTTAAATTGTTCAAAAGCGGTTTTACAAAATTTCTAATAACAAATGCTTACGTAAGTCAAATACTTTAATCAATCTAACTAAAGGACTAATAACTGAAGGAATCGTCGGAAAATCTAACGCACTCCTCAATCCCGTGAGATCAAGCCTCTGGATCTGAAAAATGAAAAAAATAGAATAATGAGCTACACTAGCCCAGTAAGCAACAAAATACCCCGGAGTGGGGTCAGAGCATATCAGATCAAAATACAGGATAATGTTTGAAACAAATCACAAATAATATCATTTTTGTTTTTATAAAACTCTGATATCATAGTCTCAACATGATAGGCTACGGCCACGTAACCCAGTGGCATGGGTTGCACAGAGTGCCAGAAACCACTATTGTTAGTCACCGGTGGAAACGGTGTCCAGAAACCACTATTCTAATCACCGGTGGCGCGATGTCGAAACCGGTTTCTCACAGAATACAAGTCGACAGGTCCAACGTATAATCCCCATTGGCGGGGCCAGAGCAGAACAGAACAGATCATAGCCATGCTGAGAATACATATATATAAAAAAGATTTCATAAATTTTCCAGTCATAGTTTACGGATTTCAAAGCATAATTTTCAATTGAAATTTAACATGCCAGACCCATTTTACTAAATATAAAACATATTTCAGAATTTAATCTATTTATCAAATAATTTAGAAATCACACTCGAAGTATTAAGTTACTTACCTCTTCTCGCTTAATTCCTAATTCAGGCAGGCGGATCAGGTTCACCTGTTAACATTTAATTAATTTCATTATTAATTTCGGAGCTAAGCAAAACTAAAAATAATATTATTGGACACGGCCTAACAGGGCCCAGAGTTGGACCATAATGGGCATGGCCCAATAGGGCCCACATCGAACACGGGCCAATGGGCCCGCATACCCCGGCCCAATAAGGCCCCCAAGGTTGGAATCTAATTGGTTCATTTATGCAATAAAAATTCATTGTAGAGACTAATACTTAATTACGGGGTACTATTCTATAATAAAACTTGAGTGAAGGGACTAAATAATATATTTTAGGACCTTTATGCAATAAATCTTTCTTATAGGGATCAAACATAAATTACAGAATATCCTTTTTTGAAATAATATACTGTCAAGGGCTTATCTGCAAAATTTCATTTATTGGCTAAACGGGTTCGGGTTTCGGGTCTGAACTGGATTTCGGATTTCGGGTCTAGACTGGGTTTCATCCTTTTTCTTTTTCTTTTTTTTTTCAACCGGGCCCAAGTTGGGCCCACAGTGAACCGGGCCCAGGTCGGGCCCACAGGGCCCATGCTTGGCCCTGTTCGGCCCGTAGGGCCTTCTTCCTCCCCAACCCCCCCCACGGCAGGGAAAGACCGAGAGGGAGAGCGGAAGAGGAAGGGGGCGGCGGGATGGCCGGAGGCCACCCCTCGGTCGACGGCCAGCCGGCTGCGGGGACGGTCAGCGGCCGCTGCGGCAGCTAACGGGGAAGAAAAAGACCGAGAGAGATCTCGGTTTGGGGTCGAAACAGAGAGGGAAGTCGGGCTGTTCGGCATGGAATCAAGGGCAAAAGAGGAGGGAGGCTCACCGGCGGTCGACGGAGAGGCAGATCCCGGCCACGGCTGCTCGATCCGGTGGACAAGCGGCGGCGGTAGCAGTGCTTGGAACCGAGATGGATCTCGGAACAGAGGCAGGCCACGAGGGAGTCCGGGCGGCGCACGATCGGGAAGAGGATCCGGTAACCAAGGTGAGGAGGAGGAGGGAAGAGAGGAAGAGGAGGTGGAGTTTGGAGGTGCCCTAGGAAGGAGGGCTTGGTGGGTTTTATAACCCCATTTCAACAGCTCTCCGCCGCGAAAATCGCGGCGGTGGGGCGAAATCAACGGCCGCTCGTGCGGCCGTGGGGTGGCCGCGGAATGACCGCGGGGCTACCGCGTAACGCCCGCGGCGCCCGGCCCTCGCTGCGCCCGAAGAAGCCGGAGGGGATCGCGTCTGCGATCCCCTGCTCTGGCTCCTTCCAAAAAAAGGAAAACGGGGCTGAAGTCGGCTGGGGCTGCCGACTTCAGCCCGTATCTCACAAAGTGCCTAAGGATGGCGTCTTTGGCAATTCAAGTGAGATTTTTGTCGATGGGAACAAGAGGCTTTGTGGAGGTGATCCAAAGTTGCAACTACCACCATGCTCTGTCCAAGCCTCCAAAAGAAATCTATCCAAGATAATAATCATAATTATTGCAGTTGTTGCGGCAATCTTATTCTTGTGTTTTCTGGTAATTTTTTTGCAACTGAGAAAGGGACGTGAAATATCTCCATCTGTGCCCTCCCTGGAAGAAGGGTTCAAAATGATATCTTACACTGATATCTTCAGAGCTACCGGTGGATTCTCTTCAGCCAATTTGGTGGGTACTGGAAGTTTTGGTTCTGTATATAAAGGGAGATTGGATTGTGAAGAGAAGTTCGTTGCCGTGAAGGTATTCAACATTCAACGAGTTGGAGCTCTGAAGAGTTTTAAAGCCGAATGTGAAATCATAAGAAATGTTCGTCACAACAATCTCGTTAGAATCATCACTTCATGCTCGAGTGTGGACTCTACTGGTAATGATTTCAAAGCTCTAATCTTCGAGTACATGCCTAATGGGAGTTTGGATGAGTGGTTGCATCCCAAAGCTCAAGAGTGTCATCAGACAAGAAAGTTAAACCTGAGTCAAAGGTTGAACATTGCCCTTGATGTGGCGCTCTATATTATCTACATCACAGCATTGCAGTGCCAGCGATTCACGGTGATATAAAGCCAAGCAATGTTCTTCTTGACAATGACATGACTGCCCACTTGGGTGATTTTGGGCTTGCAAGGTTCCTCTCTACTTCGGGCTCCACGGCATCCGAAAATTCAACAAGCTTAATGGGGATAAAAGGAACGATTGGATATGTTGCACCAGGTAAGAATCGCATACACTCTCTTCTTATTATTCTCATCTCAATAATTTCTTTTGTGAGGGAAATTTTCATACCCATAATTTAAATATAGATGCTACGGATCTAGTAGCAGCCTAAACCCTTCTCATATACAAAACTACTATCCATAAAAGCTAAGGAAGATATGCATTCTTTGGAGATTAGTCCCCGCCAGTGTATCATAAAAAAATAATTAACCTGAGAGAACATGTAATGACTCAGGATCCTGCCTATAAAGACTTGTTTGAAGATATTATTTGAATTTCGGTACTCTATTAAACATTTATTATCTCATAAATGTATACAATATTGACTCCTCGAAGAAATTCCTGGCTCCATCCCTGCCAATTTACCAATTATGGTTCTTTTCAATTCTCTTTTTTAAGCAATATCCTGTGTTTGTGCATATTAATTTTCATATAATTAAATGTGCCATTAAAATGCAGAATATGCAATGGGCAGCCAGATATCCACACAGGGAGACGTGTATAGCTATGGAATACTATTGCTAGAGATGCTTACAGGAAAGAAGCCTACAAATGACATGTTTAAGGATGGCTTAAACCTTCATAAATTTGTCGATATGGCTTTCCCAGAAAGAGTCACGGAGATTTTGGATCCACAAAATTTGCAAGATGAAAATGAAGAAGTTGATGGCAACATTAGAAATGAAGATTTTAGTAGAATGCGACTGAGGAGATGCGTAATTTCATTGATTAGAATTGGTCTCTTGTGCGCCAAGGAATCACCGAATGAACGACCGAGAATGCAAGATGTCACCACTAAAGTTCGTGCGGCCAAAGAAATGTTATCAGTAGTCGAAATTATTGAAGAGGAAGCAAATTTGCCTGCATGAATGGGAGTGCACTATATATTCGGGTTATCGATGTTTAATAAAAGAGCATGTTGTAACTATTGCACATTTTCTAGGTTCGTCTGCTTCTTTTTTCTATTCCTTTTCGCAAATAAGTGTGCCTTGTCATCATATTATGTACTTAATTAAGCTACCATTGCCTGGGACTAATTTGAAGTTTTCAGGAAAGAACAAATGAAGTTATTCAAGTAGAGATTTGTGTCAACGTCTATGAATGAAATAAATTTCAAGAATCCGACAAAAGAAAAGTGTTTGGGCTCAATTTTCGTTTTTCTTGCCCCAACTTGATTAAATCAAGTTTTTTTTAGATGTTCAACACATAGTTGAATCAAGTTTGTTGTTCTTTTAATGAAGAGAAAAGATTGGACAAGGTCCAACAAAAATATGGATGAATTAAGATAGATGTGATACAGTTTTGTTTTAGTGCAAAGTTTTCGAGTTTGAGTTCCGTAAAAAGTGACATCGGTTATAGTTTGAAGTCCACAGTCATTTTCAATCTTAGGGGCGCACAACCAAGCACTTGCACGGTTGGTACCACCCTTTGCCACCAACGAGGGGTTTGATTCCATTGACGCAAATTAACATAGCCTAATTGCCAAAGTGCAAGGCAGGTCGGCCGAAAGCTGAGGAGTAGCTTCCGAGATTCGACAGACCAAAATTACAACTCCAGAAAGTGAACACGACCTATAAGGAAGCCCAGTTGTCAGAAAAAATTTCAGCGGGCGACCCTCTAATGCTTAAGTTAGTCGATATCTAGAGCAACAGTGGGAGTAGGAGGGAGAATGAGGGTGGAAGAGTGCTCGAGTGAGAGAGTGTTGGAGCATGCTTAACGGAGTCCCCTGCTCGCCCCTATATATAGAATGGGGTGAGTATTTGTTACCTTATTCATCGAGAGTAACGGCTCCTTGCAATATATCCCCAATATTAATTGTGTTGATTGTGTATTTATGGCCGAGCTAAATCGACTCTTGTCGAAACCATAATTGTCGTTCCTTTAACGACCTTTGGCGTTATTCTGCGGCTCAACTGACTAGCATAATACGTCGGCCAATGTCAAAGTCATTCACCATATTTAAGGCTGAGGTCAACAAGATCGAAACAATCCGAGGTCAGGATGACCAATATTCTCCCCATCAGATTATATGGTAATTTTAATTGTCTATGTATTGACTTATGCATTGCCCTTGCATCCAATGTAAAATTATGTATTGATTTGGGCCCACTACTTCTGCTTTTGGTGAATTTCTAATAAATTTTAGTTTGGAATTAGTCAAGACAATGTCGTTCCATCACATGTGCATTTTTTTTCCATCAGCAACTACACATTAAAGATCTCCATGATCATCTTTCCGGACGTAGCCTTGGATTCAGTCAAGTATTGATCTTTTCTTTCATAATAAAATATAGGCATGGATATAATCTGATCTATATGCGATGTGATTTCAGCCCTATGCCAAATAAATTAAGCTTAAAATTTATGGAACTGAAATGCTGAAAAATAAAGGCGGGAGGGTTGACACCTTTTGGCATCAAACCCTATCCCCTGCCTTAAGGGGCAAAAGATGGGTACTATTCGAACCAATAGTCGGTGGTATCAATTTTAACCTCACAAGTTTGCGGGAACTATAAGGCAGTGCCACGGGTGGCCAAAAAGGTTCAAGACCGCGCATTTTCTAAAGTCGCTCTTTAAAATATTTTTAATTTCACATCTTTTTATATTACATGATTTATTTGGCGGTCCTTTGATTTGATGGCAACATTTCAAACAGAAGCCCAAGTTCATGGCATTGTTGATCTTGTAGCGGTCGAAAATGAAAATACTGGCGCAATCCGGCCACCACTCCAGAAGCTGAACTGTAGTACGGCCCACATGCATGAACTCTTGAGACAAAGCTCGGCGAGCAAGATCCCTCAAAGCGATACATAATATCATTTGACCCACCTAGGATCGAGTTGTTCCTTGGACCTCGGGGCAGAGGAAACTTCAAGCGACCGTTTTCCAACCTCAAAGTCTTTCGGGTAATAAAAGAGCCAGTTGTAACTATTACATAATATGAACAAACAACTACACGATCGGTATCCAAATATGTGATTTTATTAATAATCCTATTGAAGTTTTTGTAGAACCATGTCAATATACTATTAATCTGATTTTACCATCCACTTTGTAATTTTTTTATTCTATGATCATAATGTTTAATTATCCGACTTATATCCGTATTTATATCCATATCTTCAATATCCGATTTGTATCTGTATTCATATAAAATAAATATGAATATGAATTTTTGTATCCAACTAATATTTGTATCTATATCTGTATTTGTCAAACAAAATATGGATATAATGTGATCCGTATGCAATTCAATAACAGTCCTCTTCTAAATAAATTAAGCTTAAAGTTCATGGAACTGAAATGGTGAAAATAAAGATGGGAGGGTTGATACCTTTCGGCATCAAACCCTATCCCCTGCCTTAAGGGGCAAAAGATGGGTACTACTCGAACTAGCGGGCAGTGGTATCAATTTTGGCCTCACAAGCATGCGGGCACTATAGGGCAGTGCGGCCAAAAAGGTTCGAGACGGCACATTTGCTGAAGTCGGTCTTTAAAATATTTTTAATTTCACATCTTTTTATATTATATGATTTAATTTCGCATCTTTTTATCATTTGACCCATCTAGGATCGAGTTGTTCCTTGGACCTTGGTGCAGGAAAACTTCAAGCGACCGTTTTCCAACCTCTAAGTCTTTCGGGCAATAAATGCCACCTCTTTAAGAAAATATAATATGTTGAGACCAAAATGGCAGCAGGGGGTAAGGAAGGCAATAATGCCACCTCTTTTGGTGTCTCATGGAGCTCACGTCACTATAGGCTCCTTTCCAGGATAAACACGGCAAATTTAAATCATCAGGGATCAGATTATTTTAAGATAA